>NC_088798.1:108326751-108650501 GCF_011386835.1 Chrysemys picta bellii
ACGGGATCCTGACAGTTTTGCCACTAAAAGCAGTTAGTACTTCCTGGTAGGTTTCTGATGAGCATTGTGTTGCTGCTAGCTCTTGCAGTATAATCATATGTCTCCCAATGTCTTGGGTTTTCTTTCTTGAAGCCCCTTCTCCTGGAATCATGTGATTATGTGAGATTCTCAGTTTTCACTTTAAAAAAATAGCAAATTTCTAGCCCTTGTGATTGTGGAGAAAAGATTGAAAATGTGACCTGAGTGCACCCTAAAGATGCCAGGAGCAGAATACAGATTAAAAACAAACATATTGTCCCTTAAAAAACCTCACCATTTCTAAGCCAGTCTAGTGAATTTTTTGGAGGTCTATCTTATGATTTTTGAACACTTGGAGTTGGTACTACTGCTGCTGCATGAAAGTAAACAGGCAAAGCCAACACCCTTGACATTGGGTTGACTTGATCTCACCATTAAAGCCAAGATTCCACCTTCTGGAAGGCCCAGGGGGAGATGCTTAGTTTGCTGCTGCTAGAAAACAAACTAGATTCTCTCTCACACAGATCACGGCAGGTAGTTCTGAATGAGATGCTCTCAATGTACCCAGGGGTGGAGTGGCTCCAGAAAATGCAAAATGCCAACACCATTTTATTGTATTCTGCAGAAGTTTGCAAACCCTATCTGTGCCTTCAACAAAGAGAATTTGCATTGCTTTTCCTTTATTAGTATTATTATTACTATTATTTAGTATTAATAAGTAATTATTGTAAGTGATAAGGTGCACTGAAAGGCAATGTAACTGTTCAAATAATAATACGTTGTCTTTCTATTGTGCCTTTCATCTGAGAATCTCACTATAATTTACAGACTAATTATTTCATTCTACAAAATGCCAAGTCACAGAGAGACAAGATGAGCCAATGGCATAATCCAGAATAAAACCCATTCTTACTAGATTACTCCTACCACTCTGTCCGGTACAGAACCCAGTAGCCCTTGATCCTAGTCCCATTCCATAACTACTCAACTCACGCCCCAATTTATGCACCCTTTTATCACAGAATCACATTATTGTATGATTTTCAGACAATGAAGAATTTGGCAAAGTAGAACATTTAAGTAATTTTATTCTTCTTGTTCCAAATCTGGCCCAAGAATTCCAATATTTAGGGAAATAGGTCAGGTTGTTTTGTTCTTACTGATGTACCTATTTATTTATTTGTGTTTTTTCAGGTAATTTCCTGAAGCTCAGAAGTTTTGAGAGCTTTGTCTTTTGGAAAAATAAAGTCAGCAAGAGAATTTGCTCCCTCGGCTTGTTTTTCCAACTACCCTTTGTCTATCTTTAATTAGGAAGGGTTTCATGTGATGAAACCAGCCTGTTGTCATAAGTCATCTACATGGTAAATTAAAGCGGTCATATTGACATGGCAGTTAAGCCCTCAAAGCCTGCAGTCAATCAATAAAATCTATGGAAAATTACTCTGAGCATATTAAAATCTTTAATACACAAATGCAGATTTTGCATTTCTCTGCATAATATTTGTGCACAACCTTCCTGCTCACCCCTAACCCCGCCCCTCCAATCCCATGCAAGCTCTGTGCCTGATACACCTAGTGTATCACTACCTAGTGTAACTTCATAGATTCCAGAAGGGACCATTGTGACTCATCTAGTCTGACCTCCTATAGAACATAGGCCACAGAGCATCCTCCAAAAAATCACTAGAACAGATCTTTTAGAAAACCATCCACTCTTTTGATTTAAAAATAGTCAGTGATGAAGAATCCATCTCGACCCTTAGAAAGTTGTTCTAACAGTTAATTACTCTCACTGTTAAAAATGTACATCTTATTGCTAGTCTGAATTTGTCATGCTTCAACTCCCGCATTTGGATCATGTTATACCCTTCTGTGCAAAATCGAAGAGCCCATTCCCAAATATTTGTTCCCCATGTAGATACTTCTAGACTGCAATCAAGTCACCCCTTAAACTTGTCTCTGGTAAGTTAAAGAGATGGAGCTCCTTGTGTCTATCACTAGAAGGCAGGTTTTCTAATCCTTTCATCATTCTTGAGGCTCTTCTCTGAACTTTCCCCAATTTATCAACATCCTTCTTGAATTGTGGACACCAGAACTGGACGCAGGATTCCAGCAGTGGTCGCACCAGTGCCAAATATAGAGGTAAAATAACTTCTCCATTTCTACCCGAGATTCCCCTGTTTATGCATCCCAAGATCACATTAGCTCTTTTGGCCACAGTGTCGCATTGGGAGCTCATGTTCAACTGATTCTCCATCCCTGCCCTCAAATCTTTTTCAGAGTCGCTGTTCCCCAGGATAGAGTCCCCCTTTCTGAAAGTAACGACTACATTCTTTGTTTCCAGATGGATACATTTACATTTAGCCATATTAAAATGCTTATTGTTTGCTTGCACCTAACTTACCAAGAGGTCTGTATGATTCTGAATCAGTGTCCTGTCCTATTTATTATCTACCATGCCCCCAATTTCTGTGTCATCTGCAAATGTTATCAGTGATGATTTTATGTTTTCTTCCAGGTCACTGATATAAATGTTAAATAGTGTAGGGCCAGAACCAATCTCTACAGGACCCTACTGGAAACATATACAGTCCATGACGATTCCCTTTTTCCAGTTACATTTTGATACCTATCATTTAGCCAGTTTTTAATCTATTTAATGTGGGCCATGTTAATTTTATATTGTTCTAATTTTTTAATCAAAATGTCATGTGGTACCAAGTCAAATGCCTTACAGAAGTCTAAATATATTACATCACACTATTACCTTTTATCAACCAAACTTGTAATCTCATCAAAAAAAGATATCACGTTAGTTTGACAGGATCTGTTTTCCATAAACCAATGTTGATTTGCATTAATTACATTACACGCCTTTAGTTCTTTATTAATCAAGTCCTGTATCAGCAGCTCTATTATCTTGCCCAGGATCAATGTCAGGCTGACAGGCCTATAATTACATGGGTCATCCTGTTTATCCTTTTTTAAAATTGGCACGACATTAGCTTTCTTCCAGTCTTCTGGAACTTCCAAGTGCTCCAAGATTTATAGATAATCATCGTTAATAGTCTAGCGAGCTCCTCAGCCAGCTCTTTTTTAAAACTCTTGAATGCAAGTTATCTGTACCTGTTGATTTCAAAAGGTCTAACTTTAGTAGCTTCTGTTTAACATCCTCCAGAGCTACCAGTGGAATGGAGAGACTGTTATTGTTATAATTTGGTGATGCTACATCATCTCTTTTTTACCCAAATACAGAACAGAAATATTTCTTAAACAATTCTACCTTGTCTGCATTATTATTGATAATTCTATCATTTCCATCTACTAATGGACCAACACCATTGCCACAATTCTTTTTTTACCCTAATATCTTTTTAAAATTCCATCTTATTGTCCTTAACTCTTCTGGCCATAGAACTGTAGAAAATTGATAAGGGAAGCCAAGGGATACAGGAAGAAATCTAACTTCTGATTTATATTCATCACTGTCAACTTCCTCTTTCTTCCATTTATTGTGTATGTGTGTATATATATATATATATATATATATATATATATATATTTACAGCTGCCTTCACTTCCTCTATAAACCAGGTTATTTTTTTAATCAGCATGGTCTTCTTCCTCAGCTGTGGGATTGTGGATTTTTTGGGCATCTAGTAAGGTGGTTCTTAAATGAATCTCAATTATCATTCACATTCTTCCTCTTGGCTTATTTGGCTCATAATGGTTTTCAGTTTTGTGATATTGGCCCTGTTAAACCGCCAAGTGTATATATTATTTGTCTGGACTTTATTCTGCTTTCACATTATAAATGTGATCAAATCATGATCACTTGTGCCTAAGCTACCATTAACTTTTAGTTCTGTGATCAGTTCCTCTTTATCTGCTAGGGCAAGGTCTAATATAGAATTTCCCCATGTTGGCTGCAACATAGACTTCAATGGAGTTACACTGGCATAAACCTGGCGTAACACACAGTGGCAGATCAGATCCCATTCCAAAGAATTGTCAGCTAATTTCCTACCCTATGGTCCCTTATCTCTGTTTGGTGCCTTTTTCCTTCCCCCCTCACTAATATATCAAAAGGTGCAGTAGAATCAGGGAGAGGCGCAGTTAATGCTAGCCCTCCCCTCTCCAGTCTAACCTTAGATGATGAGACAGAGCTGAGAAAATATGTGATATCCCCGTTTCATGCCCTGTTACAACACAGGGAGGATGGACTAACAGGGAGAGGGTAGCCTGTCATGGAGCCATTCAGGAAGGATCTCTCTGCAGCCTGTATTACATTAGGAAAATTCCCCTCAGCAAATTGAAGGCCTGTACTGTGGATGTTTCCTCTCCCTGGTTGTTTCCCTCTTCGTCTAACATTTTTGATACTTTGCCTACATTCTCTGGCTCAACCCTTCCCTCTTGCTCTTTTCCTTCCCCCTGGAATGCTTATGCAGATATCGAATGTGTGTTAGTTACTGGAAGGAAATCTGGATGCAAGTAACTTTTGGGAAAGAGAAATAAATCAGGGAGTCTTGGAGGAAAAATTGGACTTATTAATGCTTTATGGGGCTAAAGGCACATACTAACAGACAGAGTTTATTTCCAAATAGATCATGCATAGATATGTCTGATGTATTTCCATCTTTCTTTCTAGGTTCTTCTGTAGTATCTGAGATCCTCCTACACATTAAAGAAATTATCCCCACAACATGTATGGGAAGCAGGGGGTATTATTCCCATTTCAGAGGGGGGGAAACTGAGACATGACGATATTTGTTTTCTCCCCCTTCCAAGTAACTCCCTCCTACAGATTTTCCTATAGATGGAGAGCTTGGTCAAGCCCAAGGCTATGGACGATTTAGAATAGCCCACGAGTTTTAATTCGTCCATGTGCATTCCTGCTCCTGGCTCCTAGAACTGTATTTAATGTCATTGCTATGTGTATAACTGTCTTTCGGGTGCTTTGAACTGAAGTATACCTGGGTCGAAAGCAGACTGACAGCATGATGGGCCAGCAAACTAGGGGGGTTCTTTTTGTTTGTTTTTTGTTTTACTGCGTCATAAAATGCCAACCACTGAAGAAAGAAAAAGACAGTCTAGCTGGAGAGACGTGAAATGAGGAGGTGAGGCAGGCCTCTAATCATCAAGCTCCTGAAGAAACCTGCAGTGCAGCTAAGGGGGCATTTATTTCTGAGCATAGCGCAACCAACGGCTTAGCGTCTGCAGCTCCATAGAATAATCAATATTTGATTATTATTGGACACTGGGAGGAGATAAGAAGGGAAACCCCAGGCACCTTGTAAAAACACATGCAGGGAACCGAGTCATGGGTAACAGGTCGCTCAAGGGTTTGCAGTGTTGCATTGGACACAAGCATAGATTCAATACAGCATAAGTCAACCCTCAGCCAAGCCTGGGTTTCTTTCCATATTGCTCCTTCACTGATATTCCTGCTAACTGTCTCCTGTCTGTTTCTAATGGCTTGAGCAGGGCTGGCTTAAATAAATCTTGGGCCAGTTTCAAGCAGGGAAAAGCATCACTGGTATACATCATTAGCTTTTCTGTCTGTAGGTTTGCCCTGGGAACTGGCTGACCGTTGCTGGAATGGAGGCAAATCCTCACTAAAGACAAGGCCTTCAAATTGTTAAGGAAGGAAGTGGGTGATTGTGGTGACTGAATTGTAGAGGAAAATGCTGAAGCAATCGTTGATGGTTTATTGTATTAACATTCCATCTCATTCAGAATCGTTCCGTTGCATCTTCTTGGGAGGGATGGGGGAAGGAAGGGAATCAGTTTGTATCTTACATTACTGCTAACAGTTGAAGCTCTTAACTGGGGCTCCAAAGAGAAGCTGTATGGTCCACTTTGCTCTTCCCTTTTGCCTGTCAATGAGCGGCCTCCATCTCTCATTTTCAGCCATTTGTGCCCTTGAGGAGTGCTTTGAAAGGGCCCCTTTGAGCGTTGTTGTATATGCTGGTCTGTTACCGTCAAAGTCTGGGTAAATGCTCCCAGTAAGAAACACATCTAAGGGCTGGCGGATGAGCAGATGTTGATTGCCTCAAAATTATAGATACACTTAAAAATTATTTCTGCATTATCCTTATAATTAAAAATACCTAAAACTTTGTCATTATGTAAAGAAATACCTTGTGCGTTTGAGTTTTACAAACATTGTCTTAGGAAGAAAGTTTATTTATCAAAGATGTTCAGGCTGGTTTCCCTGTCACCAGAATTACTGCATCTCCAAAAGTCAATTCCTGGAATTATTACTCATTCCTTAGTTGGGCCAAACTTCCATTAACTTCACAAGTTCAAGCTGAAGCCAAGAGGAATTTGGCCTGAGAAAGAACTGAGCAGTGACTCTCGAATTTGGACCTCTAGCTCTTGTGGTTCACCTGTCACAGCAACAATAGATTTATTGTTCGCTCAGGTGTCGCATCATGTTGGCAAACTCCTACAAACTGCCAGGAGCAACTAAACTCACCTTTATGTGTTCCTTCTGAACTAAAGAGCAAGCACCTTAAACTCTGACTCTCGCCCTGAACCTTTGGAAAGACCAGAGATTCTAGTCAACCATTCCTTTAAAAAAAAAAAAAGAAAAAGAAAAAACTCATTAGATGGGTTTGTCTAAGTCCTTCACATTCTTTTTGTGCAGCTCTGGGAGCGGTTCCACTTTGGTTCATATGGAGGTGAAATAAACAAATAATTAACTCTTCGGGGGGGAAATTCACATGGTTAAGTGCATTATATTCAGAAAGCAACAATTTGCTGGCTGTGAGTATGAGCCAGTGGGATTGACCTCAGGAGTGGCCCACAGTGTGAGTCAGAGTAGAGTCCCATGGGAATTACCACTGTTTCAGGGTCCCAGTGTTAGTGGATTTGGCTGGCCATGTCGTTAGATTGATGACTGGTCTTTTTTTATTTTTTAATCTTCTTCATCAGTTGTTGATTACTGGGAGGTGGCTGTCTTTATCATCAGATTCCTTCCAAAAGCAGTAATACTGTGATTCAAGCTACAATGGAAACGGAGAAACAAATGCGACTGACACAATAATGCCAAGTTAAATCGTTATCTGTCCTTGCCTTGGTAGGGTGGAAAAGCGGTTATGCAGTGAGACTCCTGTGTGGCCTACACCAGGGCGGAGGACAACGTTAGTACCTGACTGCTCAGTCCTCACTTCCAGTGGGGAATAAATTGTCTGGAAAAGGACAGAAGGTGCTAGGACCATGCCCCACCCTCCTCACCAGATCGCAAATTGGAGCTCATGCACTGTGAGGAGCCATTTGCACCATCCTAATAGATAGCGCACAGTGCCCATCCTCTTGTGCACACTCAGTAGACCTGGGAGAGACGGTGCCTCCTCCTGGACAGGTTTATGCTTGAACAAAACTGACCTTCCCAAATGCTGTTCTTCTAGCCAGGAGGCGGGGCCTACTGGAACCACAGCAGCCCAGAGGTGTCATGCTCCCTCGACATCCTCTACACCCCCTCTCCAGGGCCTGGAATTTAGCCCTTAAACTTCCCAGGTCTAGGTTTACCCATGTGTAAAGCTGAGGATAGTCGTACCCGACAGTAATGCAATTTGGAGTAGCGGGGTGAAGTTAAGGAAGGGAAATGTATGTTGAATTTCAGGAAAAGCTTCCTGACCGTGAGTTATATTGAGCTTGGAATTGTCATCTTGAGAAGCTGGGCTGAATGGCAGAAGTGCTATCTCCTTAGACATTTAAAACCAGACCGGCCAATGTCCTACCTTGTTGAGGCTCCGATCCAAGCCCAGTGAAGTCAATGGGAATCGGTCCACTGTATATATTGTATGGGCTTTGTATCAGGCGCTTACTGCAGAGGCTGGCCTTGCATTGGCAGGGGATGGAGTAGAGGACCTAATGGCCTTCTTCACGTCTGATTTCTATGCTTCTATGATTGTCCGATAGCTACGGACCTCATAGGGGTGCGTGAGGCTTTATTAAATGATTAACTGATGTTTACAAAGTACTTTGAGAGCCGGGGCTGAGAGGCACTGAGTGCACAATATTATTAATTATTAATCTTATCATTAATTATGATTTGTATGACCATAGTGCTGAGGAGCCCTAGTCATGTACCAGGACCCCATTGTGCTAGGGGCTGTACAAACACAGAACAAAAAAGACAGTCCCTGCTCCAAAGAGTTTACAATCAAAGTATAAGCAGAGGCAACAGATGGCTACAGACAGGCCAATTGGGGAGTACATGGAAACAATGAGACAATGCTGTTCAGCATAGGGGTGTTGCTATTATTGAGAGCCGGTTCGAAAATGGGAAATATTTTCCATGAAAATTTTTGAAAGAAACATTTTTTTGTTGTTGAAAACTGACCTTAATTAAAAACCCCAAAATGTTTTGGGGTTTCAGTTGTTCATAAAAATAATCGAAACATTTCAACAAAATGTCTTTTTTCCCCCACAGGAAGTATTCAACCAGCTCCACTATTATTATTCTTTCTTCACTGGAGACTTCAGGACGCTTCATCCTAAATCCAAGTTATCTTTGTCATCCATCCCTAGTAGCAGTTTAAATAGCAGGTTGTTTCATATCCATGTTTATCTGTTATTGAAATCTGTCCACTCACCAAATTATTGACCAAACTGTATGTAACAGGGTCCCAATTCAGTATAGATCTTAAGAACAAGGCTAATCATAAGCATGTGTGTAGTCCTACAGACTTCATATGCATGGTGAACTAGGGTGAGGAATCTCCGAGTTCAATGCAACTACTCACGTGCTTAAGGACTTGCTGAATAGGGGGTCTACACCCTCTATTATTCCAGCTTGTGAGTGTGTTGTCTTGAATGTACACACTACAATGAAGAGCTATCGGACAATAACTATGCCATGTAAATGTCCTAAACTATTAAAGACCTGAAGATGATGATGTGTTTTTAATGTTTCACATAAACATTTGGGATTTGAAGAACTTTCAGCTCTCCCAAGGAAGTCAGAATAAATGCTTATGTGGGGGATGGGGGAGGGGGAACCCAACAACTCTGAATTAAATTTTTGAACTTGATACCCTCCACTTTCCTACATGTTGCTCAACTCTAAACAGGGAAAATAAAATCAGCTTTGTTCGTGAGCATATGCTTTTGACATTTTTTTCTTCTTGAAGTCTGTGAATTATTAATAAACTAATTTCTCTTTATAGTTCAATCTTTGGAGATTTAAAGTGCTCACTCAAATGCACTGAACGGCAGGAATGCTTCAGCTCCAATCAGCTCCTGTCTTCTTTGGAAATGTTGGCCTTGAGGTATCTTTGAGTCTTTGAAATCAATCTTTTATTCAACCGGGAATTTCTGATGGCTAGGAGGACTAGTCTGTTAATTCTGCCTAATGCCCTGTTTAAGTTCAGGGCATTTCAATCAGCTGACTTTCTGCTTATGGTTTGCACATGAATTATTTTTTTCCTTCTTTCTTTTTTCACCATATGGAAGCTAAAATTCGTTGTCAAGCAGTATAAGCAGTGGGGTTTGGGATGACCTAGGAAGACCTCAGAGTTACAGTCAGTGTAAGATCTTTCTGTTTTTCGGCAGCCAAGTTACTAGAGTTTGGTCAGTGTGGTTGGGCTACTGTCTATTGACACAGAGCACATAAAATACAAATGAGCTAGTATGTGCTGGTCAGTAAAGCTACGCTTGGGAGCCCAAAGCTTTGGGTTATTAAAGCAAGGAACATTAACGGGCGCTTCAAATGGACAATAGTGACAAGAAATCAGTGCGCAGTAGCCATATGAGGACATGTTTATGATTTCCAGGACCCCTAATAATTGCATGGCCTCAATTTGCCTGAGGGTGTTGGTGGGTTAGATGATAAGTTTCTTTCCTCCCTGGTTCCCAGGGCTGAAAAATTGAAGGTGGTTAGTGGTGTTTGTTTCCCACCGGTCCTGTTGCTGGAGATGGGCCCAGCCCATGAACTGCAGAAGTACAGGCATCTAAGCAATCAATTTATTTGCTAGTACTTTAGGCCCGGTGGTTTTGTATCATCATTCCCCCAGTCAAGAATTTCTCCAGCCTGGGGCATTAATGTTCCAACACAATCAGCATGCCAGGGTCTGGGGAGAGAGGGAGGGGTATGGTCAGAGCGATCTGACTCCAGCTGCTCTGGATGGCAGAGCGGTCCATAGGCAGCTGTGAGTAGCGCCATAATTTAGAGCAGCCCTGAAGGCTCCCGGCCAAGCTCAGGTTTGAGGAGGTGCCAAGCCGGGAGGGCTCCCTGAAGTATCTTGAAAATCAGGAGCATTATGTCGCCCCAGATGGGCTTTACCTTACTATTGCTCGGTGTGTGAAGTAGCTGCCCTTGCTGTGTCAGGACATGGAGCGGGGTGACAGAGACTGAAGGTCTTTCGCCCTCTCTAAAGGTGGAGCTGGGGACTGTGGGTAGGGTGGCCAGTGAGCGCATCCCCAGAATACTGGGCATTTCGGTACTTCCAGGAACATGATCCTGCCCTCGCTGGTGTGAACTCACACTCATGGTGTGTGCGAGGTCACGCTGCACGGAGGGTCCCATGCTGCTTCCTCACCCCACTTCGCCACAACCTCACCTGTCCGCTTGGGGATGTGAGGAAGAGCCGTGTTTCCATGGCAGATGTTGCCAATGTCAGCTCCATCAAGTTGAAGGGTATAGAGGGTACTGGTTATGGGGGCCGAGGGCCCCATCTGGGCGCGTGTCTATGGACTCAGTTTGCCCTTCTCAAAGAATGCACCATACCCCAAAGAATGCACATAAACTCATGGGGTTCAAGGACACCCCCTCCTCAGCATTTGGTTTATGAATCAAATGGAGCAGTCCATTGCAGCTCAACACAGACCTTCCCACAACTTTGTGGTTCCTTCCCAAACCCAGGTTCTGCTGCCTGGATTCTCCTAAAGCCTCTCCCAGCTGAAGCTTCTGCTGCTGCTCCGTGCAGATATCTTTCACCAGGCTCTCTGAGCCGGGGCCTCCTATCTATGTGCAGGTCAGCTCCCTTCTAAACGAAGCAGCAGCAGCTCTGAGTTACTGTACAGTGATGCTTGGTTACTTGACCCAGCCACCAGCTGGAGCAGGGAAACCTGCATACACCCTAGGATCAGTTCACCATTACAATGCTCTTCTCTTGATGCAAGCAGGCTACAGTGGAGCCTGAAATGTGCATCGCTTGTGCGTGGTGGATTCATTGGGGATTGGGCTGAGAGCCAAGCAAACTCATTTCACTGATGATTTCACACTGCATGTGAAACAAAAGCACGAAGCAAGAAAGCAACATAGTTTTCTCCTTCTATTCTCATGCTTATGTATATATATATATGTAAACGATCTTCATGAAATTTAAAACTAGGCTGAGTGAGTGCATTGCAAGTCACTGCACTCCACACAGTCAAATAAAATATCAATTAAGCTATACAACAGAATTTTATTTACCAGAAACACTGAACTAGGGAAAACCACATTAAACTGTGACTCATTAACAAAAATGTCCTTGATGGAGCTGGGATTCCAGTTAACACCAAAGCAAAAAAACAAACCCAAACCAAAACAAAACCAAAAAACCCTGACCCCCGAAACTAAATAAAAAGCTTTAAGAAAGAATTCTGGGTTTGTATCATATGATTGATGTATTTCTCTGCCTTATTCCTCATTACCAAGGTGATTTGCATGAAAACTGTGGGCCAGCTTCTTGCTCTCCATTACACTGTATAAACCTGGTGTGACTCCATTGTGTTGCACAGAGCTGCATCCCACTTACAGCAGGAGAACTGCGAGCCGAATCTGAACTCCAGTTATGCGAGTACCTGTAACATCAGCAGGAATTGCCATAATATGTAGAGAAGCAGAATTGCTTCTGCATAAGATTTGTCTTTCCGCTCTCTGTAAGGCACCAACAACTCTTTAAAACAAAGAAAACATTGATGAGCATGAGAGCGGAGGGATTTTTAGTTATTCATTTATTTATTTTACTACTACAGCTGGGGATTTCCAAAGGAGCTGAAGGAAGCTAGGTGCCCAACTACCATCTAACGTCAATGGGATTTGTGCACCTAACTCCCTTAATCCAAGCCATAAGGATTAGCTATAGCTTCCCAGCTGCAGCCTATAATTAATCAATCTCTCATCTCAAAGGCGGAGTGGTCTGGCAGTTGGATGGCGAGACAGGGAGCCAGGAACGCTTGACTTGTGCTCCCAGCTCACTGTGTGGCCTTGGGAACTTAGCCACTTTGGGCAAACTCCAGAGATGGTGAAAGTGCAACACCCATGGAAGTCTCAGGGCCATTTCTTATGGTGGCATCCATGGTGATGCCTGTTGGTCACAAAACATGTTTAATCCTTGGCAAGCCATGTAACCAGCATTGATTTGGCAACCACAGGTTCTGCAAAATGAGTGTAACTCCTTAATCTCTGTGCTGGTGCTACTGCCAAGGGAGGGACAAAGGGGACAGTTTTTGCCAATGTCAACATTCATGCCTCCAAAGGACTTGAACACAATGCCTCAGTTTCCCCATCAGTGACTATGAGATAACTTTTAACTATAGAGCTGGTTGAAATTTTTCTATCCAACACATTTTTTGGCCGAAAATGGCCTTTTACCAAACACTGCCACTGAAAAATGGGGAAGGAGAGGGGTGGGACTCAAAAAACAAATTTAGATTTCATAGGAGATTAAAAACACAATCTATAAAAACACATAGATTTCATAGGAGATTAAAAACCCTACGATAAGTCTATTGGTTTCAACTGGCCAGTTAACTAATTGATGAATAATTAATGCTTTCAATATCCCTAAAGCAGGCATGAATTTGGCCCTATGTCTATAAAGCACTTTGAAGCCGTAAAGTACAGTCAAAGGTTGAAATCCTGGCCCCATTGAAATCAATGGCAAATTACCATGGACTTCAGTGGAGTCAAGAGTTCACCCTAAGTAATGTTATTAACAATATTTCAATACCTACTTCTATAACCTAATAAAACAAAATGGAAGCACTAAAGACAGTTGCCACCAAAAAAAAAGCCATTTTGCCTCCTTTTCTCCTTACTGACCTTTGTGTCCCCAAATTATAGACCAACAGTCTAGAACTGTGCAAAAAATTGCTTGATTGGGTCACTGGCTGAAATCGAAAAATATTAATTCCAGGTCAAACAAAACATTTTGTTCCACCTCAGTCAAACATTTTGTTCCATTTTCAGGTTTTTTGGTTTTTTTAAAACCTTTAAAAAATAAAATAGAGGTAAACGTTGATTAAAAAAAAGTCTTTTCAAATTCAAAAATCAAAAAGTTTTGTTTAAAAAAAAATCTCAGAATGAAATGTTTTGATTCTGGAGAGAGATTTTTGTTTTTTTGCAACCAAAACAATTTGGCCAATTTCATATGAATTCACAAAATGTTTCAGTTGACCCAAATCTGCATTTTTCAACAAAAAAAGTTTTGTCCAAAATATTTTATCCATCCCTATTTCATTCTTCTTTTTCTTTTAACCAATGTATTCTGTGCATTTCCTTTTAAGGGGGAAACAGAGAAAATGAGTTGCTACAGAGCAAATAAAAACTGTTTTTAAAAAATCACCAAAATGATGGAAAATATGTCTATGAAAAAGCAAATGATTACTCTTAAAACAATGTGAGGCCAACAGTAAAAAGTCCCATTACTGGATGATGTGTGTTCCTTTAAGTGGCTGTTTCTGGTCTCTGAGGTAACAAAGTTGTCATGTGATGCAGCGGTTGCCATGGCAATAATCTGTAATTGTGCAGAAAATGCAGTGAACTAGTGTGCAACTCCTTAGTGAATTGGATGGAGAGAAAAATCAAACCTATGTAAGCCTTGAATTGATGATGTTATAAAATTGCATTGGATAAGTCAGTCCAGTTTAACACACTGAATTTGCTGTATTTACTCGCCCCGAACCTTGCATCTACCTTTAGCTCGCTTTAAAAATTATTCTGCTCACTTTTACATTCACAACTGGTCAATGGTAAAAATCTTACCTAGTTCCGCATATACTTCCATGCACCTTCCACAGAATTCAGGGCTCTCCTTTTTACAATAAAGAAGGTGGGAATTGTTACTCTTTTGGCAGACTGAAATTACAAGACCCAGGATTCTCCAGTCATTCTTTTTATGCACAGGTGAAACAACAGTTTTAAATGTTGTGGCTTATTAAAATTACAAAATGGAATTTTTTTTCCTGAAGGGGCAACATACAACCTCCACTCTGCTTCTTTCTCTGCATTGGGATGTGTTGTTCCACTGGTAACTTGGTAACAGCATACACACATGTAAACACACCCATTTGATGGCAGCATCCCTTAGAACAGGCTAACTGAAAACAGGGATGTAGAGAAACCAGAAGATCAAGTTTGTGAAACTTTCTTCCCTGTGCATCACTTAGGAAATAAGCTGCCAGAATTTACAAAGTAAACCCTTCAGCATTTAGGGGCATCTATCCATGAGATTATTAGGCTAAAAGTTTCCTGCTACCATCCATCTCAGAATGCCAGAGGAGTCCCATGAGAACTTGCCTTATAGGCAAATCCCAAGAGAAGAACATCTGGATTTAAGATGCAATTGCCCTGTATTTAACCCGGGGCCATTACGAAAAATTATCTTCCTTTCTTCTTAGTAAATATTTATATTATGGTAGTGCACAAAGGCTGCAATCGAATGTGGAACTCCAGCGTGCTAGGCTCTGTACAGACATAGAAAAGAGACAGTCTCGGCCAGGAAGAGCTTTTTTTTTCTTTCAGCAAAAGTGGGATGAACTTCTCTCCCCTCCGGACTAGCCTGACGCAGCAGTTGGTGCAGCTGAATTGATTCCAATCCCTAAGGTCTCCTCTAGACTAGGAAAAATCAGTACTTTGTTCCCTCAAGTTAGCTCAGTTGAGCCAGTTGAACTCAACTGGAAAACCTCACTCTATACCAATGTGGGCACAGTTTAAATCATCAGCTTGACTTTAGCAGGTCCAGTTATAAGCTAGATTTTAACTTAGGCTGTGTCTACACTAGAGAGCAGCTGCACCCGAGAGAGCTCTCCTGTCGACATAATTAAACCACCCCCAAGGAGCAGTGGTAGCTCTGTTGGTGGGAGACGCTCTCCTGCCAAGAACACGCTGTGCACACTGCCACTTATGCCGGCGAAACGTATGTCACTCAGAGGTGTGTTTTTTTCACACTCCTGAGCGACAAAAGTTTTGCCGACATATGTGCTAGTGTAGACATGGCCTCCATCAGTTTGGCATGTGCTAAAGTACATGTTTTGTCACGACTAGAGGTTTAGAAGGTGTTGATTAGATGGAGCTAGATCACACAATGCAACATCACCCCTTTAAATACTAGTCTAGCCATGGCCGAAGTGTGGAAAGCAGCAGGGTTTATCCCTCTCGCGGCTTGTCCTTGTTTGCGTTTGGGGTCAGCACTGGTGCAGCTCCACTGATTGCTGAATCGGGCTGTTCCTGAGGGAGCGCAAGGCCTTCCTTAGGTTCCTCACTCCCGTCCGCTTGCAATCCCTGTGTTGAAGGGAGGTTGGGGGAGTGGGAGAAAGAGAAACTATAGGATTTGCTACTTTGGGACAGATTTTAAAATAGGGGCTCTGATGAATCAGCTACTGTAGCCTTAACAAACCATGACCCAAACCTCCTAAACACCAATTTGCTCTGCAAATTGCTTTTCTGAAGAGGAAAAATACATCCAATATAAAACAGAAACAGGATTGAACCTCTCAGGGGAGGTCTAGCTGGGAGCATTCCATGGGTCGGCAGACACATGCTAGCTGGGCTCAAGTGAACATCCTCAAAACAGCAGCGTGGAAAATTGCAGCACTGGTGGTAGAACGAGCAAGGTGCCCATGTACAAGCCCACCCAGCCCCCTGGGTCTGTAGTCGAGTGGCTAGCTCGTGCCGCCCTCCTTCCCCTGCATGCTTGTAATGTCCACACGGCTATTTTTAGTGCACTAGCTCAAGCAGATTTAGAGCATGGCCGAGCTCTGCCTCTGGAAAGCCGACTCGGTGATAAAGTTTCACTGTCGTCGGCTTAGTTCAAACCTTCTTGCTGCTTCTCTCCCAGACGTGGGTGAGTTTTGAGCCCCGTTGGGATGACTCATCCCTGTCCTCACACCCTGCACTGTGAGAAGGCAAAGCTGGTGGAACAGTTGTGGGAAACCAGGAAGTGGGCTCTGAAATACAGAGATTCTGAAATCTAAGCGCTTACAAATGCTGTGACCTCCTGACTCCCTGCGGCACCATTTTTCAGAGAGCATATCATGAGGGCTATTCACACATGTATTCAATCCACACACACACACACACACAGAGGGATCACTGGCCTGCCAATTGAAGGCGTTCCCATTTCTAGACAGCTATGACAAACTGCAGCCTTTTTACTACCTTGATAAACATAATGGGCCACTTTTGTAATTTTAGCTATAAAGGCACTTCTGCTAGATCTCAGGACAGCATTCCAGTGTTAGAGAGAGAGAGAGGAATAAAAGAAGTTCAGAAATAATGTGGTGACAGGCCAGAGAACAGAGCTCATAGTTATAACACACCCACAGAGTGTTTCCTGTGAAAACAATATCCTCCCAGCTCTGTCTGAAATGCTCGCTGGCTTCCCTGCTTAAAGGAGCAATTTTCCAGGGCTATATTTTAGATGTTCAGTTTACTTTTGTAAACTGCCCACAGCTTAATTTGTCACTGTCCTACTACTCTAATTCAGTGACTCCGAAGTCACTCAGATGCACAACCCACTGCCCTGAAAGTCATCAGGATTATTGATTTATTTATGTTATGTATTGGTCAATAGGGTACAGCCTAGGAACCTCAGTCAATAATCAGGAGCTCAGCGTGCTAGGCGCCGTACAGACAAGTATAAGGGAAGACGGTCCGTGTACCAGAGAACGCGCAATCTAAATGGGAGACCGGACACAATGGCTGGATGAAACAGACAAGGAAGTGAGAGCAGGTTGTGCAGGTGAAACGCAGAAAAGCAGAAGTCACAGTCACAGCAGATGTGTGGGTCTAAAGAGAGAGACGAGTCAAAGACACCCAGATTATGGGCCTGTGTGACTTGGGGGAGTGATGGTGGAAGGTGACAGAGATACAGAAATGGAAGTGGGGGAAGGCTTGGTGAGGGGAAAGGATCATAAGCTCAATTGTGGCCACGTTGAGCTCAAGATGCCAACTGGACATCCAGGAAGAGATGCCAAAAAGACAGTCAGAGATGTGAAGAGAGAGGTTTCTAGAGAAAATCGTCCGCATAGTGTATTTGAAGCCAGACTTGTGTTTAAAAGCAGCTGGACTTGAGAGTGTAGCATAAGGAGAACCTGGGGTCAAGACAGACCCTCTCATAGAGAGAGAAAGGGGGACTCATCAGATGAGACACTGAAGGAGCCATCACAGAATTCCAAGCACAAACTCATCCTTAATATAAGCAGGTTCAACTCCCATTGAAGTGTCTGTGGCAAGATGTGTCTAAAGGGTGGTAAATTTCCAGTAACCCATATTGTTCATGATTCATCATTCCTTTTAGACCAACTTACATCACTGCTGAATTGGCTATTGGACTGGACTGGAATAATGGCCATGGTGCTGATTGAAATGCTTTGAGAGAGCTGGGTGAGAAAACTTGCAACAAGGCCAGGCCTGCAAAGGTAGGCCTATCCAGCATACGAAGCCCAGGTCTGCTTGACACATGCCTGCAGACTGAGTGTTTGGCTTCTTCTCAAGCTTGAGTCTGAGGATAAATCCATTCACCAATATAAAAGAAATGTAGAATCTGGGGGAAAACACAGCATTGGCTGTGGCTATTCCAAAAAATGGAGGCCCAGTCATAATGTTTTCATATTGTATAAGACATCATTCTGTTCAGAGAATAAATAATGCAGCTATGGACTTCTGAATACTGAAGTGTGCATGATCTGTTTGTACGATATGCTCCGCTTTCCGTAACATCTGGTTCTAGCCAGTTGCTCTCAGACCCTTAGGTTTACAAGCACTAAATTCACTCAGTTTTTAATGTAGAGGAAAATACAACCCAAAAGGCATAATGTTTACAAGCATTTTTTTGTGGGAGAAGAGACATGAAGCCAACTTCTGCGTTCAGACAGAGCCCAGCCTTTGCATTTTTGGGTGGGCCTTCCAAACAATTTTTGAGGCTACACCCTTTCAAGCCAAACATAACTAATTCCTGTCAGCTATTATCACTCCCGTATGGGCCAGCTTGGCCTAACGATTTTAGGGAGGGTCAATGAGATGATGCCTTGGAATCTCCCCAGATAGAACTGATTTGTACATAAGATGTCTACACTAGATGTGTACACATATGTATGCGCCCGCATGTGTGTACTCGTTACTTTGTTTCTTTATTTCATTGTCAACACAAGCAAGCACAAAATAAGGCCCTGACCCTGCAAAGACTCATGCCTGGTGTCACAGGAGTGTCAAGTGAAGCCAATGCATGCATCTTTGCAGAACTGTGCCTAGCCAAAGAAACCAGGCCGGATGACAGAGATCTGAAATCACAGTCCACCAAAGCACCACCCACAAGCCAGACCCACCCCTTCCAGTCATTCATAAAAGAACAAACAAAAAATCCTGCCAATTTCAAGTCTCCCCCAAACACCAACCCCTCAGAGACCCCAAAGCCAGGGCCGGCTCCAGGCACCAAGCTGGTGCTTGGGGCGGCAGATTGTTGGAGGCGGCATTCCGCCCAATCCTAGTGCGGCACGGACGCTTTTTTGTTTGTTTGTTCTTGTTCCGCTCCGGCCGCCCTGTAGGGGGCGGTGGTGCGGAGAACCAGAGCGCCCTGCAGGGCAGTCCTCTTCCTTCCCTCCCCGCCGACCGGCGCGGAGCCCTCGCGGCAGGCGGCAGGAGGTGGCGCAGTGGGAGGGGCCGCATGGCAGAGCTCCTGCTGTAGCCCTGGCCGCCCCCTTCTCTCTCTCTCCCGCCCGCTCCCTCCCTCTCGCCCCCCCACATCCGGTCCCCCTGCACCCGCGCTCCGGCTGCCCCGTTTTTTTTTTTTGCTTGGGGTGGCCAAAAAGCCAGAGCCGGCCCTGCCCAAAGCCCCACCAACTTCCCCTCCTGATCCCCACAGGCCCTTAGATTAGAGATGGCCAGCTCTGGGTTTACACAGTTGGTATGTTGCTGAAGCCAAAACATGATCATTTCACCGTTGCTTTGTCCTCCAACCCATTGCCCTGGCTTGTTTTCGTCCGCCCTGTTGTCACTCACCATGTGCTAAGATTGTAAGCTATTTGGGACTGGAACTGTCTTTTATTACATTTGGTCATAAGCTGGGCCCTGAATCAGGGATTCCTGCAATGCTACACCTAATACTGATCCAACTAATAATTAATATTGGATTCCATTGCTCTGCAACCAGAACAGATATGCATCTTAACTAGAATTTTTTAAAAATATATTCCTAATTAGGCCATTCTAGGACCAAAGGCCATGTTTCTGCACCTCAAGTGACATTCAGCCCAAGAGTTACTTATTGGAGTCACACCTGGAATGAATCTGGACCATTGAACAATGTTTTTCTGCCTGTTTCTTTTGAAGAATGAACCTGTGTAATCTTTATATGTATATATATTGGGGAAATAGCTGCACAAGCCAAAAATTCCTTATGAATGACAGCTGAAATGCTATAAGCAAAGCCTTTGTTTCTAGTAAGAATCAGAGGTAAAAGAAATGTCCCATTGTAAAGATCTGGGCAGTCTACTCCCAAGCTGACCTGTAATGGCATGGCACCAATTCAGACCCTGCATTACTACATAAGGTTGCCACAGTTATTTCTCTGTTGTTACCAAACATTACAACTAAAACTATTCTGTGGTCGTATAGGCAGGAAAAGTGACATCATTCTCGAAACCACTAATCCAAAAAGTTTTGGAATCCATAAGACAAACGGCATTCTAATTAGGAATAAGAAACAATGACATTTGAAATGAAGAAATTTCTTGGATTATTTTTTTTCCCTAATCCTCCCTTGGTTTCCCTTCAAGCCAAAGCCATGACAAGTGCACTAGGGCTGATAAAAACCACACACCTCTGAGGTCATTATTGGGGGGGTTAAAAACATTTTTTAACGCAAAATAAGGGGAAAAAATCCTTGTGTTGAGTGTCATGTCTCCATAAATGCAGAGTTTGGGAATTTGCAGCACTGGGGCTGCAGCATGGAACCACCGAGGGGGTTCTTCACAGATTATCACAGCTACTCTTTTCCAACTGAGACTAAAAAAAGACTCTGTTTTAAATACTATAGTTTAATAAATTGATTACTTGGTGCCCTTGAGTGAAGCTAGGCAGGTGGCAGTAACAGCCATTGAGTGACTCAGTGGTGGGAATATTCATTGTCTGGGAATAACCAAGATTACTCCCACGAGATGCACCATTTCCAGAAGTCTGCAGATCTGTCCAGCTCATGCTGGTGATGGCTAGAGCTGGTAAGAGAAACTGCAAAGGAATTACATTCCGAAGAAATGTGTAGTTCCATTGAAATGGAAACCCGTAGTGAAATCAGCTCAATTTTTCTGGGATCTCGTCCCATTTCAACATTTTCAGAATGAAACCTTTTGATGTTTCATTTTGAAATGACTTTTGTTTCATTTCTTTACCATTTTATCTTCTTTTTTTTGTATTTAACACTATTATAAATGCTGGAGGCAAAGCAGGGTTTGGGGTGAAGGTTGAAAACTCACGACCCCCCATGTAATAACCTCGTGACCCCTGAGAGGTCACGACCCCCAGTTTGAGAACCCCTGTATTAGAATATAATACAATTTTTTTTAAATAATCAAACTCAGAATGAAACATTTTGTTCCACCCAACATCTTTTTTTTTTTTTAAATTTCTTCACAGAGAATTTCAAAATTTTTGGTTTTCGCTCCTGATCAGAATAAAGCCAAATTTCAAAATTTCAAAATCTGCTGCAAAATGGAACTTCCTTCCTCTGCACAGCAATCCTGATGTCCTACCTATGCACCGTGTAATACTTGCTTTAAAGATGACTCCTAAGCACCACTGTAGTGCCCAAATGCAAAAAGTCTTCCGAATAAATTACTGCTTATGAGTGGCATTCCAAGTCTAACTGCAGGCCTGGATTATGCAACTCGGACTCACATGAGTAGCCCCATTGACGTTAAAAGGGAAAAGTAGTCACTCACAGAGAGATCCAGCAACAGCAATATAAGACATCAAATCACTCAAACATTCCCAACGTGTGTCCCGTTAGAGGATCGGTGACATAACAAGTTCAGGCAAATGGGATCTCCAAACGCTTCCTGCTACCACCCATCTCCCAGTTGTCCCCGTCTGGAGGAAGAAATAATGAGAATAGTTACAGAGGATGCTGCAAAGAATCACCTTCCAACACGCACCTGCTGAAAGGTTGGATTAACTGTCTGGTCGTTTTAGGAACAGAATAAATCTTGACATGCTTTGAAAAGGCATCCTCACTCATTTCAGAGTTCCCATTCTGCTGGGTTTTGTCTCAGTCAAAGCTGGTTTTCTAAAAGCGCCATTATTAATATTGAATCTGCACCTTGCATGCACCTGCGGGCTTATCGCTCTGTATGGGCTATTCTTAATTCATTTGGTTTTTGATAACATTTTGTGGTGTGGACACCAGCTTTATGGGTGCTGGGCTGAGACCACTGATTTGTTCAACAGTGGCTCACTGAACAGGCATCAGATGGCAGCAAGAAACTATTGTTTTATTCCAGAAGGGAGAGAAAGAGAGAGAAGTAGCTTGACAACTTGATTGTACAATCCAACTCTCCACAAAATGAGAGAGATTCTGCCCTCGGCTACATCTGTGCTGACTCACTGAAATCAGGGAAGACAACAGCTGGATGTGTGTGTGTGTGTGGATGTGTGGATGTGTGTATGTGTGTAATGTGCTGTGTACATTTGTGTCACTTTATACATTTTAATTAAAATCCGAATGCTACCCATCATTTATAGCACCTTCTGATGTACACTGCTACTTTTCTTTTGAATTGGCACAACAGCAATAATGTCCTATGATAACCTGTCCTTCCTCTGCAGCGCCTGCTGCTGGCCACTGCTGGGGAGTGGATACTGAACTACAATAACCAACGGCAATTTTTGATAATTCCTGTATTTTTTGTTCAGTCCTTGGCTAGTAATCTGAAGTGTCCTGGACTCTAGCAATCTCCTGTATGTAGCTGTATCCCAGATGTTAAGGGCCTGAGCCAAAGCCCATTGTAGTCCATGGGAGTCTTTCTGTGGATTTTAATCAGGTTTGGATCAGGCCCCAAAAGTGCCATGTTATTGATTCTTTTATTATTATTATTTATTATTTGTATTGCTCTAGCCCCCGGGGGCCCTAGTCATGGCCCAGGGGCTAGGTGCTGTACAAACATAGAACAAACAGTCCCTGCCTCCAAAGAGCTCTCAGAATTTCATTGTACAACAGGCAAAATGTGAGATAGGATTAGATACAATGTGGGGAGAAACTGTAGCAGAATGTCCCTCTGCCAGCTCCCGAATTCAGTGAAATCTCATCTTCCCATTATAAACAGCACTTCAGCATTAAACAGCAGAATCCAGTCCTCTTAATTTCAAATAAACAATATGTCATCTCCAAAGTGGTTACGGCACCAGTTCTGAAGCAATTATTAACTTTTATTTCTAACCTTGCCTAAAAAAGATTTTTAAAAAGTGAACAACAGATTTTTTGCATTTATAAATAAGAGTCAAGTACTGAAATGATTTATTTCTAGATATTTTTTTAGTATAGTTACTGTTTTGGAAACTAATGTGTCAGGACAGTATTACATCTCCAGCCTTGACTGATGCAACAGCCCGTCATTTCTACAGGCTTTTTAAGAAAATGAATGTTGGAATTTTATCAGTAGTTTATATTTGCTATCTGATAATTACAGTGATGCTTGGTTATGGGAACAAAAGTCAGATGAAAGAGGACATCATCATAACAGCATATGCTATTCCTCATGGTACTTGAGACAAACAAGAACAACAATAAAACAAAGTTAGGTGAAGGGCTTTTTTTCTCTGAATAAATTTCCTTCTGTCTGCAAGCTTCTCCCCATTTGCCGTTTGTACAGAAAGGCCCCTGTTAGTCATTCCTTGTTATAGATATTGTATAGTAAGACATGTCCAAAAATCTGCGAAGAGCTTTTGTAAGTGAGATGTCTTTATGCTGAGTACCAACAGTTAGTAATCAGACAGTGGTTCTCCCTTAAAACTGTGTTGCATTTGTAATTAGGTGAGATTGCCACAGTACTGAGAACAGGGGACAACAAGGGAATAGCATGAATATTGCACTAACTTTATTTACTTAGAAAGGCAATTGAGAATGTTCTGAGTGCAACCACTGTAGAGAAGGGAAGTTCACTTTTAATAAGTTTGATTAATGTGATTTCAAATGTTGCCGTATGTTGTCAGGTACTGTAGGGCATTTGTTTCAATGAAGATAACATTGAAAATGGGAACGATCTGTGCTTGTCTAAGATTCCAACACAACAGAAAACACGGTGTGTTTATTTTCTGAGTGTTTCTCAGTGCAAGATTTTTTTCAGGTCTTGTATTCAAATTCCATTGTACATGTACTTGGGATTTATTAAATACGCAAAGAATTCTGCAAGTGCAATCCCTTTTGCAAACATTGGCCTGCAAATTCTGATTTCAATATTTTCTGATCTTGCCTATGAGAAAATTACTCCCCACATTCTAGAGCAGCCAAAATAGGCACACCACCAAGCAGAGGGAAATCAGCAGATCCTGGCTTCTCACAGCTCAGAAGAAAAGGGTTCGTCTTCAGACCTTAGCAAACCGACAAGCTGTTGAGTAAGATCTCATTGTAGAGGTGTGAGAGGCAGGGTTTCATTTGTAATGAAAGAGGGGCCAGGGCTCAAGCAATTTTTTGATTTTCATAACCGATGCATCAAACCCAGAGGTGCCGGGGCTATGAACTGCCAAGCCTAGAGGTGCCGGGGCTCAACCCTGGCACAAATTAAGCACTAGTGAGAGGTCTACAGAACATCAAGCCCCCAAACCCGGAAGCAGCTCAGTTGTTCTGGAGACCTGCAACCAAGTGTTATATTGTGCCAGTTTGGAAAATGGCTGCCTGCAGGCGAAAAGCCTGGAGTGTAGCCTGTGCACATGGACTGAAGAGGCAGAAATATGAGAGTGCTGCTTGGGCTAAGAACAAAAAATAAACAGAACCAGGGTCCTAAATAAATGATATTATTTCAAATTTATTTGTAACATATTTGTATTCCAGTAGCACCTAGCGGCCCCATCCGAGATCAACACCCCTTCATGCTCAGGGCTGTACATAGAGATATTTCCTCCCTAGAAAAGCTTGCAATCTAAGCTTACAAGATGGAGGGGGGAGAAGAAGTATTATTTACCCCCCCATTTATAGATGGGAAACTGAGGCACAGAGAAATTCGGTGACTTTAAGAGTTGTCTTTTTCTCCTAGAGGAACACAAAGGTTTTTCCTGGCAAATGTTGGGATGTAAAGTAATAAAAACAATATTGAAAAAAAGTAAAGCTAGGCACCTCGCTTGAGGAAACAGAATAGGTGGATCAGAATTAATACAAGCCATTTAAATCGGTGCCCTACCAGCGCCAGATGGGAAAGGTAAGAAACGTTTTAGTCTGACAATAAATGTCAGCTTCCCCATTGGATACAAAGCAAAACAGTTACATTTTCAACCTCTAGCTGCCAGGGACTCCGATGAGCATTTTCCTACCACAGACATTTTGCAGGCAATGAGGAAAAAATGCCACATGCCAAAGGCATTAAAAGAAGGGGCCAAACATGAATAATTCATTTGGAATTCACTATGACGGTATTAGTCATAATGAAACCTAAGCTGGTATTAACATGCAGGTAATAGTTATGGTACTTCCTGAGGCATCACTATTAATAAAGAACAAGCATTAATAAGAGCCTAAAAAAGAGGGATAGTGTTTCTGCTTCTGTCTTCATGGAGCCCTGTCTGGGAGCAGTGGTTTCTGATCATCTCTAATAAAATACACCAGGCCAAAACCTAACATTTCCTTTAAAAAAAAATCACTCAAAGTTGTTACAGGGCAGGAGTCAGGATTAGACCTGGGCAAAGGCTGGAAAACGGTGTTCAGAAGCATTCGTTCAAATTCCACAGAGCTGATTGCTTTGACCATATGTATGCTCTCTTCTGTTTGCATTTCCACGGGCATTCGTGCAAATGGGTTTGTGTTTACCCAGATGTGTGGGGAACAGGAATACCGACTGTCACATGAGAGTGCTGGAGTTCACACACAGTGCTGGTCATGCTGTATCATTGTTGTACTAGATTCTCTAGACCCCCAAACTGAGATCAGGATTTCCTGGTGTACAAATGCATAGTTAAGAAATGACCCAGTAGGCGAGCAGAAACAACACACAGACCAATCACACACCAGGCAGGCCTGAATCCATCCAGTGTTTGAGTAGTTGCTGCAGTCCCATTGAAGCCACCTCTGGTTCGTTATTTTTAGTTTTTGACGTCACTGAGACCTAAGCGTATGTTTAAAGTTAAGCACGTGCTTATGTGCTTTGCTGAATCGGGGCCATACCGAATAACAAATAGTGAATAATCAAAGATATAGTCAAAGTTAAAAGGTCACAAACCGCTCATATCCTGAAATATGTTTGCGTAAAACTTTTATCAGAGCATACAGTTGTAAAACATCAAAGTCTGATCAGAGATGATTCACAAACAGCCCCACAAATAAGGGCTAAATTCATTGGATGAATTGTGAACTATAAATAATTTGCTCATCTCTAGCAAGGCCTATTTTAAATCTCAGCTTTGTCTCAGTTACCAATCACTTTAGCCTAATGCAAACCATCAGGTCATTGAGAAGACAGGTTCACAGTACAGCTTCCATCATCCCTTCCATCACCATAACCCTTAAACAATGAGCAAAGTGCACCTGCTCAAATGGGTTGAGTTGAGAAAGCAATCTGACTGGCTAATGAAGAACCTGCAATATGTAATTATGAGATCCTAGCCACATGAGGTGAAACTAATTAACCAAAACATTAAAATCACAATAAACGTTAACAATAGTTTAGTGCACGAATACCCGGCAAGGTGGGCAGTTATGATGCTACGTACATAATTCTGAGGTGTGCCAATTCACAAAGCTCTGCAGGCATACACAATATGAGATCATAACGATAGACTGGACTCCACCCTGCTGTGCATTATTGCTGATGCTTACTGTACACCGGACAAAACAACTCGATTCCCTTCGAGTAGGCGCCTTCCTAATAAACAGGAATAAAAATCATTCTACCGTCTTTTATGTCTTGACACAGGTACTGCAGGTCTGCAAAAATAAAGACCTGACATTTACCATTCGTAGGTTCTGCAGAAACCGAAGTTTAGCCTCTGAAGCTGTAGGAGCAAAAGAATATGAAGTTCATCACCTCCCAGCAGTACTTTTGAAGGGGAAGAGCTGGAGATGAACCTTGACTGCTAGGGCTGAGTGCCCCAACAAGAGGGTCAGGTTGAGGATGTTTTTACCTGCTATTGTGAACCTGCACAGGTGCTGGGAACTAAACGTATATTGACATGAAAGGGAGCGAGTGTTTGGTTCATCCTTGAAGATGAGGACTCAGCACTACACTGGTTGAGTGGTAACAGAGGGGCACATTCTGGCTGGTCTCTGCATAGCGCACAGCATTTGGTGAAGGTGCAAGGAGCTTCCTTTGCATCCTATACTGAATGGTTTTCCACATCTGAAATACTTGTGCTCAAAGGGATTTCAGAGACAGCTTCCTTCTGTGCGCCAGTAGGGATTCACAGTTCCCTAAGCAGCCCAAGAAAGGGAGAGGTCTAAGGCCTTGCATTCCATGATACAGACCAGGAAACCCCATATGCACCAGGGGACTCAAGGATGGGTTTTACTGAGCTCTCCTGGGATCATGTACTGCATTTGCCCTACCGCGTAGCTGTGCCTTGGGGGTGCAATCTACCCTTTAGAGGTTTCAACCCACCAAAGTCAGGAAATTCATGTCACTCCCATGCATTGTGAACACTGTCTGCATTACGGAGCAGTCTTGCATTACACGATTACATGCCACTGGAGAGAAAGCATGCTTTGAAGATGTAGAACATGTGTGTCTTCTATGTTCAAAACCTTTTTCTCCTTTTTAAACGGGAATCTGCAAGTTTCACTGTTCCATATACATTCCCTTTGGTTTGACCAGCTCTGACTGAAACCATCCATGCTTTCCATTTCTTATCTTACTTATTCATGGCTCAGTAGTAATACTAATGCTAATAAATGATTTGTGCTTATAAAGGCCTTCTATCCCTGAACCTCAAAACACTTGAAAACATTTCATTAATGGATTAATTAAAGTTTACAACAGCTCTGTATAATTGATAAGTATTCTCATTTTACAGATAGTAATCGGAGGTACACAGGTTATGTGACCTGCCCAATGTCATAATCAGATCTGTAGGATATCCAGAAATACAGCCCAGGACTTGAGGGGAGCTGGTCAAAACATTTTGACTGAAAAATTTTCCTGCCAAAAAATAGGTTAGTCAAAAACTAATTTTTTGCTGGGGAAAATGTTGTTTGATTTTTATGGGAAATTTGGACTAAACATAAAATGGAAATGTCTGTTTCATGTTTCAAATTGAAATGTTTCATTTCAGTTTTGAAAACAAACAAACAAAAAAAAAGGAAAATGCCAGTTTCTTGACCCCTTTTTCCTTCTTTTTCAAAACGATACAGTATTATTGGTCACTTCTATCCTAAGTTGTTGTGTGGTGCTTTCTCTATGCTGTTTAATAGCTATAATGCTCTATATGTCAGTGGTGAGTGCAGATATATACTGTTCATAAAGTTCTTTTGGGATCCTTTGGGGATCCTTCCTTCTTAAGACGCGGGAACTAGGTAAAGCAATGAGGCAGTTCTAGGTCTCCTTCATAGGAAGACAATCAGAAGGCTCTCTCCTCCCTATAAAGCTGATATACTTCTCACTTGTTTGTGGTGTATTACTGGTTTTTAACAGATATTTTAAATAAGATTTTGTTATAATATGTGGCATATATGGCAGGAGATTTCCTGTGGAATGTTTTCATGCAATGGCATCTGTTAAGCAGCAGTGCTTTGTAATATAAAATGGAGTATAAGTATGTATATATCTTTTTATTTATACATGCCCTTTGGACATTCTCATTTCATTTATACATATCCTAAGAAAAATGACACTTACAGAGCTGCCAGCTAAAAAAGTGTTGGATTCCCATGGTGAGATTTGAAGGAATGTATTAAATTACACAGATACTATGCTGAATGCCTACTAGAGCCAGGGTGCACATTCCTGCCATTTGAATGAGTGTGATTAATCTTTTACTTGATGACACTGTTTGTAATGCTTAGAGAGTCCACATGTGATTAGAATACAGCGTACAGTCCACAAACAAACACAAATGTACATATGGTGGGACGGCATATGCCATAGATTAAAAGCCTAGTTCCATAGTCTTCCTCGTGTGGTATTTCCATTAAAGTTAATGGGTATTTCACTAGCAAATGCAAAAGATTTTGCAAGATCAGGTCCTAAGCATGAACTGTGCAGGTAATTTGTGGGCTACAAGGCACTACATGGACATTAATAGGTTCAGATGACATCTTGAGAGCCAGTAACTATGTGGCAAAGCTGGATAGATCAGTTTGGAATATCACCAGAAACTGAGATATGTGTGTGTAGGCTTAGCCACATATTTCCTCTGCTGTGTATTTTATATTGAATGGACCACACAAGATTTTATAAGAAAATCCTATTTCAAAAAATGTTTAAAAGTCACAGACTTCTGATGCTGGTGTAGCCAGGAGGAATAACTTTTCATCCTCCTCTGAGGACGGAATTTTGCTACCTTATATCATTTATATTAATTTGAAAAATGAAGCATCATATTCCAGGCTGGACTACGCAAGAAGGTTCAAACCTGAATCTGAACTACAAGGCCTGGACTGGGGGGAGAGGGGGATTGTAAAAGAGAACCTTTGAACCTTCTGAGGTTCCACCACCACTATTATAACTGCTGTTTATGTAAATCTGATATAAGAAAAAATCCCAACCACGGTTTATGGGAAGTCGTAAACTATTGAGTCATGAGTAAGGCACAGGATATAAGGGCCCTGCCAACATATTAACAATATTTTATAACATAAGTGTTTTATAGCTCTGATGTGTATTCAACTTTTAGGTTTAGGGAAACATATTTTTATATACTCTAAAAATGACAGATCTGAAAATTTTACATCTCTGAAGTTTTCCTCATGACACCATCATTTTCCTTAGGCCATAGTGTATCTTCTTGGAAAGGAAACCCAAATGATCATAGATAAAAAGACAAACATACAAAGTGCCTGATGCATATTTATGGTCACGGGCCATATACTCATCAGGTATAATTCCATCAGAATCAATGCGGCTGTTTTTACAGTGCCAGCATTTGCACTAATTTATCTCCAGATCTTATGCAGATAAATTTCTGCAGAAGCCCACACAAAGGCAAATGATCACTAAATGTCAGTACAATTCCCAAGCTCTTCCTTGGGTAGCTAGCTCTTCTGGTAACATGTCATCCTGTCACAGGCCTTTAGCCATACAGCATTTCGTCTGTGACATGTGGCTGCAGTGAGATCTCTTGGCATGACATTTCACGCCATGAACTGTGTCACTTAACATTTTGTGGGCAGTGTTTGGTCACAGATATTTTGTTGCACAACTTTTAGACCCTGGTTTTAAAACACCTTTTCCCTCTGTTATGGGCCCAGGCATGTGGGTGTGCAAGTGAAGAGGGTACAAAAACCTTCACCCAGTTGCATCTAAGCCAAGAACAACCACAATCCCTGAGCTCCCCTGAGCAAAAGGACCACAACTTTCTAGCACCTGTATGGCACAAGCCACCCACCCTTGGGCAGCACCCAGTTAAGCAGGCTGCGTGTAGAGAGGGGATCATGCTGCACTGTTTTAATGTGTGGCCCCCATAAGTGCACTCCAGCTGGGAAATGGGGGGAGGGATTGTGTCCCCAGGGCAGGAACGTGTCTATCAGGCACAATTGAGCCTTATGGCCTGATTCAAAGACCATTAAAGAATGGAAAGACTTCCATGGACCTTACTGGGCAGGCCCTACATGTGAGATCTGGCATTAGGAGGGGTTGCAAACCCATGCTTCCCCATTATGTATGCTGCAGACATGTGATGTCTGTAATCAATCACAATGCTGCGGATTAAAGAGCCTGTGGCAAGTTCGTCTCAATGAAATGTCCAGCAGTGAACACAGAATCCTGCTACAGCAGACACGACTCTCATACCTTCCAGTCTGGCAATGTGTCTCCAGCAGTGGGCACCTCCTGGAACTTTAAAGCGAGGCAGACACCTCCCCCCCCAATGCAGCTAGCCAATGGTGTGGGGCTGTGCATGGGAACTATGGGCAGGAATTCCTTCCTGACCCCCACAGGCACTCAGTGTATGACCTGAAGCATGGTATTTCCTCACACTTCATAAACTTTCACCCCAGTAGCTACAGATGTTGTTAATCTGTTAAACAGATGTGCACAGAGAGCTGTGCATGGTGAAAGGTCTGCAAGCGAGAGGACATGGAACCAAGAGAAGAATGGTCATATGGGCTAAGACTAATGGTCCATCCAGCCCAGTATCCTGTCTTCTGACAGTGGCCAATGCCAGGTGCCCCAGAGGGAATGAACAGAACAGGTAATCATCAAGTGATCCATCCCCTGTCGCCCATTCCCAGCATCTGGCAGGCAGAGACTAGGGAGACTTCAGAGCAGTGGTTCTCAACTGCTGCGTATGCAACTCTCTGTGTTATGTATCAGAGGGGTAGCCATGTTAGTCTGGATCTGTAAAAAGCAACAGAGAGTCCTGTGGCACCTTTAAGACTAACAGATGTATTGGAGCATAAGCTTTCATGGGTGAATGCCCACTTCGTCGGATGCATGTAATGGAAATTTCCAGGGGCAGGTATAAATATGCTGGCAAGAATCAGTCTGGAGATAACGAGGTTAGTTCAATCAGGGAGGGTGAGGTCCTCTGCTAGCAGTTGAAGTGTGAACACCAAGGGAGGAGAAACTGCTTCTGTAGTTGGCTAGCCATTCACAGTCTTTGTTTCATCCTGAGCTGATGGTGTCAAATTTACAAATGAACTGGAGCTCAGCAGTTTCTCTTTGGAGTCTGGTCCTGAAGTTTTTTTGCTGTAAGATGGCTACCTTTACATCTGCTATTGTGTGGCCAGGGAGGTTGAAGTGTTCTCCTACAGGTTTTTGTATATTGCCATTCCTGATATCTGACTTGTGTCCATTTATCCTCTTGCGTAGGGACTGTCCAGTTTGGCCAATGTACATAGCAGAGGGGCATTGCTGGCACATGATGGCATATATAACATTGGTGGACGTGCAGGTGAATGAACCGGTGATGGTGTGGCTGATCTGGTTAGGTCCTGTGATGGTGTTGCTGGTGTAGATATGTGGGCAGAGTTGGCATCGAGGTTTGTTGCATGGATTGGTTCCTGAGTTGTTACGGTGCGGTGTGTGGTTGCTGATGAGAATATGCTTAAGGTTGGCGGGTTGTCTGTGGGCGCCTGCCTCCCAAGGTCTGTGAAAGAGAGGGCTCATTGTCCACTATGGGTTGTAGATCACTGATGATGCATTGGAGAGGTTTAAGCTGAGGACTGTAGGTGATGGCCGGTGGAGTTCTGTTGGTTTCTTTTTTGGGCCTGTCTTGTAGCAGGAGGTTTCTGGGTACACGTCTGGCTCTGTTGATTTGTTTCCTTATTTCCTTGTGCGGGTATCGTAGTTTTGAGAATGCTTGGTGAAGATCTTGTAGGTGTTGGTCTCTGTCAGAGGGCCAGACTCCAAAGAGAAACTGCTGAGCTCCAGTTCATTTGCAAATTTGACACCATCAGATCAGGATTAAACAAAGACTGTGAATGGCTAGCCAACTACAGAAGCAGTTTCTCCTACCTTGGTGTTCACACCTCAACTGCTAGCAGAGGACCTCACCCTTCATGATTGAACTAACCTCGTTATCTCCAGACTGATTCTTGCCAGCATATTTATACCTGCCCCTGGAAATTTCCATTACATGCATCCGACGAAGTGGGCATTCACCCACAAAAGCTTACGCTCCAATACATCTGTTAGTCTTAAAGGTGCCACAGGATTCTCTGTTGCTTCTCTCTGTGTTATGTGGCCCACAGCCACACAATATATATATTACCTGTATGGCCCTGAAAATGTCACATGGGCCACAGCTGAGTATGCTGATTGGGCCGCAAGCGGCCCACAGGCCATGGATTGAGAACCACTGCTTCCATCCTGGCTAATAGCCATTGATGGATTTATCCTGCATGAATTTATCTAGTTCTTTTTTGAACCCTGTTATAGTCTTGGCCTTCACAACATCCTCTGGCAAAGAGTTCCACAGGTTGACTGTGCGTTGTCTGAAGACATACTTCCTTTTGTTTGTTTTAAACCTGCTGCCTGTCAACGCTTCTTCAGCAATGGACAGAAAAATAATTGTCAGTCAATTTGAAAACATGACCTTGATTTTTCATTATAGCAGTTGCCTGAATGATGATTTAACATCCGTATGTGAACATGTTGGATCAGTACTCAGGAAAAAATAAAAGTAACAATCGACACTCGGGCCCTAGTGTCTGTCACTGCGCTCTCAGATATTTAAGGGAATGAAGTAATGACTTTAATATCAAGGTCATTTTCATTTTCAGCTGCATCAATTATTTTACTTTCTCCTGGCAAAGGTATCTAGATACCTCTGCACAACACTAACTGACAGGCAAATGTTACACTGGAAAAACTTATGGAGTGCCTATTTCATACATTAAATTGGTTTAATCATTTAAACTTTTACTATGCAGCTTGGCAAGCAGTACGAAGCAATATTGCATGTTACCAATTTAATGCATTTAGAACATATTTAAGTGGCTTCCAATGTTCTTAGTCACTGCTATTCAAGTGAAAGACCCATATTTCATGTAACAAGTCTTCAGTGGGGAGATGACATTAGTGGTGGATAATAAGTTAAACCATCTATCAAGACATCAAGTATGAAACAGATGGTGAGAAGAAGGTCCAGATCTATTTATGAGCCTCCTAACATGCTCACCAATTAAATTCACCCCAAGGATGTACCGTGATATCTCAGGCTGGCCATCTCACAGCATTCTAGTTCACAACCAGCTAAAGTGGGGATTAACGAAGACCATTATAAAAGATTCCAAGGGGTTTTGCCAAGGTCACTGGGAGCAGAAATTGGCCCATTGCCTCTCTTGATAGATCCTTGCTTGCTAGCATTGAAATCTCAAATACAGTACTTGGCTTGTTGCGATCCATCATCTGGCTCCACTAGTGATCCATAAATAAGAAGTAATTTTGCTGTCATTGTCATTGACAAAAAGTACATATATCTTTGTATCGTCAAAAACATCCCTACTACAAGAGGCTTTTCTTTTTGGGGTTTTCTTTAACCTCCTACGTGTCTCTGTTCATAAAGAATCTGAAAATATTTTTGACTCAGCCAACCCTTATCTTGCTGAGCTGAAGTGTTCACGAACCTGTCCTCTAATCAGGAAGTTCTTTTGTGTTTGTGGGGTTAACTCTTGTTACACCCCATTCTTATATTAAAAGGGAAAATGACCTAGGTTTTATACATGTTTTCTAGAGCCTAGATTAAAATGTTAAAGAACCCCCATTAAAAAGTCATATTTTTAGTTAAAGGCTTCATTCCAGTGGCTGGGGAATTAATGTCAGTTGGAAAATGATTTCCCAGTGGTTTGGTTCTGTAGCAAAAGTCTTCAACTTTTATGTATATAGTCTTTGAAGTTGGAAATTGTTGTTAGACTATCAAATATTGTTTGAGGTGTCACTCATTTTTTTCTTTTTGTTATGGGAATGGGATCTTAGCAGAGAATTACTGAAGCAGAAAATGAGCGTGTGAGTGACACCGAAAAGAAAGGTGTTTATAGGGCATATACAAGGTGAATTGTTGTGGAACCTAAAACTGTCAATATAATCTCGGTTAATTCTCTGAGCGTCTGGTTTCTCATCGAAGGAAGGAGGGGTTAAATCTCTGAGGATGTAACATGTGCATGTGTCATCCACTGTGTGGAATATTTTCTAAAATATCTTTCTGCTGGTGTAACTTCAGCTCTCTGTTTTTTCTGAGTCACCCCCAGAACTCTAATGGCAGGACTATTATTTGGGAGTTAGCTTGACTTGCCCCGAGAATGAGTTTATTGACTTTGTTAGCCGGGCAGGTGAACCACGTTCAGGGTCTCTGTTCCCAGACCTCGTGTCTTCTGTCGTTACGCCATTTCTCAGCCACGCTGTTCTTTACCATGGAGACGACAGCTGGGACTAGACATAGCTGATAAGTGGCGTGAAGCGAGCCAGGCCTGCCTATGAAGGAGCTCTGCTGGAGAAGCTCTTTGTGTGAGCAGGGTTCTCTTATGGGCTTCACCTCACTTCCAGAGCAAGGTAAAAAGAAAAGTGAGAGACTGAGAAGATACATGGAATTAAAATACCATGGAAAAGCTTTATTCCTGGACTGTGAGCATCCCCCCACCACCCCGTTCTCTTGCTTTTTATCTCTTCCTTTGCTTTTGGAGCTCAGTGCTCATCACTGGGTAGCCAGCACTTGCCTTGCCGATCCAGAAGTGTTGCCACTGTGGATCTGACCATACGGCTTTAACCAACCTCCTAAATTCTGTCCTACCAGGTACTAGAATGAATCCGGACATTGGGGTGTGTTCTGTATAATTGTCAGTTCTTCTGAAGTCCTGCTGGGGAAAATGGAGTGGATCTTACAAGGGCATTAAAATGTATTAGTTGTCTTCAGCCTTCCTAAACAGAAGTGCAACTCAAAGTGATACTTCCAGGAAGGACATCTTAGCATTTATCAGGGGGGTCGCCGTGTTAGTCTGAATCTGTAAAAAGCAACCGAGGGTCCTGTGGCACCTTTGAGACTAACAGAAGTATTGGGAGCATAAGCTTTCGTGGGTAAGAACCTCACTTCTTCAGATGCAAGAAGAACCTCACTTCTTGCATCTGAAGAAGTGAGGTTCTTACCCACGAAAGCTTATGCTCCCAATACTTCTGTTAGTCTTAAAGGTGCCACAGGACCCTCTGTTGCATCTTAGCATTTGACAGTCCTTGCTCTGAGTCCCGTGAAAGCTGGACAGTGATAGGAAAATGCATGAGCCATTCCATGAGAGACACTGAGTTCAGACAGGCTGATTCCAGGGTGGAACTGCTAACTTTTAGGGTTTATTGCCACCATGCATGAGATCCAGAGTCCAAGCGATGCCATCCACTACAGAACACAGAGCGAAAATCTTTGAGAGTGAGGATGGAGTGGCGTGGTTTTCATGCCATCATTTTTAAGCCTCCTTGAGAAGAAATGCAGTCAGGTTTTCAGTATTTTCACATCTCTAAAGGCACGGGAGATGGCCAATAAAAAAAGGGATGGCTGTCTTGAGATTAGCCCCCCCTCCTCCAAATTCTGAAGGCAACAGAACGGAGTGGGTAGTGAGCAACCTGCTTGTCTTGGGTGCAGATGGCTTTAATTGTCATTCCCAGATGTTCTGCCTCTTGAAGGTCAAATTCACCTTGTATAAATCGGGCTGGAACCATCCGAGAGAGAAAGCAAGGGAAGATAGACATTTTGTTTGAAGAAATGTAATAAAAGAATGCCCTTCTTACTCCCCCCCCTTATCTGTATATTTAAAGAGAATAGCTCAAATAGGGGTCACCAGAGGGCACAGGGCTTAGAGACGGGATATAGACCCTTTCACCTATAGGGCACCAGCTCCAATCCAGCTTTAGTCAGTATTGACTGAAAGATTTTACCCTCTGATTCCTGGGCAGTGACCTGTGTGCAGTGACGTAGTGGCGTCAGTCTAGTTTCCAGTGGCCTGCTGTCCACATCACAATCCCCACATTTTCCAGTCGTTAACATCTCCTCTGGCTGTCGCAACAGAGAAGGCAAGCACTGAAAGGAAATGGAATCTGCCTTCGGATCTGGCCTGGGACACATCAGTGGGGCAGTGTGTGAGGGAGCTTGTGATGCCGCTCTGCCTCTGTTCTACCTGCGTTTAGCTACACAGAGGACATCAGTCTCCCAGTGGGCCACGCGAGTAGCTTTTCCAGGCAGTACACTCTCTCTCCAACATTAATCTCACAACAAAAACTAGCCCTGCTGAGAACGACCAGATGTCACTATTCCTTACAAAACTGCCCCCCGAATATTGAATTGGGCTGTTATATCTTTATACATGCTGGTTTTTCCAAAAAATTTCAGTCTCAGGGGGGCATCTACCCCACCCAGATGAACAAAGGGTTAACCGGAGTCTGAAGACCTCACTTAGCCCACCTTGCTGCACCTAGTAGGTGTGAAGCTTGCTTTATTATCAGATCCAGCTGCGGAGGAGCTGGGTCTTTTTCATAAAAGAAGGAAGTGAAAACTCCTGGGAGGGTCTAAGAGAGAGAACAGAAAAACGCCAGGAGGTAGGGAGTTCCCCTGGCTGGGAAGGGTCTGAGGAAGGTGAAATTAATCCCTGTTGTGGGTCTCAGACAGGCGGCAAGGAACAGAGAAGCAGTTTTGAGGAGCTGGTTTTCTGGCAGAGAAAGAAGAGGCAGGAGGACCTAGGGAAAAACCAGAGGCCTGGAGAGCAGCAGAGAGGCTGTGCTGAGTACAAGCTGCAGGGAAACAGCACAAGGGGCTTGGAGATAGCAAGTGGTCCAGGGAAACAGGTGCACCCGTTAAGGAGCAGCCCTAGATGCTTAACACAGGGTGCCTGGGCCAGAAGCCAGAGTAGAGGATGGGTCTGGGTTCCATACAAGCCTGATGGAAGGATAATGGAGACCAGAGTGGGGCTGAAGATGGAGACACAGAATGAGGAAGAGTCCAAGATGGGGCACAAGGATCTTTTGTGGTGGGCCGTTCTTGGACTTTGTTGTGATTTTGTTACCCTGGAACTAAATTGTGAGCTGACAGGAGGGCTGAGACAAGAAGCAGCCCTCCACTGCAGGCCTGGAGCAGCTGTCAGCAGGGGGTGCTAGAGAGGAGAGGATCCGGGAGGGGGTGCGCCAACTCTGAGTCCACCCTTCTACAGTCCAATTTGGTTCTGGTTTTATATAACTCTGATGATGGTTCTACAATTAGTCCTCTTTCAGGCGAGTAGACTCACTGACTGCTATGAGGCTACTTGCCTAAATAAAGCTTTTCAGGATTAAGCCCTCAAACTTATGTAGTGCCTTCCTTTTCCAAACATTTGTACAAACATTAATTAAATAAACCTGAGAGCACCCCCTGAGTGAGGGATGTATTATTATCCTCCAATCCGGTTCCTTAGATCAGCCCCTCTGTACAGGATCAGTAATATTAAAAAGTACTCCATGAAAATAAATAGTTTAATGACAAAGTAAGGAAGAATGTTTTTAATTTTCTAAAAATGAAAATATCATCTCCTGTGATCCTTTAATGAATCCAGCACAGATTTTTATAGCAGATGTTTTAAATATCATGAAAGGCCATTTATGATCTATTTGTAATGTGCATGGTGAAGGAGTATGCCCCACACAGGCCCTGGAAGGGTGAATTAGGCCAGGGGGAGAGGAGGGGGGTCCAATCAGTCGATTAAGTTGCAAACAAGGGGGATTTAGGTGTGGGGATACAACTAATTAGAAGGGAGCTCACCTGTGAGGGAACAGGTGGGGCTTCTAGAAAGCCAGGAGGCTGCAGGGAGGAAGCTTGCGGCTTCTCTCTCTGACATAAGAGCAGGCAAAGAGACCCTCGAGAAAGCTTATCTAGCAGGCCTAAGGGAGAGAGGTCTGAGCAGGAAGTGTGGAGACTGAAAAGCTTGGGGGAAGCACCGTTTGAAGTAGTCCTGGGACAAGAGCAATAAGGCTGGTGTAGCCACAGACCTTAGCTGTGTGCTGTGGGGCACTGTACTGGAACCCAGAGCCAAGTGGGTGTGTGGATTCCCCTGTCATCCACTGCAGAGTGTATTGCATGGGGTAGGGAAGGGGAAGACTGCCTGAGTTGCTGCAAGAGTGACATGGTCAGGGCAGTGGGTGTGAGGACTGCCTGATGCTGCTGTGGTGGTGGTTTTATATAGAGGTACTTTTAGGAGAGAGGGAGGTGTGGGAGCAGCTGGACAGTCTGCTCTTTGTCGTGGTCTGAAATTAAAATTAATTCTCGAGACAGTTGCTCTCTGGAAAACAGGTTTTGGTGTTGGGCTGAAATTCCTAGGAGACAGGATTGTCTTGCTGCGCATGTGTACGTACACGTACACACACACACGCACACGCGCACACACACACACACACACACACACACACACACACACACAGTCCTGAAGCATACAAATTCCACTGCATCACTGTCTCTTCCACTGTTCCTGTCTGGCTAGCTGTATATGCACAAAATAGTGCCTTGCGGTGTTATGGGTCATCTCATGATGGCTCATAGTAACTGTTCTACAGGGTGGAACACAATGCCCAGGTGTTGAGCCAAACCCTGCTTGCCTTAGTGCTGTGAAAAGTCCCATGGAACTCGAAAGGGCTAGTCACATGAAGGAAGTAAACCGTGTTCAACCAGCGGGTGGTGCTTTCAATTATGCACTTTCAGCAAGATTTTCAGAAGTGACTAGCAATTTTGATTGCCTCCATTTCTGGTTGCTCAGCTGGAGACCCCTCAAAAGGCCTGTTTTTTGGACAGGGCCGAGCACCCACCCTCTGAAAATCAAGTCCCCTCCCCCAAAGGTGCCTCGAGCTGAGCAGCCAGAAACGGAGGCAAGCAAATGAGCTAGTCACGTTTGGAAATCTCAGCTTTCACCTTCTGTACTCCCAATGCATTTGCACAAGTTCCTGTTTTCTGTCACTGATCAAAGATCCATTTTTAGATTTGTGGCTTTCCATGTGCCATTTTGGAAGACAAGTGTGGAAATTATCCTCGTGACAAATGTGGATTTTTAATGGAGAAATGGCTAGAAATTCTGAAGTCATTAAAGAAAAATTAAGGTGCAATTAAGCAACTGTTTGGGGTAATTTCACAGAAGCACTTCATAAACAGAAGCCATAAAAGGGATAGAAAACTCTGACATTTATTTCCCTGCCGTTCTTGTAGATTGAAATATTTTGCCTCTTTGCTCTTAGACATTCTGGAACTCGGAGTACCTTTGATTCATGCTTTTGTATTATATGCTGCGCCAGTGGGAAGAGAGACTTTTGGTGGGCAATTTAGGGTACTTTGAGGATACATCAAGGAGCTATTGGTGTACACCAGGCACTGTGGTACAAGTCATGGGGGAGGGTTTAGAATTGTCATGGTCTCTTGCACATGTAGATGCTGAAGGCTGGATATTTACAATTTGAAGGTGGCATAGGCTAGAAGGCAGGTAGGACATTTGACTGAGCTTTCAACCACTACAGGGAAAGAATTGATATGGGAAGAAGTGGAAGGAGGCTTGTGTGGGGAGGGGCTAGGTAGGTAGTGGACTTCAAACAGGAAAAACTAATCCGAAGAGGGAGGATTTAGTGTACAGAAGAATGAAAGGCCATGCCATGCGCCTGTGTCCATCCAGAGGGTAATTATAATTCTCCTCTCCTTTTGCTATCTCCTTTTTTGGTGTTGCTATCTCTTGCAATTGTATAATTAGTCTTTTGCTCTGAGTCTTTGGTCTTTTTTTCTTAAAGCCCCAGCTCCTAGAGTCTTGTGAATGAGAAAATTTCAGCATCCATTTAAAAACTAAGATTGTTTTAGTTCTCATGGTTGTGGAGAAAAGCCAGAAAACACGGCCCTTAATGATTAAAAGACAGCAGGACAAATAAAGATCCAACACTGAAACTGCGATTTGGGGGTTAAAAATCAATGATAGGTTTTTCTTAAAAAACAACATTGGATCTCTTGATGGACCATCTCATTTCTGAATCTTTTCGGTGTCACATGTTCCAGTTTTCTCTGAAAACACGCAGTTTAGAAACATACTTGTGGTGTTTTTTAAATGAAACCTGAAATTCTTGGATTCATAAGGTTCCAGGATCTGCGGCTTTAAGAAGAAGATTAAATGTTGCACGATTCAATATAAAAGTTGGCAACACTGTCTTTGCTTCACTCTCCTTCTGTCCTTTGTCCATGTGCATCCACCAATACATAAACCAGCAGAGGTGCTGTGACGTGACTAGCCCTACTCCCACAGCTGAGTCCTGAGTGAGCAGAGAGGAACATCTGGCCTCTCCACCCTACCACCCTGACTAGTTAGAGCGCTGTAGGGGAAATTCCCACCTCCGACTTCCTGCGGCCAGCCTATCTCCCAATGCGGGAGGGGAATGTCATGCCCGAAGGGGAGCTCAGTTGTGCTCAAGCAGGGACATAAGATTGGTTACAGGATACCTGGTCAGCTCTGGGTCATTGGCTAGCTGGAAGGAAACGGGGTCTGAGCCGCAGGAAGACACGCTTAGTGATGCAGCAAATTGAATATGAGCTCAGGACTGGGAGACTGGCTCGGGGAGAGTCCAGGTCCACATCTACAGCCAGCCTGGTGGGGAGCTCCATCCCCAGCTGAGGAAGCTGTGAACAGCTCCAGGAACATAAAGACAGCTGCCTGCTGAGGTCAAGGTGCGCCTATTCTGCTCGGGTGGAGGATGTACCTTTTCGGCATCCTTTCTGCCCAGCGAAGCTGGCTGGGTTTCAGGTGGCTCTGAGGAAACACACCAAGAAGCGACCAGGCCATTCTGTCAATAGCCTGGTGCTGTTATAATCCTTTCTTCTTGATTATCCATGCAATGACTTCTGAATGCATCGTGTTCTTGGGGGCTGATAGGTGAAGCAAGAAGGATGAGAGTGCCCGGATAACGCAGTGCTGGGGTTGTACAAGAAGCTAGATAAAGACATGGGTAGAGCGTTTGATGTCAGAAGCCAACATCTGAGTTTGATGATCGTGTCCATATAGGAGGTGAAGGGGCTGCTCTTTATATACAAAAGCTTTTTAAGGTTTGTCCTATGTACTTTAAGGTCTAACTCCTAAACCCAAAGTAGTCAGTGGGAATCTTTCCATAGACTTCAGTGAGCTTCGGAGCATGGTCTCAAAGACTACCCTTCTGCTACAGGCTTACCCAGGCCACTGAGATTCACGGCACTGCGGGAGCTAAAGTCATTAGATGTGCCAATCTGGCCTCCGGGAGCAGAGCTTTCGGCAGAGGACCGTTGACTTAGGCACTTCCTCTTCTCCCTTGGTGCAACAGGACCTGAGTTTTCTGGTCTCTAGAGTAGCTTGCAAACCCTGTGAAGATTTACATACTTCCTCTGGCGGAATACCTTGAGTAAAAGTCAGCAGGCTGAAGGGGAAGGTTAAGATGGCTACTGAAAGTCTTGTGCCTTTTTAAAAACTGAACTGAATCTGCACTTGCAACCTTGCGTAGGTACATTTAAAAACAAAGATAAACACAATCATGCAGGGATAATAAGTACCGATGCCATCAGAAGAAATCTCACCATTTTAATAAGGTTCCCAAGTTAGCGTAGCATGATCTTTAAAGCACCCTGCAACAGCATGGCATGCAAATGGTGAAACCATTAGGTGCATACTTGAAAAGAATGAGGAAAAGCCAAGAAACAATGGAACTAGTAAATATATAACAAAACTCTTCAGCTCTGCAGTATTTTTTTTTAATATATTAAAAAATTGCAGAAGAAACAGATGTATCTGCCTAGAAGTTAAATACACATCTGTTAAGGATGCTCTTCTCATATTCAGGGTCAGAAAAATATGTACAAATGTAGCACCTTGCTGATTGACAGAAAATCCTCAGTTCTGGCACTGGGAAACTTGTTTTCTTGACAGCACTTTGTTTTAAGGCTAGAGGCAGAAAAATGTCTTCTGCTTGTCCTTAAACTGGAAGGCCCTTTGTTCAGGATACTTATACCATTTGCAGATAATGATGTGCATTGCAGTTTCAACTGTCTGCATATGCATTTTTATGTTTTTTTATGACAGCTCTGCGTACTGAACTAAAAGGCCATTTAGAGCTGTCAGGAACTGACAAGCATTACCCTTTACATTTACAATTCTGTTAGCATGCATTGTCAGGTGGGTTCACCGTTCCACCGACATATGATTTTCTTTGAAACCTATGTATGACTTTAATTTAATACAGCAGTCTCCAAAAAAAAAAAAAAAGGCCTTATTAGGATTTCCTTTTCCATTTATCTTTTACTTTTTCCCTTTTTTATGTGGCTTTTTTCTTTTTCTTTACTCCTTTTACAGTTCCGTAAAGAGAAACCAGGAGAGAGAACTCTTACCTGGAACACTGCCGTGTGTTCTGGCATGGCACTGCATCCTGGGAGGTGGTATGAAAAGGAGTGGATTTTTTTTAGTCCATTTACTTTAAAAAAAAATGCTACCAGTATGTTACAAATATTGAACCAGCCTATGAAAGTAAAATGAGCAAAATACCTGCAATTTGCAATAGTGACATGAGCTATAATATTATAATCCTCAGCTAACAGCTGCCTGATCCAGTGAGATCTATTTCTATCCCTGTGGGCCAGTTTCTGATACATTTGCTCCTGTTGAGTAGCCTCTTACTCCCCAAACAACTCCACTGATTTATTTTCTCTTCATTCAGGTTATTTTCTGACCATAGCACCATTATTTACCTTCAAAGGTTCAGAATCAGCTTCAAAGGAGCAAATCTGTGAAGAATTTGACCCTAAGTGTGTTATGGAATACACTAATATTTATTAATTGTATAACAGTAGGACCCAAAGACCCCAGCTGACAGTGGGTGGGGGGGATAGACCCTGTGCTAGGCAGTCCCTGCTCTGAAGAGCTTACAGTCTAAATAGACAAGACAGACAAAGGTGGGGGAGGCACAGAATAAAGGCACTTGCCCAAGATCACCCAACAAGCAGTTGCAGAGCTAGGACTAGAATTCAGGTTGTCTTGACTAGAGCTCTGGGAATAACTTTTTTGTTTGTTTGTTTTTGTTTGCTCACTCAACTGAAATTGGGGGGAGGGGCGGGGGGGGGATTCATTTCACGTCAGCCCAAAACCATTAAAAAAAATTATGGTGCACTGAAAGAGTTGAAGAAAATTCACTTTGGGTCAAATGAAACCTTTTGTTCAATTTAAAAAAATTAAAATAGAAAAAATTGAAATCAAAAGTCATTTTGGATTTTCCAATCCAATCTTTTCATTTTTAAAATATCAAAATGAAATGCAATTTCTTTTTTCTTTTTTTTTTTTTGACTGAACCAATTTGGCAAATTTAACATGGATTTGCAAAAATGTTTTGATTTTTCCAAATCTGTGTGTGAAGGGGGGAGAGGGGAAAATAAGTAAGTTCTGGTTGAAAATTTGGCCAGCTGAATTCCTCTCATCTAGTCCAGGCCTCTCATGTGGAGAAGGAGAGGTAGGACATTCCAGTGACAATTAAGGGAACAATGTCCATGTAATCTTTATTATGTATTTAAGTGCTGATAGTATGTTCAGTATATCTCAGGACACAGCAGAAGATACGTTCCCCAGAGCTTATAATCTAAATAACCTCCTCTGATCTAAACACACTTTCTGGAATGAATAGACTGAGAAGATTATTATTTAGGTCTATGTTAGACTGACTTGCAGTACTTAAAAATCTAGTCTTCAGTACTGAGTGGCTGAAAGACTGGATAGTATTAAAAAATAACTGGAAGATTGTTACGCCCAGAGAGCTACAATTTTCTTCTTTGATTTGTCCTGTTTTATATACAATTCAAACTGAAGATTCATCAACTCAGCAAACCCATTTATTTTTGGTAGATCATATAGATAGATGTGAGTAGATGCCTTTTAGTTCAAGAGGGCACCATAAGAATTAGAGATCTGAGTTGGGAGTTCTTCAGAGTAAAATAAGATGTGGTATTAAATACAAAGCTTAAGACTGATTTCTTTCTATCCATTGTATAAAGGCAAACCCTAAACATTATCTTAAAACAGCTGCTGTGTGCATATTAGTGATAAATCTGAATCTATTTCCTATGCCCCCTAAGCTCCTCATCTATCTTATACATTTGCTATAAGCACACATTGCTTATACAAGCAGACACAAACTCACTGGGGTTATCTCTGTCTGTACAGCAACCATCCATTTGTAACTTTCTGCGACCTCCAGGCTCACCAATTACAGTTGATCTCCTAATATATCACTCTTTTATTCTGTAATTGTTTGTTTTACAGATTGTGTAGACTTCACATTTGTGAGGTCTCGAGGGCTGATCCTGCTTCAATTGATTTCCATGGTATAAACTTCAGTGGGAGAAGGATCAAGACCTAAGCTAATAAAGATAAAATAAGTATCCTCCAACTTTATCCCAAAGGTGTAAATTGTCAATGTAACATACAGAAAAATGCAGTTGTGCTGCTCCCATTAAACTAACTTCGTTTCCACCACACTTTATTCTCAAGCTGCACTGGAGGAAAGAAGACCCTTTTGAAAAGTCCTTCACTCAGGTTTGTTTATTCTCGGTGTGAGTGAGACACCCCCTGCCCCAGTCTCCTTCCCTACCGCCTGGCCTGTGGCTTACTGCTCTGAAAGAAGAAGAAAAGATGAACACAGTCATTCATCTCCTCCTCCTCTTCTGTCACTAGTTAACATTTTGCCCTAACCTGGAATACCCTCCTGGGACCAATTACACTATTCTAATGCAGGCACTCACCAATAACTACCTTTAAAGGATTTGTTTATTCTCCTCATCTACACTTTGACCTCATATCCGATTTCTCTTCCTTGCAAATTAAGGAAACTGCCCATTCATGCGTTGATCCCTGTGTGATACAGTTGAGTATAGACCAAATTCATCCTGTGAGTAAGTCTGTTCCGTTACACTAGGATGCAGCTACTGAGGCTACTCCACCTTAAATTTTGGCTCTAATCCTGCCATTGAAATTCACTGTCCTTTCATTTTGTGCAACGCTTTCTCCCCCAAATTGTTGTGATTCTGAAAACTAGCAAGTTTCATCCATGAAAAAACCTTTTTTTGCTGTGAATTCTTACCCAGTTCTTGACTGAACTATTTAGAACAATCTAAACAGGTGACCTGGATCTGCATTAGGCTGGGCTTCAGAGCTCAGGTGGAAAGACCAATCAGGACTGGAGCTCAAGTTCAGGTTTTGAGGGCACCAAAACCTTGCGATTTGCTCTCCTAAGATCTCCAACTTCAGACTGCACATGAACCAGGTTCAGCTAAGAGGGTCCTTTCAATATGGATGTGACTGAACAAAAAGTGTAGGATTAGTTTGGATTCCTACATTGGAGTCTTACCCCCTTCACCCTACCGCCACCCCTGGGAATATAGGGATAGTATAGGGTTTGAGATTCCTCTTACGATAATTAGTGACGTGATGGATCCTATCAACAGAAGAGCCTGAAGATGAAGAGCAACTACCCTGTGGTAGATCACAACACAGGGTGGACAGGAGATGTGCAAATTTCCTCATTACTAGCATATGCTGAGTTTCAAATGCATTATTTAAACAGTTACCAGGCATGTTGTATATTGAAGACTGTGAAAACTGGGATCTTTACATTCTCAGGTGATTTCCTGGTCTTGCTTGTGGGCAGGGAACTCTGTAGGGAAGCATGACATCAGAAACCGTCTCAGCCTAGAATGAGGTGGAGTCACTTGTGCATCTGTGTTTTAGGGAGCAGCCTGCTTTGTCTAGCATCTTCTTATAGCATTCGCATACAAATACAGTACTGCTCGAGTCTCTGAATATAGGTTGCAAAATTTTCCTCCTTTTCATTGATGGTAATTGTTCATATTACGCCATGTAGACATTTCTCTTTATTAAATACCCCAGCCTCATGGCCAGTTTTCTGTTATGTACCTGGCATACACACACATTAAATAAAAACATAAATACTCTTTCTGGAAGGTTGCAAGGTATACTAATTAATTTATTTCTTAATTCAGAACCATAACACACGAGAACCCTAAAACAGAGAGACAAGCAGACCTTTCCCTAAGGCAGAGAGGCACAACTCACCCCACCTTACTCTTGCCTGGCTCTCTGCAAGCTGACACCATTTGCATGCATTGAATACCACCCAACAGAGCTTTGTGCATGCAACCAGGAGCAGGAAAACCCTTGAGAATTTAAAGTGATAGATCACTATTTTAACCTCTTTCAACATACCACAAGGGGGAGAGAGGGTTGCACTAATACAGACTAAAACAACATAAAACTATTGTTGTGCGCAGAGTTAAAATGTTCAGCATACTTAAGCTATGTCTACATCATGGTGTGGAGGACAGGCACTACACCTGTAGCTACACACTGCAGCAAAAGGCTTCAGCAGCACGACAGTGCCGGAGCCTTTCCCCAGTGCCAGAGCCTTTCCCCGCTGCTGGCGTCTTCTCCTGTGGAGGGGAAAGGCTCTAGCAGTGGGACACTGCACTGCTAAAAATATCAGCGTCGATGGGCAGGGACAGCTTGGGCGAGTGGAGAGTGTGTACATACCTACACCCTCAGGCGTGTCTTTACCCTGCCTGCCTAAGCCAAGCCTCAATGGCTGCACTACACACGAGGCAGGCTATGCAGGTATGTACTCTGTATGCAACCTAAGGACATCTGCAGATGTCCGTACCTTTAAATGTTGCAGCACTGGTCTCTAGAACTAAAGTGCCATTTTCCTCTTTAAAGACAGGTTTAGTTTAGAGCAGTGGTTCTTAACCTTTACTGCAGCCTGCACCCCTTTTGGGTCTCAAAATATGTTCTCGCACCCCTGATCAAAAATCGTTGAAGTAGGTCAGTTCTTTAAACCTATATATCGTAACTATATATATATGCCACATCATCATCTGCGCATGTGTCAAGAAATACCCCGCAGTGTGGTGGTACACTGTATTTTGTAGTGAGATAATTTCACTACAATTAGCTTAAAAACGTGAAAATTTATTTTGTTTGTATATTACAGTCATTGTTAAATGTATAATGTTAATAAATACATAGGTTTGATGAAACAAAGTAGTTGTACTTACGTGCCTCTGCTTGTGTTTTCTAAAAAAAATCTGGCATGTCTCACACCCCCAGAAAGGGCACTTCACACCCCCTGGGGTTGTGTGCACCGCAGGTTAAGAACCATTGGTTTAGAGCAATGAAACCCTCTCTGAACCATGTATTTGTGTATTGCAGCCTGAGCTCCTCTCCCTTCCTCGTTTATGTGGTGTGACTGGGGAATCAACACGGGCTAGACAGCTTCAGTACAAAATGCAAAATGATTTTTCAACATCCCTTTTTAATTGCTGTTTAAAGAAGTTATTAAACCCAAAGTGCTCAAATTGGTTAGATAGTAACTAGCACCTAGAGGCCCCATCAAGCTCCGTTCTGTACAGAGTATAAGAGACCGTTCCTACCCAAATCGCTCACAATCTAAGTCCAGGCACAGAGAGAGGAAATAAGTTGCCCAAGGCCACCAAGACAGGCAGGAGTAGAACCACTGTCTTCTGACCCTAGGCCAGTACCCTATCCACTGAACTACACTGCTTCTTGTTAACCTGTTGCCTAAAGCACCTAGGCCAGTCATTTGAGTTAAGGCTCCCACACTATTTGTAATTCGGCGCCCTTGTTCCAGACGGGAAAAAATTAATATAAACCTCACTCTGATATGTCTCCAAGATGTCTGTAAATTTTGGCCTAGAGGCTCAATGTGGCAAACTAAGGGATGCTGAGAAAGTCTGAACTCAGAATTTATTAGTACCCTACAATAAATAGTGCAATTGACCTGCATGCAGCTGCATGCATTGTGATATGAGGGCATCTTTGGCCTAGGAACTGGACTGAGACAATTAACATTTCCCATAAGGCCACACTCTACTCAAGCGCTGAAGAGTCTCGTGAAGACTCCCTGTGACTGGACTCCCACTGACACACAAAACTCTATCATAACAGACTTTAATTTTAATAGCATCTCATTTTTTTACAATTCTAGCCGCATATGAACTATGGCAAAGAGATATACATGTAAATGGCTATACAGTATATAATGTATAATGGGTGTGACAGTCATAAAGGTGCTTTCTCTTAGAGATACCAAGGATCACAGGAATTGACAGTGCAGATCAGACCATCTGTCCATCTAGTCCAGTGTCCCGACTCTTCCAGTAAAAAGTGCTAGATGCTTCAGAGGAGGGTCTAAGAAACCCACAATGAACAATTATGGAATGACATGCTTATGGGAGAGATTTCTTCCCTGCCCAGGCAGCTAGTGGGATGGCTTGTGTCCTGAAGCAAAGGTTTATATCGTTATCATTTTTAATTGTTTAGTTTTTATTTTTTCTGTATGGCAGTAGTGCCTAGAGGAGGTAAGCCAGGTCGAGGGCTCATGATTCTAAGCACTATACAACATATAGCAAATAACTGTCCCTGAATAATGAAACTAGATGTTCTCTGTATCCATACCATCATCGATACATATTCATCATATGGCCTTCCTCAGGAGTTGGCTTTCAGCAGGGTACTGCCATCCATCTTGTCCCTTCTCTAGAGGGTCCATGAGTTTACCAGCAATTGCGAACCTGAAGTAATGGGTTAGCTAATCCCCTCCTGATTACAGACTTTCTTAACCCAGTTGCCTCTGCCCCACCACTTTGGAAAATACACATCTGAACAATTGCTTCACAGCATGCAGGTATTTTCTACAGAGCAGTAATGGTGGGAGTGCCTCAGTGTTTCTGAACATTTATGGATGGGCTCAAACTGGAAAAAACAGCCATGCTGATGTTCGATCAGCGTGGGAGCCTGCTTTCTTCTGTACAATGTTGAGCTGAATAAAATGCTGAAGTGGTGATTTCCACTTGTTAATATATAATTCTTGCTTGAAGTTAGATGGTTTTTCTCTTTTTAAGGAGAAAGGATTTTCATCTTCACCCTGTTAGATCTGTTTGTTGCCAGCCTCTAAGAAGAGGCCTGCCCCTTTTCACTGTTTGTTGGATTTGGTTTCTGCAGCGCCCCCAGAGCCTGTAACTAAGTTTATATAATTACTGTCGCAGAAGTTGGTATTTGACAATTTAATAACATATCATCACAGTTTAAGAAAAGACACCAGACTTACCACTTTAGGCAAGCAGTGCTGTCCGTCTTCCTTGAAATACATTTTACTTACGGTTATGAAATATCATTAGAATGTTGGATACAAATGATTGGGTCCCGGTCTATTCTACTGCCAGGTCCTTGTAAATGCACCCACCTGACCATCTTTTTCTTTTCCTTTATTATTCCTAATTGGTAATCTTGCTTTTGGGAGAAGGAAGGGAATCATCATCTAGAATTGTTTTTCCTTCTGTAAGTCACTCAAATACCTCTGCGACGAGTGCTATATGAATACTGAGATAACATCTACCCCATTTATGGACTTGATCCAAAGCCCATTGGAGTCTTTCCATTGACTTCAGTGGCTTTTGGATCCGGCTTTGTATTCTCATTTGAATAAATACATGAGATTTAGCCAGTTTTCACTCTGTGATTAAGATAAAACTCTCATTTGTGACACCAGAAATATGGCAATCAAGTGAACTAGCAGCACCGTGTTAATTCATTTAATAAAGAAAACTTTCAAAGGATAATTGAAGCTGAGCCTTCATTCTCTTTATTATCCTTAAAACATGAAAGAAACAACAATGTCGTTTTTACTACTCTGTGTTAGAGCTGGTTGAATAATACTTACTGAGCATGTTGTTCAAATAGTCAATGGAACTTTTTGTTGTTGAATATATTAGTCATCAATTTTTTAAACAAAATCAGCCATCTCTACAGCTGATTTAAATGTTTGTTGAACTGACTATTATTGTAATCCAGTTAATATTCCCAGTATTAAATAATAAAATCTATTTTGTAGTATTCAACTAGTGCTATTTTATATGTACCCTATACCATTTGATTGGGAAAACACAATAAAGTAAATAAGAAAATCTTGAGGATACAGAAATAATAATGGGATAGTACAGAACACGTATGATAATAACCCTGATAAATAAACAAGCATACTGAAGTGTACTTTTCACACAGAAGCAGTTGTGCTTGGATTTACCCCACCATCTCGCCCCTCGCAACATCAGCCTCCATCGGATAATATGTTTGAATACAGCCAGTGTACCAACATGTGTAGTGGCAATTGAACTTATTGGCAGCCTAGCAATTGACAAATGAGATCTGTGTCCTGAGACCTCTGGCTGTGAGGGGATAGCAAATTGTGGTGGTCAAACATGAGAATGATACGGTACAAAATTCATTCCAAGCATTCATCGATAGGGTAGTGATTTTTGCCACTGTAGGCTCAAATCCTGCAAACAGTTATGTACTCGCTTGGTTTTATGCACATGAACCATCCCATTCAAATTAATAGCACTACTCATGGGCATAATATTAAGTAGGTGGCTAGCCGTTTGCAGAATTGGGCCAATGGTGAGTACCTTGCAACTTGTTTGTGCATTTCTGAGAGTTGGAGCTGGTCAGAAAATGGGTTTTTTTTTTCCCCTGTGGAAAACTTTGATGAAAACAGATAAATTCCTTCTTTGTCAATTTTCAGCAGAAATTTTTGACTTTCTGTTGTGGGGGGAGTGGGGAACAAACTGAAAACTGCCTAAAAAGGATCAGACAGCTGGCAGAATAATCTTATACTCGCTCATTTTTTCTCATTGTCATTTTCACTGAGCCTTCTCATCCACTACTTCCCTGTCTTGAACCTGAATTTCAACCCAATCAGGAAAAGGAAGGATTTGAATTCGCAGCTTCGAAACACAACCAACACAAACAAGCTCCATAATGTTACAACCAGTCAATATCAGCAACACAAACCGTTTTAGACATGTGAAGTCTGACACACATGAAGTCTTGCTGCATTTGTTAAAGCACCTAAGTTGCTCATTTCTCAAAAGCCAACTGAATTGTTTTTTCTGTGTGAAACTTCAAAAGATTCTGAGCATCAAAAGCACAGACAGTGAATGATTATTTAATAGGGTTACACATTAAACGATGTGTACTTCCACAGCTTGTCAGAGCAATTAGAATCACGAGTGAGATGGCTGGAGACCCCTCCAGTCCTACAATGAAATTGGCATGATGCTCAGAACAGGAATTTGGAGGTAAGGCTCCTCAGGGGAATCTCTTCAGGAATGTAGATGGATGTTCGGAGTTACAGTGGAGTTGCACACGTTATTTATGCTGCTACCAGGGGAATAATGTGGTCACTAATATGTGCTAGGGTAGAGTTACTAACTTTTTTAAGGTTGTCTTCACTGCTAAAAAGGGGGTGTTACCTCAGGATAACTAATCCACATGAGCTATCCTGAGGTAAAAACACAATGAAGACAAGGGACTTCGGTTTTACTGTGAGGTAAACTAGATGAGGTCAGCCCTGAACTCTCACCTGAGTAAAGCCTCACAATAAAACCAACGTCCCGTGCTACCATTGTGTTTTATCCCTCAGGATAGCGCAAGTACATTAGTTACTCTGAGGTAACATACCCTCTTTAGCAGTGAAGAAAAAGCTTATGGTAATTAAGCCACAGTCTCAAGGTTGGCCCAGCAGGAACTGAGGCCCCAGTTCAGGGAAGCATTTCTATTCAGGAAGGGCACTTAGCTTTAAGCTTTGCTTAGTCCCAGTGAATTCATGAGGGCAGGTATAAGAATTTGAATAGACTTGACTAAACTAGTCTCCCCTGATTTGAGTCTGATATAGCAATAATCTACACACAGTTGAAAAAATTGGCTCTCTATTCACTTTTGTGTGTCACTCTTATGTACTCACCTTCAGGCACCAATCTCATTACTTTTCTCTTCCAAATTGGTTGGTCCTTGCTAGCCCATCAAATTCAGGTAACTCTCACTGCAGGCTCTAGGAGTTCTGTGCAGGGGAGTCTTTGTAGGGCCATTGAAAACGTTACAAACAGTGGCCAAACATGAGCTTTGAAACTTATCTTGTGGCACTTTAACCAGGTTTTTTCCTCAGTCTTCCAAGTTAACCGTTTAGAACAAGGAATGCATTAGTGTGGGCATTGTATGAGCATGCTGCTTTATTACTTCGCTGATATTAGAGCAGAGGTTCATAAACTGTGATCTATGCTTTTATTTATTTGTGTGACAATAGTGAACCATATAATGTACGTGCACCTTGCAGGATTCCTAAAGTGGAAACTGAGTTAAAGAGAATGGAGAGGATGGGCATAATTGAGAAAAGCTCTGAGCCAACAGCATGGTGTGCCCTAATGGTACCAGATATAAAGAATGGAAAAGTACGAATCTGTGCAGATCTTAACAGACTTAATGAAGCAGTTATGAGAAAAATGTATCCTTCCAACACTGGATGACTTCCTCCACAATGTGAAAGGAACTACAGTATTCTACAAACTGGATGTCTCGAACAGATTCTGGCAAATTCCTTTAGCCAAAGAAAATTCTAAATTTACTACATTTATCATACCTTTGGGGAGATTCTGCTTTGACAATTACCTTTTGGGATTACCAGTGCACCTGAAATTTTCCCAAAAAAGATGGCAGATTTGTTAATGAACAAATTGTGGTTTTCATGGACAATATTCTGATATGTGGATATTCGATGGAAGAACACAACATGGTGTCAGAAGTAAACTAATAACAGAAACAGAAGGGACAAAGCAACAAAGATTGCAAGATCTCATCAGTTTGACACTCTTCAATGCCCCAGAGAACGTGAGCTTTGACAAACCTTTAGAATGGACAGACTGAAAATAGGATTTTGCAAGATTTCACATTGCTACCAAGCTCCACAAAGAAACTGGAGATATACAGGTATCTTTAATTTATGCTATGGGAAAGCAGGCAGAGCAGATCTTTAGAACATTTGATTTTACTGAAGACAGTCACGAAGATGACTATGAAAGGGTTCTTGCTATGTTTGATGCATACTTTATAACTCAGAGAAATGTGTTTTATGGCAGAGGATGTTTCCACCGGAGACTTCAAGAACCAGGGGAAAATGTTAACTGTTTTATAAGAGTGCTGCATACATCGGCTGAAAACTGTGATTCTGGGGAATGCAAACCCACCAAAAAATATCAGACAGGTTGGTTACTAGAGTTAACAGATAAAACCCTTTCACAGCAGCTATAATCGAAGAGAGACTTAACCCTAGCCACAGCTATCCAGAGAGCAAAGTAGTCTGAGCTGGTGAAACAGCAAAACCAAGAGCAAGTTGACAGACTTGAAAAACCAGAAATTAGCTTAGGGCATGGCTACACTTGCAGTTGTAGAGCGCAGGGAGTTAAACCAGCCTTCGGAGTCCGCAGCAGGGAAAACGCTGCCGAGTGTTTACACTCTCAGCTGGAAGCGCACTGGCGTGGCCTCATCAGCAGCTCTTGCAACGTCACAGAGAGCAGTGCATTGTGGTAGCTATCCCAGCATGCAAGTGGCTGCAACATACTTTTCAAATGGGGGTGTGTGTGACAGGGAGTGTGTCGTGTGTATGTGGAAGGAGAGAGTGGGTTTTGGGGGGGCTGAGAGCGTGTCAGCATGCTGTCTTGTAAGTTCAGACAGCAGCAGACCTCCCTCCCCCTCTCCCGCATCTCTCTCTCACTCACTCAAAGCAAGCAGCATTCCTTTGTCCCAGAGCAGATAAGCAGCCAGCTGTCAGAAACGGAGCTTTGAAAGGGGATAGCTGCATTCTTACAGCATTCCTACAGCGAGTTCAAAACAATAACAAGAGTGGCCACTTGACTTAAGGGGATTATAGGATGTTGCCGGAAGCAAATCAGAGCGCAGTAATGCAACACCTCGTTCACACTGGCACCGCGGCGCTCCAGCGGGGCCGCAGCAAATGTTATTCAACTCGCCGAGGTGGAGTACCAGCAGCGCTGTAGGTGCAGAGTCAGAGCGCTCTACGTGCCTTGCCAGTGGGGACGGGGAGTGAGCTAGGGCGCCTGGGGCTCCTTTATTGTGCTGTAACTCACAAGTGTAGCCAAGCCCTTAGATACTGTAAATGGATACCTGAATGTTAAAAGTCATTACCATAAAACCCCAGAGGCAAGGAGAGAGAGCTCCCAGGCTAAGAGGGACAAATTCCAGCCTACATGCACAAAGTATAGAAAAAAATCCTATTAGATGATGCATGTCCAGCTAGAGGCACACAGCGTAATAAATGCATGAACTATGGACCCTGTGCAGCTGTTTGCTGCACCAAAGCCACCAGGGAGCTACCTCGTATTACAGGCAATCAAGAGCCATTGTTTCTGGGGTCTATCATTTGTGATGACGTAAAGCCTTCCTGGAAAATGAAACTTAATATTCATGAAAAGATTACTGACTATAAAATTGCCTCAGGTGCTGATGTTACAGTCATCTCAGAGACTCACAATCGCCTTCAGCCCCTCCCAGAGCTGAAGTCACCTGGCACAGCTCTGACTAGCCTTGGAGATATTCTCAACTACATAGGCCAGAAACACAGAAACATAAGAATGGCCCTACTGGGTCAGACCAAAGGTCCATCCAGCCCAGTAGCCTGTCCTCTGACAGTGGCCAGTGCCAGTGCCCCAGAGGGAATGAACAGAACAGGGAATCATCAAGTGATTCATCCCCGGTTGCCCATTCCCAGCTTCTTGCAAACAGCAGCGAGGGACACCATCCCTGCCCATCCTGGCTAATAGCCATTGATGGACCTATCCTCCACGAATTTATCTAGTATTTTTTGAACCATGTTATGGTCTTGGCCTTCACAACATCTTCTGGAAAGGAGTTCCACAAGTTGACTATGCGTTGTGTGAAGAAATACTTCCTTTTATTTGTTTTAAACCTGCTGCCTATTAATTTCATTTGGTGACCCCTAGTTCTTGTGTTATGAGAAGTAGTAAACAACACTTCCTTATCTACTTTCTCTACACCAGTCATGATTTTATAGACCGTAATCATATCTCCCCTTAGCCGTCTCTTTTCCAAGCTGAAAAGTCCCAGTCTTATTAATTTCTCTTCATACGGAAGCCATTCCATACCCCTAATCATTTTTGTTGCCCTTTTCTGAATTTTTTCCAATACCAATATATCTTTTTTGAGATGGGGTGACCACATCTGCACACAGTATTCAAGATGCGGGCATACCATGGATTTATATAGAGGCAACATGATATTTTTCTGTCCTATTATCTATTCCTTTCTTAATTATTCCCAGCATTCTGTTCACTTTTTTGATTGCCGCTGCACATTGAGTGGATGTTTTCAAAGAACTATCCACAATGACTCCAAGATCTCTTTCTTGAGTGATAACAGCTAATTTAGACCCCATCATTTAATATGTATAGTTGGGCTTTCCAATGGGCATTACTTTGCATTTATCAACACTAAATTTCATCTGCCATTTTGATGCCTAGTCACCCAGTTTTGAGAGATCCTTTTGTAGCTCTTCGCAGACTGCTTGGGTCTTACCTATCTTGAGTAGTTTTGTATCATCTTTAAATTTTGCCACCTCACTGTTTACCCCTTTTTCCAGATCATTTATGAATAGGTTGAATAGAACTGGTCCCAGTACAGACCCCTGGTGGACACCACTATTTACTTCTCTCCATTCTGAAAACTGACCACTTATACCTATCCTTTGTTTTCTATCTTTTAACCAGTTACCACGAGAGCACCTTCCCTCTTATCCCATGACAGCTTACTTTGCATAAAAGAGTTTGATGAGGGACCTTGTCAAAGGCTTTCTGAAAATCTAAGTACACTATATCCACTGGATCTCTTTTGTCCACATGCTTGTTGACCCCCTCAAAGAATTCTAGTAGATTGGCGAGGCATGATTTTCCTTTACTAAAACCATGTTGACTCTTGCTCAACAAATTATGTTCATCTATATGTCTGACAATATTGTTCTTTATTATAGTTTCAACCAATTTGCCCAGTAATGAAATCAGGTTTAGAGGCCTGTAATTGCCGGGATCACCTCTGGAGACTGTTTTAAAAATTGGCATCACATTAGCTATCCTCCAGTCATCTGGTACAGAAGCTGATTTAAATGATAGGTTACAGACTACAGTTAGTAGTTCTGCAATTTCACATCTGAGTTCCTTCAGAATGGGTGAATACCATCTGGTCCTGGTGACTTATTGCTGTTTAATTTATCAATTTGTTCCCAAACCTCCTCTAATGATACCTCAATCTGGGACAGTTCCTCAGATCTGTCACCTAAAAAGAATGGCTCAGGTTTGGGAATTTCCCTCACAGCCTCAGCCATGAAGACAGATGCAAAGAATTCATTTAGTTTCTCTGCAATGGCCTTATTGTCCTTGACTGCTCCTTTAGCACCTTGATTGTCTAGTGGCCCCACTGGTTGTTTAGCAGGCTTCCTGATTCTGATGTACTTAAAAAAAAAAAAAAAGCAAGCTATTACTTTTTCAATCTTTGGCTAACTGTTCCTCATTCTTTTTTGGCCTTCCTAATTGTATTTTTACACTTCATTTGCCAATGTTTAGGCTCCTTTCTATTTTCCTCACTAGGATTTAACTTCCACTTTTTAAAGGACGCCTTTCTGCCTCTCACTGCTTCTCTTACTTTGTTTAGCCACAGTGGCTCTTTTTTGGTTCTCTTACTATGCTTTTTAATTTGGGGGATGCATTTAAATTGAGCCTCTATTATGGTGTCTTTACAAAGTTTCCACAACTTACAAACACAAAAGCTACACATTCATAGAGCATGTGATCAAAGGATCAAAGACCGACTACCTTCTCAGCAGCAGCATGGCTGCCAGGATGGGCCTAGTGAGAAAGGTGGAAGAACTCAATGGAGGATCTGATATTGGACCTCTGAAAGGAGATCCAATACAAATCAACTTAAGAGACCATGCTGAATCACACAATACGCAAACACCCGTACCAAACAACCTTTGGAAGAGACTAGCTGCAGATTTATGCAAATTCAGAGGACATCATTACCCGGTTGTCGTGAACTATTTTTCCAGGTATATAGAAATAGTGTACTTGAAAGACATAACATGTCATAGTGTTATCAAGACACTGAAGTGCACTTTTGCTCACTTCCATATTCCAGAACAACTAGTGACTGACAACGGACCACAACTTACTGCAGCAGAATTTAAGTCATTCTGAATGAAATATGGTTTTGGTCATATTACTAGCAGCCCACATTACCCACAAGTGAATGGAGAGGCGGAGAGAGCTGTACAGACAGCCAAGAAAATTCTTCAGTGGGAAGTCCCATTCCTTGCTCTTCTGAGTTAGATCAACCCCAATAGCAGCTACTGTATATAGTCCAGCACAACTCCTGATGGGAAGACAACTCAGATTCTTTTCCAAAGTTGGAACAGTAGTTCTATCTCCAAAGTGGCCAGACATGAAGAGAGTAGCCAAATTAGATACAAAAGCAAAAAGAGCCTACGAACACTTTTACAACAGAGGACACTCAGTTCGAAAACTGCTGGGTCTAGAGTTGGGTGACCATGTTTGTATCCAACAAGATGGAAGGAAAAAATATTGACAACTCCAGCAGTCATAAAAAAAAAAAAAAGATAGAGACCAACAGTGGAAAGCTCAACAGAAACCATTGACCTCTACAGTTTGTTCCTCAGAAGGAACAATCAACAGAGCATTAAAGGATCATATGATGATCACATCTGGTGCATATAAGCAAGCTCTGTGACCATCCCACTTTTGGTACAGAAGAACATGATAACAAGTAGCACCTCGAGTGCCCTACCAACTAAGATCGAGGTCTCTTTGTGCTAAGTACTGCCTGTAAACGTCATAAGAGCCAGTCCCTACCTGCCCCAAAGAACTTACCCTTTAAAAGACAAGGCATGAGGGATGGAGAGAAAGGGTTGGAGGTGGTCTATAGAGCACTTGCTGAGTTGCTCAAAGCTGGCTGGTCTGATGATGCTTGCTATCCCTGTTTCCAATGGGTAAATTTCATTAAAAGGCAGCTGTAAATACATTAAATACTTTCCTAATACTACTTTTCCATGTGATCGGCTGCCAGTGTTGCCACAGGGTAGCTGATCAAGAATGCGAGAGGAGGTGATCGGTATAATTGTGAATAAGAGGGGAGGTCTGCACTGGATTATCTCTTTATTAAGTGACCCATCCTATGGAACAGATCGAGAACCACTGTATTAGAAGACTTTGGCCTGGAAAGAGTTAGAGTTAGCATTTGTCTGTTGGTTACTACTCCTTGATTACTTAAGAGCAAAAGCTTGGCTCTAGGTCTTTGCTAAGCAAATTATGTCATTCTTGTTCACAAAAAAGAAGAGCTTACAGTACAACTTCTCAATTAAAGCTGGTGGTTCAAAATTAAAAGCAGACGGGGCAGATGTGCCTAGAAGAAATTTATATCCACATCTTTTGGGAATCAGCTAACAGTTCTGCCAGGACTTTAAATCAGCTTTTCCTGTGTAGGCCTCAGTTGCACCACACCTATTTAGGCCACACTGAATGATGTGGAATTGAAATGTTACCAGATATTTCCTTCACTTTGCCACGTGAAAAATGAAGGAAAATGTTGCTGAAGCCCAGAATTCCAGGGCTCCAACAACCATTCAATATTACTCAAGATTTTACAGGGAAGGAGAGGGTGGGAAGTCCCAGTGACCATCATCAGCTTAATATGCCGACATGTAAAATACTAACAATTTGATTAGAACCATATGAAGCTGTAACATCCACTGTTACTGGCTGTTATTCCACAGATACTGCAAGAGGATAACCATAGATTTTTGTATCCCTCTCGGTTACATTACAGTGCTTCTCTATTGTTCTGTACTAAACCTTTACGAGAGTGGCCCCAAAAAATGAAGGGAGCAGGGAATAACAATTTTCTGGGAAAATTTTAAAGCTGTGGATTTCCTTTTTTTAGGGTTCAAAACTGGGCCACTTTCTGTTTTACGCAAATGTTTGACATTTTTATCAATATTTTTGTCAATCATGTTCAATATTCAATCATTTAGAATATAACTTTGATTTTAAAATATTTATAATGTCATTCAAACTCTTACAAACATTGGAAATTTATGAGGTGAACAATTTTTGCAAAAAGTTCCGTTTTCCATAAGGCTTTTTTTTTTTTTGGTCAAAGTTTTTATACTACTTTTTTTTTATAGGCTCTGAACTTTACTGGGAACCATGGGTCGGGGGGGAGGTAAAACATGAAATAAATTTCTATCTTATGACTTTGGAATTTTACTTAGGACTGGTGAAGCCATGAATGGGATATTCAAAATGAGTGCAAATAAAAGAATTTTATGCTGTCATCCAGGTGAACATATTTTGTGCATCTATCCCATGTTACATAAAAATTGCTTTGCAACGGGTTTTAGAGGGGTTTTCTAAATGCTTTTTTGTTTTAAGTATCCTTCCGGTAAAGGCAGGTACCTTGGTCACTTCACGAGTCAGGGCTCAGAAGGGGAAGAAAGTAATAAATTTAAAACATATCTGAAAAATAACATGAAATAGCTTCTTTATACAATACAATTATCAGATCTTTAAAGCCTGTTTGCTTGGACCCTAACTGGTATTCTCCCTTTTCTAATAATATAAAGTTTGATAAAATTTCTAGCCCTGCACTTTCATGAGAATAAATCTGTTAGTGGTTCAGGAGTGAAACTAAATCCCATTATGGGCATCCGGCCAGTGTAATTTTGAGGAGGGCCTTTTTTTTTTTTTTTTTTTGAGAACGGAAAAAATGAAAATTCTGTTTTTTGTTGTTGTTTCATTTTTATTTTTTAAATGGTAGCTGTTTGAATCAGCTGATGGGTTTGCAATGTTGGAAATGGCCCTGGGAGAGCAGGATTTGTGGGCAGAACACAAGTGGAGTGGGAAGAAGTGCATGTTAAATACAATTATATCACAGGGTATTAGTTTCTCATATGGCTGTCACCATGACAGTTGTGGTGTGCGTGTGTGTCTCCACTAGAACATCTCTCTCCAGCTTTAGCGAGACTCTAGCCACAGGGAGCTCCTACCCAACCCCTCGCACTCCCACGTAGGAGGCAGCTGTAATATAGCTGCCTATGTTCTGTTAGAGCATCTAGGAGTACTCAGCACCCCAGTGGGGGCTGTCCGTGACAGGGTGGGGCCTGGCCTCTGTCCTAACTTCTCTGCTTACCGGCTTGCTGCACACGAAGGAGCACGGGCTGCAGGAGAGCATGCTCCTGCCAGTGTCTTTGAAGGCAATCTGTCTTCTCCTGGTCTCTACTGGCACAATGGCTCTAGCCAGCAGCACTTGTGTAGTGTATCACCCAGCTCAGCTTTGGTTCTAAGAGCTATAAAGGAGCCCATAGCACCAGGCAGATTCTAGCCAATCTCGTAATGGGCTAGAAGGAATAGTATACATGGATTTGTCCAGAACAAATCATGCCAAACCCACCTAATTTCCTTCTTTGATACGGTCACTGGCATGGTGGAGAAGAAGGAAGCAGTAGATATGATAGATCTTAATTTATTAAGGGTTTTGACACAGTCCCATATGACATTCTCATAAGCAAACTAGGGATATGTGGTCTAGATGAAATTACTGTAAGATGGTGGTTCTGCTTGTTGAAAGACTGCATTCAAAGAATAGTTTGCTGTCAAACTGGGAGAGTTTATCTAGTGAAGTCCCTCCGAGGTCTGTCCTGGGTTTGGTACTAGTCAATATTTTCATTAATGATGTGAATAATGGAGTGGTGAATATGCTTAAAAAATTGTGGATGATATCAAGCTGGGAGAGCTTGCAAATATGATAGAGAACAGGATTGGACTTCAAAATGACCAGGACAAATTGGAGCATTGGTCCTATTAACCAAAGACCTACGACATCTCTGTTAGTCTCCTTTGCATTTTGCCCAAGTGTACGTTCTGGAAAGCAGTGGAAGTAGCCCCAAAATAGACTTTTGAAGCTGTTTCTGCTGAGGTGCCCCTGCCTTGTGCAAAGACTCACTTGGCCCAATTGTCAGTTATACGACTGCCCCGTTGTGCCACTCTGGCAGCATAAAGGGGGAGGGGATCCGCTTCCTGAGTCTATCCCCAGTGCTGCTGATGTGAACCTTGCATAAAGGCCTTACATGGGCCCTGCTCCCAGCCCCCAGTATGTGGGGCAATCAGGGGCAAGCTATGGGTTGGGTCGGGGTCATGGCCAGAATTCTTTACAGCAGTTGTCTGTTTCCTAGGGGCCATAGGAAGCAGAGTATAAATCAGAGCAACCCTGAGGCTGCTCTAACTGACCCCTAGGGGCAGGGCTGTCCCTTGCCAGGCCCCAGGATATGTGGGGTGCAAATATGACTTAAAACCACCTTAACTCTCCCCTCCACATCCTTGCCCAAAGCACAGTACTGGGGTGTCGGAGAATTTAGCGTGGTATTTTCAGGAGTCAGGTGGAGCCAATAGGTAGGAAGGTGATCTTAGCAGGGAAAGTTTCCTCTGAAAACACAGGACCCTGTATCCCTCCCAGCAGCTTTAGCTGTTTTCTGATCATATTATTCTCTTTGGTCTTCTGGGAGTGCCCCCACCATCATTAATCAAAGCCTCACGTTGCTTACTAGTACTGAAGTATCCTTGCTGCATCATCAATCATAAAAGCAGCAAAGGGTATGCTTTGGGTATCTAAATAGAGCGAGAGACAGCACAAAAAAGAGAGAAAGAAAAGGGCCTTAATTATCCAGGGGTCTTTGGTCTATCACTCACATTGGAAACATCTCTACAGCTTTATTTTGGCTGCATCTCCTTTTAAATCCTTGTAAACAGCAGTTAAGCTAGCAACCTTCATTCTGCCGCTCAGGGTATCCCACTGCTTTTCAAGCTAGTATTTTAATAAGGCTTATTTTACAATTAAGGCACCATGGGCTTTAAATTACATATAACATAAAATGTGGAAATTGAAGCATTAAGTGTGTGGCTGCCTTCAGAGACTCCGCAGTTTTGTATTAAGCTGCCGCCTGCACTAACATGAGTAGCGACAGAAGACTATGGTTTTGGGCCACTATGTAATACAAGCAATAACAACCCCGTTCCCCTTTTCTCCTCTGGGAATGCCCCACGCTGTGTTTCTCTGAGGGATGGCAATAGATGCTTCTCACTTGCTCTAGGCTCATGTCTGGCCATGGCAACCTGCAGGCACGGTGGTGAACCCTGGAATTGCCCCAAAGCCCTCTGGCTTGGACAGTGGACTCAAGCACAGGTTCCATCGCTGTGCTCCGATTAGCCCTCTTCATAGCTCCTTAGTTGTGTCTTGGTACCAACTCCTCCTCCGCCTCTTAAAGCTCAGTGGTTTAGGTTAAGCACGTTGCCGCTGCTGTGGTCCGCTGCGATATGGGGAATGACTCTCACTCCAGATGGTTGTAAAGGTTAACGAGGAATTTATGCAGAGCGATATACAAATCAGACTGTATCTTCTGGGTGGAAACAACAAACCGCCGGCATAAATTCAGCTTTCAGAACATATGTAGCTTGGTTACTATGGGAAAACATCACCTCTGCCTCTTGCTGGGGGGAGCGTTTAGCACCTAACATGAGGGGGGTTGAGTTGGGGGCAGGTCACGCTTTGCTGCAATACAAATAAAGAGCAATAATTCCCTAACCTTAACACATTGCTCTCACCCTTCAAGTGCGCCAGAGCCCCCTTCAATGTACTGGGATGGGGAAGGGAGGGGACAAATGTAGCATTATACCACCTTTCACCCCCATAATCCAGGAGACAGTGAGGGGGAGTTCTCTCATGGACACACACAGCACAAGCTGTAGCAGCCAGGGTGCTGTTCCAGTTTGCTTTGTCTTGTAACAGTCTCCAAGGGGCCATTATGCAAGGGCACCAATACCCAAATGTCCTTCTAGGACAGCTTTAAGTCCTTTTTCCACTACCAAAGCAGCCAAAGGGGACTTTTAGCTGAGGCAGGATGTGGCCCGTTGCATGTAGCCACCTATTATTCCAGAGGCACGTTAATAGGAAAGGAACAGGTATGCCTTTAAGGGTGCAGCCAGTTAAATAGAAACAGGTCTTTCCTTCTGAGCATCAGCCCCTCTATTCCGACAGACGAGCCAGTGAAAAGATCTCCCAGGAAACAACAGCCACCTTTGCTTTTCCAAAAGAAATTCTGGGTATAAACAGATCCAATATTACAGCTGGCTGCAGGAAAAATCCCTACACCATCAAAGAGTCAGTGCACCCCGCAAATGCCATCCTAGTGGTCAAGCCTATGACAAGCCGGTAGGACCCTTCATGGCAATAAGTCACTGATGGTCCACAGGGCTCTTATCTCACTCTTGTTTATATACAATGCACAGATCCCTCTCCTGAAATGGAGTATATGAAACCCTCACTCAGCTACCTCCGTCAAGCCTCCCAGATGCCAAGAATCTGTTTTCATTATTCTTTATCTTCCCTTGACTAATATGTCAGCTCAAGGCATTCATCTACTTCCCCACTGAGTCGAAAGCTTGCCAATTCCTCCTAGGAACAGTGGTTATGAAGGCATGGCACTCTTCTTCTTTTTAGTTATAAACAGATCAAAGGGAGAGACAGTGCAGAGTTAAGAACTTCCTGTTCCTGTATTCGTGTTGCACTGACTAGCTGCAAGAGAAGAGGGAAGCCGTTCAATGTTCTCCGTTGGAGCTGGCCTCATGGCATGTTTCGCTGTGATTCTCTCTGGGGCATTACACACAAGAGGGTGGGGTCACCCCGTGAATTTAACCTCAGCTAAGGATTCTGTCTTCTCTGTAATGGTGGAGAAAGGAGCGGGATGGGTGTTTGTTTTACTAACCCTTACACCAGTTGTGAACCTGGTGGGAAACAGTCATCCCACGGAAATATAAATGTATTTGTTAATGCACATGGTGGTATGCAGCAGGAGATGAATAATGCTACATCTCATTATCTGCCAGGCTGGCTCTGTCTTTGTCACTGTTTCTCGACTTTTGTGCAATGTTTGTTCTTAATTCTCCTGGATGTTTCAACTCCTCATCTCAAGTGGTTTATTGAAATATCTAGCTGCTTATTCTGGTTTAAGGATCTTTTATTTATGACTCTCCCCTTTGTTTGTTCTTCATGCTGCAGAATGTGGCTGCTCAGACTTCTTGGTACATTTTTTTTAAGCAGGGTACAGACTATTGACCTCCGGCTGTTGGATTTGTTGGCAGAAGAGCATGGGCTGTGAATAGGAGGTATTCAGTTCCAATGGCGATGTAGCTGGCACCTCCACAAACAAATCAGAAGTGACCAAACTGTTCAATGCAAGATTTCCCCTCTCCATGTTTCCTCAGGAGAAGATGAAAATAAACTGTAGGCAACAAGCAAGTGGGAATACAGTGGACCAGCTTCTCAGTTGATGTAAATTACCATAGCTTCATTGACTTTGCCAATTTACATCACTGAGGATCTGGTCCAGTGACTACAAGTTCTAGGTTGACCCCTGGGACTTTTTCAACTCTTCTCCAACTAGCAGAGATCACATGCTGGAGCCTTCAAAACCAACCGCTCTTCACTTCCTCCCCAGTGTTTCTCCTCACCTAATGGGAAACGCAGCCATCACAGGGCCTAGTCCCCACTGATGTCAGAGTGGTGTCTACACTTCATGCTGGCTGTCAGCACAGCGGATAATTTCACCCCCAGTCTCTGATTCGGTAAACTCTCCCTGGGCCACACATGCTGCTTATTATTGTACAGAGCAGGTTCATGAAAAGCCCAGCTGTCCCTGGTCTGGGCTCAAAACTTCCCAATTTAGAGTGAGACTTGTCCCAGCTTACAGGTGACTCCCTGTTCTCCGTCATATAAAAGGAACATCTCCATAGGCAGTACTGTCCTGGAGGAGGCCAGACCAGAGGCTCCTGCTCCCATGCTGAAGTTTCCATCTTTTTTTCCTCTGAGGGAAAGCCACTAGAAAAGACTCCATAAACTTACTCAACAGTCCTGGCTCTCTCCCCTGGAGCTATAAGCTGAGGCTGCTTTCTCAGTGGCTACCATTTTATTACATAATGCAGTTACCGGGCTTGGGGCCTGCTAGGCCCAAACAAGAGTTCAGCTTTCCCTCTGCAGCATTTAAAAAAAAATCATAAATCCCGCTGGCACTGTGGACCTGTGCTGCTGAGCTGTTCCGTGCCAGTCCTGTCGTTAAATCATAAGCAGCAGTTTCAAAACGGTAATAAAACATTGCATCTGAAATTTTACATTTCCCTATTAGCCTCCTTTCTCTCCCCCACTCCCTCCTATTAGGTCATTCCTTCTCTCCTCTCCTGCCTGACATTGCTGTAACAGAAAACTTGAATCTTCACCACCTTCCAGTTTCCCACTCTTTTCATTTCTTTTAGAGCCCTTCGCTGTCAATTGCACTGTAAAATGGCTTGTGCCAATGTAATGAAGCACAACATACCGTCCCCTAACAGCTTGAGCAATTTTTAAACCACATACGCCAGACAACACCGCCCCCATCTCCCTGTCCCCCCTTCCCCCTCTCTCTCACACACACATGCATGCATGCAATTGCTGACTAGATTTTTCTCTGCAGCTTGGTAATTTGTGCACATACTGTAGATCCGAAAAGAATCCCGCTTTGTACATGTTTAGCTTTTGAAAGATTCCAATTTTCAGGAGTCTACCTAAACCTTCAGCTTTTTACCTGAGAGTAGTTGGCAGAATTGCTTCGTTATGGGGGGTGGTCTGGAAATGGCCTTTCAGGCAGTGGCAAAAAGGCTAACTTCATTGCAAAGCTCAGTCCGTCCTTGCTGAGGCCCTCTGCAGTTGCAAAGGAATGATAGGAGGGTTTATGTTGCCATGTCATGTATTGATTCCCTCTCCTTGCCAACCCACATATTCCTTTTCCTGAAAAACGGGACCTGCTTCTCTACTGGTATAACTCCTCTGACGCCAGTGGAGCTGCACTCTCAGGGAATTTGGCCCAATAGTTGATTGTTGTGAACTTTAGGGAAGGAAATGGATTCAGAAAAAAAAATCCCATTTCACTCAGCAAAGGTAGCCCATCATGTAAAGTTGTCCCAAGCGCACTGTGCAGCATAGACATGGTGTGGAACTGAGCAAAGAATGCACAAGTCAGACAGCATCTAGCCCAGAAACACTAGGTCAGGAGAATTTTCTTCCAATCAAAGCTAAACATTAAGGGCCTGATCCAAAGTTCACTGAAATCTGCATCAAGACTCCCACTGACGTCCAAGTAAATCACCATCGCTTCAGTGACCTTGCTGAGGATCTGGTCCAGTGACTAGGAGAAGCAGGGTTCTAATCAATACTAGAGGTTGTACACCAACTCCTGGGACTTTTTCAACTCTCTGCAACTAGTAGAGATCACATAGCAATGGGATTTGGATCAGTTTTTATGCATTTGGAAGTTTTTATGCATTTTCAGTAATAGGCTATAAAGACCAGAAACTGTTAATAATACTTAACATTTGTATAGCGTGTTTATGTTCAGAGCACCATGTGGATATTAATTAATTACTCCTAACAACATGCCTGGCAGTTAGATGGGTAACTTTTATGGTCCCTGACTTATATAAGGGAAACGGAGATAGAAAGGCGAAGTGACACACCCAAGGCCGAATGGTGAGTTGATAGGGATTAGATTCCAGAATCTAAACCTGTGCACATTCCTCTGTAGCAAGCCTGCTTTCTTCAGTAAAAATGCCTGTCACCACTTTTCTGTGGAAAAGCTAAAGAATACCCCCAATGACCTTATTCTGTGCTCCAGAGTTAATGACAGAAAGCAGGATAGAAAGGTGTCAAAGTGGTTTTTCTTTTCTTTTCTTGTCTGCTCTTTAGGTTTTTACTTTTGGTGTCAAATAAGCAGAGTTTTTTAATTGCTTTAATTATTTGATTTTTGTTTTCCCTGCATGAAAAGTGTGTTACTGATGTTTGAACAGAGGTGCCCTGAGCTGGGAATAAGAATAGGTAAAGGTATTGTGAGGTTTGCCTCCCTGCCCCCTTTCCTCCCTTACACACACTCTGATCTGCCAGTGATCTCAAGTCTACCTAGACCCCACCACTCTCTCTAGGGATCTGTCTGCTGCGACCGCCTCAGGCCTTTCCTGAAGAGAGACTGCTAATTGGGGAAAATTATGTTGCATTACGTGTGGTGATTTTGTGATGCAGACTGGTGTCTGCAGGGATCTCAGCTGAGCTTCCCCCCCCCCCCCAACTCACTACCAGCATATGATTCACTATGCGGTTTGCTGAACCTGTTTGCAAATTGCTAATACTGAGGCAGATGCTTGCACTTTGCGTACGAGATGCAGCACTTTAAAGATTTGGGCTTATAGTTACAATTCTGCCTCACAATTGGTTAATGAATGAGCACATTAGTTGACATTAGATCTGGTGATGGAAATCCAGCCTTTTCAAATAACTGATGAGTTTGCTTTTAAAGACTCAAAGGCTTATTTATCCTTCAGTCCAGGCACGATTGTTATTTCAAGAGGAAAAATGCTTTGACATATAGGGCTAACTCTATTGCCTACATTTTAATCTTGTATCAGCTTTTTTTCCTCTATGGCAAAAGAGCATAATGAGGTGCCTAGGATCAGATTAATTACAGATGCTGGGTTACCTGCACAGAATGGGTGGGCAGGGAGGGGGACGAAAATGAATAAAGCGTGAGCTCATCCACTCATTCCTTTAAACAAATATATCAGTTACGATCTGTTAGAGGGATGCTCAGCTGGTAAAAATCAGTAGTGCACCTTTAACTTCAACAGAGTGATGCTGACTTACCTGAGCTCCTGTTCCAGCCCACTAAAGCATCATGAACTATACACGTAATTAAAGGGAATAAGGAGAAAACGTGTTCCCTGCCTCTGTGTGTGTGTGTGTGGTGGTGGTGGTGGGGGGGAGGATGAGGGGGCAAAAGAAGGGGGGAAATTGTCTTAAAAATGTGACTGATCTAAAAATAACAAAATAGAGGACATGATTCCCCAGGACCTTCGCATCAATCACCCCTCACACACCTTTATCCACACACTCACAGCTCGCCCCTTTCTGGGTGACCTATTGTGCCTAGGTGTTTGGGCAGCAATAACAAGGCATTTATTTTCTTTAGCTGATTTCAGCCAGAGCCTTGTGGCTCTGTTTAATGTAGTGTAGCAATGTAAAGATGGGGGAGCAGGGAGAATATGCTATCATATTAAATAAATCCAGAAATAGCATCTTATAAATTTGGATTTTTCTCTTATTATTTATGGGAGAATACCATTGGGTGCATAAATACAATATCTTTGTAAGCTGACACTGGGATTTATATCCAGGGAGTCTAACATATACTTCATGTACTAGCCACAACTATTATAAGTTATTTCATGTACAACTAGAGACAAATGATCCCTCCCATGTCTGTCTTAACTTGAATTCAAGGAACCCAACTGAATTCTATTTCCAAACCTTTTATGTGGGGGAAGGGCACAGAAGATTTATCCTCCTTTAATATAATCAATTCTAAAGATATCTTTAGACACATAATTTAAAAATCTAAGCATTGAGAAACACCTCTATTAATTTCAGGACATGCAGTTTTCTGCAATTTTACATGCATTTTAAAAAAGAGATAAAAACCAAAAACGCCTTGACTCTGTTCAGAAACAAATTCTACCAGGAACATTTTGAAAAGAAAAAAATCCCAGAAGGCAACAATCCCTGAAACAATTAAACTGGGAGAACGCCCCTGAGGGCAGACCAACAAAATTTAGTAAAAATAATTGCCGTGCAGGGTCCTTGCCCTATTTTGGCTGAGTATAAACAGACACACAAAAATAACCTACTGAGAGCAAGAACATTCCTACATGAAACCGGCTAACAACAGAGCCATGTAACTACCTGGCCACACTGCCTGGCTTTTGCTGGCAGGCAACGCAGCTTTTTATATCTTAGCCAATATAAAATAACAATCAAGCTATTTACAAGGCTCTGCCAAATATTAGCCTTATATCTAATTCTCTCAGTCTCTCTAATGTGAATCATACAAGTTCCTCGTTACTTTAGAATATTCTGAAACTGCAATGTTATGGTCTACTTATAGTTTTTAAAAGATTATGTGTTTATGTGCAGATAATGACACAGTGCATTTTATGCTGAAAGATCTAACAATTAATTAATTTATAATCCCCCCCCATCCCCTCCAAAAAACAAAATAAAATATTAATTTGCAGGAGAAAACAGGTTCATGTTTGCCCTTAAGATAGAGGACAAAATTACTTTAGCAGGTGGACCATGGTTATAAAAAGTTAGATGCTTATATGTTCATTGCCAGGTGACAACTATTAGTGAAGGGAATTGAGAGTGATGAAAACAGATATTGTTAACTCATCAAAACAACTAAAAGATTAAAAAAAATAGATGTAAAGCAGTCGGGAGGTATCGGGGATGTTAACTGTGAGATGTAACAGAGTTATCTTTGGCAAGGGCATACTGTTACAGAGAAGAGCAAATGTCTCTTTAATAAAAGGGTGCATGGGAACCTTCCAACAAAGCCTTGATTTTTTGTGTCCGAGATCCTTTCCCCCTTGTTTTATTTTCTCCCCCTAATGTTTTGCTTCAGCCAGTTCCCAAAATTCCCTTTCCTACAGGCCTTTGCATTCTTTGGTGTGACTGCTGGCTCATTTAGGAGCTGGACCAAAGCCTCTTGAGTTAATGGGAAAGCTCCTATTGACTTCAACAAGATTTGGATCAGACCCTTGGAAACAAGTTAGGACTTTAAGAAAACTCAGAAGGCTAAATTCCGCCCTTTGCTGTACACTGTTGTAAATTCAAAAGAAATACTTTGTCCTCAGTGGAGTTACTTAGGATTCCTGCTGGTGTTAACAAGAGCAGAATTCAACCCATTCCAAACTCTCTCGAACGGATAGTTTTGCAGCATCACCCATTGTCTGAAACAGAAGGAAAGCTTTTCCTGACAGTTAAAATTAGACCTACTCTAATTAGGTGTCTTTTATTTTTAACCATCTGTGCATGTAGTTTTGGAAACACCTCATGCTGAAGGTTGGATTTCTTATTTGAAAGCGAGCCCTGAAGTATATTTTTTAACAACAGTGCTGTTATTTTAACAATAGGTTACCAGATCCATCACGCAGTCTGACTAAAAGCCCATATTTATTTCCCTAATTTTATAAACATTTAATAGGTCCTTATTAAACACATCAGCCAGCATGATTTAATAACACAATCAGTCTAGAAGTTTAAGAAAATTGAAAACAGGATTTGAATGTAATACAGCCACAATTACCGGAGATTATAGGCAATCATTTCCATATGTCTGCAATGGGGAGCTGCTAATCTCTGTTTGCGTGGAGGTGATTTCCTCTGGAACACTTCCCAGCCTTCAACAGCACTAGTGCTGAACAAATTAGATTTGAAAGTCCCCAATTTTATGACTAAGGTAATATACTCTGTGTATTTAGAGAAACAACTGAGTTCCTATTTTAACTGGCTTCCAAACATTGGACAGAAACCTCAGCTTAGTTTGGCTCCAGCAGGTAGATGGTAAGAGATTGCCTTTAAAGGGTAAGCATGTGTTTTGGGGGGTTCTTTCCTAGATGCCATAAGCCCTCTCCATCCAGAATGGCTAAAGAGTTAGCCTCGCAGTCCGGTGACATCATGGCTTTGGAATGTACAGCAATTAGCTCTGGAATACTGCATGCTGTTTGTGGCCAGGGGACATGTTCCCTTTTCCTGCTAAACTTTTAGAGCTCTAACACCTTACTCCCTGACCTACCGCTTTTGAGACCCTGGATGGTGTCACTTGTGTTTTGTGAGAATTTGTCTGGTAAATGAGCCATTTTGTGCATGGTCTTGGCTCCTCTTTGGCAGTTGCGGTCAAAAATGGGACCGCTGCTGGGGGAAGGTTTCCTGTTCTAAGCACCCGGAGGTTTGGCTGATCTCACTACAAGCCCCTGACTAGCAGGGATGGGTGAACCACATGGGGCATAATGATTGCAAACTTGTCAACTTATTTGTGGGGATTTGAGGGCCCACAATGTAATTACGTTCATGCTTAGTCTGAGGGAGGTTCATATTAGAGACCTTTAATGAAAGCATAAAAGGACTACATAGTAGGCACAGAAAAACAAGGGCATTAGTAGGTACCCTATGTATGTATTATTTATTTCCACTGGACTCCCGTCTTATTCAGTGCCCAAGGCGGGCAGAGTTAAGGTTGCACAGTCAGCTGTAAAACTGGTATTTCCTAACTTTCAAGTGCTTAACTTCGGAACATCCATAACATTCTTTTACTATTACAAATATCATTTCTTGATGGACAGATAAAGAATAGGAATAAATGGTCAGTGTTCACTACGGAGAGAAATAAATAGGGACCAATGCTATTCAACATATTCATAAGTGATCTGGGAAAGGGGGACAAACAGTGAGGAGGCAACATTTGCAGATAATACAAAATTATGCAAGATACTTGAGTCCAGAGCTGATTGCTAAGAGTTACAAAGGGATCTCACAAAACTGGGTGACTGGGCAACAAAATGGCAGATGAAATTAATGTTAAGTGCTAAGTAACGCACACTGGGGAGAAAATCCCTACTATACATACAAAATGATGGGGTTCTAAATTAGCTGTTACCACTCAAGAAAAAGGATTTTGGAGTCATTGTGGATAGTTCTCTGAAAACATCCACTCACTGTGAAATGGCAGACAAAAAAGTGAACAGAATGTTGGGAACTATTAGGAAAGGGATGGATAATAAGACAGAAAATGTCACAATGTCACTATATAAATCCATGGACACCCACATCTGAGTGCAGTTCTGGTCACCCCATATCAAAAATATATATTCTAAATTGGAAAAAATACAGAGAAGGGTAATGAAAATGATTAGGGGTTGGAATAGCTTCTATATGAGAGAGATTAAAAAGACTGGAACTTGTCATCTTAGAAAAGAGACAACTAAGGGAGCATATGATAGAGGTCTATGAAATCATGAATGATCTGTAGAAAATGAATAAGAAAGTGTAAATTTACACCTTCACATAACATACAAACTAGAGGTCACCCAATAAAATTAATAGGCAGCAGGTTTAAAACAAACAAATACTTCTTCAGACAACAGATAGTTAACCTGTGGAACTCATTGCCAGGGGATGTTGTGAAGGCCAAAAGTATAACTGCATTCAAAACAGAAGTAGATAAGTGTGTGGCAGATGGGTCCACCAATGGCTTTTAGCCAAGATGGTCAAGGATGCAACCCCATGCTCTGTGTGTCCCTAAACCTCTAAACCCCAGAATCTGGGACTGGATAACAGAGATGGATCACTTGAAATTGCCCTGTTCTGTTCATTCCTTTTGAATCAGCTGACACCAGCCACTGTGAGAGACCAGGATACTGGGTTAGATGGACCATTGGTCTGACCCAGTATGGCCAATCTTATGTTCTAATTCAGTCCTGTGGATTGACAATGACCTCATGCTGTGCCACCAGACCAGGAAACTGTTACTTAAAAGCTGAACTAGGAAACTCTGGGGCAGAAGGTCTCCCTTGTCACACAAAGAGGCAAAAATGGTCATTAAGGCCCTGAGTCAGGAAGGTATTTAAACACATGCTTAATTCCATCTCTGTTCAGGAAAGCTTGACTTAAAACATTTGCTGAAGTCCCACCAACTTCAATTTATTTCAAAGTACAAAGCAGGGCACCACAAGAAGTTAGGACACTGAATTCAATTGGAATTGAGCATATGCTTGACGTCAAGCATATGCGTAAGTGCTTCCTGAATCAGGGCCTTAATCCGGAACCAGAAATATGCAACCACTTCTTCCCACAAGTTAACCTCTCCCCCATAGGCACCGACTCTGTGGATGCTCTGGGGTTGGAGCACCCATGGGGGGAAAATGGTGGGTGCTGAGCACCCACTGACAGCACCCCTTTCAGCTCCCCCCTCAGTGTCTCCTGCCTGCCGGCAGGCCCCTCAAATCAGCGCCTCCTCCCAGCACCTCCCGCCCACCTCAATCAGCTGTTTCGCAGCGTGCAGAAGTCTGGGAGGGAAGGGGAAGGAGCGAGGCACCCTTGGAGGAGGCGCCTAGGTGGGAATAGGTGGGGTAGAGGTGGGGGCTTGTGGGAAGGGGTAGCGTGGGGGCGGCGCCTAGGGCAGGGCTGGGGGTCAAGCACCCCCCGGCACTTTGGAAAGTCGGCGCCTGTGTCTCTCCTAAACAAAATACAGCATCCATTAGTGTCAAAAGGCCTTTGGTTTGCTTGGCCTGTCCCATAAGCCAGGGGTACAGACCCATTACACACGTGATTGGCACAACTTTTACAAGCTGGCTGGCCAGGCCTGACAATCTCGGTTTGTTTGTTAATTAGCATTTTCCTTCTCCTAGGCGGACTGCTTGCCATGGCTAATGAGCACCACCTGCCTCGTAGAGGCATGACACTTATCCAAAGTCACCTGCAAAGTCTGGAAAAGAACCCAGGTTTCCCAAGTCTGAGTCCCACACGCTCGTTACTGTATCATTCTGCCTCCCTATCAGAAGACCATTAGCTCTCTAAAAGAAATACCGATCCAGAGACTTCCCTGAACACTTCACCTGTAGAGCTGTACAAAGCAGAGAAGAAGGTAGCCCTCAAGGAAGGCTTGGTATAAAAGCAAAATGGAGCTTTCACCAAGACACTTTTGATGAAGATCCAGCCTGTAGCAAGTGTGAAAGAATAGTTAGCCCCTAGAACGGCCACTTAAATCATTGCCCACAGCATTCACAAAGTTGTAGAAGGGATCCAAAGGAGCTTGCTACCAATTGTGCAAATGAAGCTGTGAAAGAAAAGTTGTAGGCACTGAGCTACCACGACGTTGGGTGCAGTTTAAACACCTACATGGACTCAGATTGACCAGAACAGTTTTACCCAGACCTAGAACCAAGGGATTCTACATAATGACTGCCGTTAGAATTAAATGTATATGCTAGATTTGCTCCTGCTCACTACCAGGTGACATAGCAAAGCTTTGCTGAACAGATATCCCAAGTCATTCATTGTTAAAATGCCTCTAAGATCCACTCAGCTATCTTCTGCATAGTGACACCAAAGAGGAAAGAAAACCTTGGTTCTTGTAATAAAAGACATATATAGTACCAGCACATTACTGCCTTTGTAGCAGCTTTTATCCTTTGAAAAACAGCTGTAATGCACAGTATATTTTTCATTATAAGATTGCTCACATGCATTCCAGATGCTGTGAGGAAGGGCCTTAGGAATTCTAGTGGCAATCGCTAGTAGTATGAAAATAAGGGTATGGACGATTTTGATTATGAATGTTGCTCTTAAGGAGTTTATAACTCAAATGTTTCCAAGTTGAAACTTGGAATACATGGGTCAAGTTATTAGATCACTAGATTCTTTCACCCACTCCAAACAAACAAAAATCTGCTCAGTTGGTTTTTTGTTTGTTTGTTTGAGTGAGATGAGTGTATATTTGTTTTAGAAAAAGTTGTGTGCATTGTTAAGATGTTTCATGGCCATCATTCTATTTAGAAAAAAAATGATTAAAAGAAAATGAGCAAGACAATTATCCATAATATGTTCTAATCACTTTTCACATTTTGAAATAAAACATTCCCCAAAATTCCAAACACCAAGATAATTAACTTTGCAAAATGATTATGATATACAAGAATGGAAACTACATAAGAACAGAATGGCCATACTGGGTCAGATCAAAGGTCCATCTAACCCAGTATCCTGTCTTCTGACTATGGCCAATGCCAGGTGCCCCAGAGGGCAAAAGATTTGATATGACATCTAAGCCATATTTTTGTATTTTAAAAGTCCTATTAATAAGTATATATATAATTTACATGATAACACAAAGATATAGTATTTAAAGATGCAGCTGTAGTCTATTAAGTCCAACTCTTAGGAGGAATTTTTCTTTTTCATTTCAGATTTCTCCCAACAATCTATAGGAGCTCAGCAAAAATATGCAAAATTATATAGATCAGCAATAATTACACCAGCATCAGTAATGAGTTTACTTTGTAAATTATTTCTTACTGTTGGTTAAATAAATAACTCAATCTCAAAACTGGTCTCTATCATAACCAATCTGCCCACCCCAAAGAGCACCAGGGAAGATTTGTAGTGCTTCAATTCTTCCCTGGGTCAGACTAGCCCCATACGATCCCCAATGCTGTGCTGTGGCTTAAAGGCACAATACAAGTGTGATACAATACTATTGCATCTGAAGAAGTGGTGTTTTACCCACAAAAGCTTATGCCCAAATAAATCTGTTAGTCTTTAAGGTGCCACCGGACTGCTTGTTGTTTTAATACAAGTGTAGCAGCAGGATGAGCTAAAGATGGTGCATCACCTTTTCACTGAATTTCCTGGCTTGTACTGTTTGTCTGCTCTATGAACTCTAAAAGCTGTTACTTACCATTTATTTAACATCCATTGACAGTAAACATGATGTCCATGAAGGAAATACTTACTGATAAGCTATCTAATAAGGTCAAGCCACGCAAACAAATGACAATGACAATAATATAGATGTTAAGCATTGCATCCTAATATTTTTTTTCTCTTGGGTTTCTGAATTCCTAGCTACTGTATACTTGGTGGAAGCATGCAGTACTATTGCTCCTACAATAATTCTTCTTCATGCACAACAAACAGAAAGAATTTCAGGCATTTTATTTCCTTGTCAGCTTCAATAAATGAAAACGATTTACCGAAAAGAGCAAAATGTCAGTGCCAAATGTTCCAAGCCTTTTTATTTTGTTTTGTTTTTTTGTTATCCAGAAAGCAAACTCTAACTTTATAAGCAAGCAAACAAAAAAGGCTTTTTATGCATATCTTATTAGTTCATTTCCTTTGATTCCTGCAAGTGATGTCATGGAGGCCAGCTGTTGTGTTTCTGCAGATGATTTCCCTTACTCATGTTTCACCAAGTAATTTCAGGCCCTAATGGAATTACTTTGACTGAAATCTAGCTTTTTCATGGTTCACCTCTCCTATCAGCTGATACCAAGAACTCTTCTGCAGGAAACGTGGAGAGCACATAAAAGCAATTAAATATATTTTAAAACATATTTTTGTTTTATTTCCAGTCATTCCCGGCCCTCCCAGATCACTACAGTTCTGGGTATTAGCTCGCAAATCCAATCAGAATGTATTGACTGAAAGCACTTTTTGAATTAAAAGGTAATAAAAAAAAAAAAAAAGCGAAATGAACTGAATGTTCTCAGCTATGGAATCACAGTGAATATTTTCACCCTATACTTCCAAAACCCTCCATTTTTGGATGGCAGGTAGGTTACTATTTAGAAACAATTTGCCCCAAGGTGGCAGTAGAAAAAGACTGCCTTTTTATTTAATTTTGATCTAACATACTTATATGTCTCCTAATAGCATAGTAGCTGAGGGCCAGATCCTCAAAGGTATGTAGGCTCTTAACTTTCATTGAAAACAATGAAAGTTGGAATCTTTGCAAATCTTGGCCTCAGTGGCTCTGTCTTTAGTGTGTTCATCCTCACAGCAACCCTCTGAAGTAGAGAAGTATTATTATGGAGGGGCACAGAGACCAAGCCCCAGATTCTCAAAGATGTTTAGGATTCCAGTGGGAGTTAGGGGCCTACATACCTTTCTACATCTGTTTGCGGTGTTGCTGTAGCCGTGTTGTTCCCAACATATGAGAGGGACAAGGTAGATGAGGTAATATCTGTGATTGGACCAATGGAGGGGACACCTTTCAAGCTTCACAGAGCTCTTCCGCTGGTCTGGAGAAGGTAACCAGATTGTCCAAGCTAACTACAAGATGGGGGGTTCACACATGTAGGATTTTTATGACTAAAGAGGTGTTAGTTGCCCACTGCCTTTCAAATAGTCTCCTACGGCATGTGAAAAATTTCAGCCAGCTCCGTTTGCCAGGTCATTTCAATACCTGGAAATTATGTTGGCATTGGGCCTGGTCCACTCTCATTAAAGTCAACGAGAGTCTATCTAGTGATTTTGATGGGAGTTGGATTGGGTCCATTGCAATCTCTACATTTTACAGTGTATATCCCTTTAGTTACATTCTCACATCCTTGTGCTGCCCAAAGCAGAACCCCGGTGCCCTACCTTTCAGCGGTGCTTTCTCCTCTTCTCCCTCTTTCTTTTTCATTAAATGGAAGTTGACATAACAGAAGAAAGGCGCCTGTCAGGAGGGCATCACAGTCAGCAACGATCACAATCCGACATCACAATCAGATTGCTCTACCAACTCTTAGGAAGAAATAACTGTGTGTTTCAACGCTTTTTTTTTTTTTTTAAGGTATATAGCCTTGGGATGGCTGCAGCCAGCATTTTGCCTTCTAAGCGATGTCTTGTTGCCTGCCAGGCAGCACTGATATAGGATTTAATAATGATGGAAAAATCTGGACCCTTTGTATCATGGCAGAATGCGAAGCATTCTGATAATGTGCAGAAGAATCAGGTATGGTGTGTGCCACAGTTAAAACATTTGCATTTTACCTCTGGGACCTGAGTTGGATTGTAGCCTAGGGCATGTATGTAGCAGGCTCAGCCTTTCTGGCTGATCGATTTCCACCACATCCGCTCTCCAGAATACACAGAAAAGCAGGTCACAGTAATTGGAAGTTGGTTGGTGTGCATGGGTAAACTAGAATCTATATTCTGCCCCCAACTCCCCATGCACATGCCCCACCCCTCACAGGTGGCTGCTGTTCAGTGACTGTACATTGGATTGATGGTATAATGTCTTCAAAGCACAACAGCTACCCCAGACCATAGAGAACTAGGGTGCCTGGATACAAAGGCAAAATTCATTTGTTCACTCAGGTGATGGATAGTCTGTCACTGTTTAGACAGTAGACACAAGCCCAATTTTAAGGTATTAGTTGATTAACACTTGAGTCATAGTGTGAGTCCTATGACCAGTAATGTGGAACATCAAATGTGTGAAAGAGATTAATTGTGTGCACAGATGTTACTCATAGGATCAATTTGTCTAGGGGCTGAGGAGGCGGTTCCCTGCAAATCAATGGGAAAGGAGAAAATTGGAGTAATGTGTTGAAAGAAATCACAGTCTGGTCTATGCATGGCTGGTTTATCTGCTGCTGCTGTTCAGGTCCTCATAAACCGTTTCAGTGACAGCAATGAAACATGGTGAGCACATTTTCATTTTGAATTTTCGTCTCTGATAGACTGGCAGCTTCCCAAAATAGCGAGCAAGAGACGCCCCTTTAAAAATGGGAGCAAAAAATGCTCCTTCTGTACACTGAAGGTTTGTGCAACCCCTGAGAACTTTTCCTCAACGTTTTGTATGACAAATGTCTGTATGTATTTAGCCTTGTTGTAGCCATGTTGGTCCTAGAACAGTGGTTCCCAAACTTGTTCCACCGCTTGTTCAGGGAAAGCCCCTGGCGGGCCAGGCCGGTTTGTTTACCTGCTGCGTCCACAGGTTCGGCCAATCGTGGCTTCCACTGGTCGCAGTTCACTGCTCCAAGCCAATGGGAGCTGCTGGAAGTGGCGGCCAGTACGTCCCTTGGCCCGCGCCACTTCCTGTAGCCCCCATTGGCCTGGAGCAGTGAACCACGGCCATTGGGAGCCGCGATCGGCCAAACCTGCGGACACAGCAGGTAAAAAAACTGGCCCAGCCCACCAGGGGCTTTCCCTGCACAAGCAGCGGAACAAGTTTGGGAACCACTGTCCTAGAAGATTGAGACAGACAAGGTAGGTGAGGTGATATCTTTTATTGGACCAATCAGACCTGAAAAAGAGCTCTGTGTAGCTCAAACACTTGTATCTTCCACCAACCGAAGTTGGTCCAATAAAAGATATTCCCTCATCACCCTTGTCTCTCTGCCATAGATATTTTATAAATAGTGACTGGCATGAAGGCCACAGAAACAAATGTTGCAATAAGAAAGTCAAAGTTAAATCTTAGAAGCAGCCCTTTCTTGATGTGAACTGTTGCTCTTAGGTATTAAAGGAGAAAGAGTAGGATACATTCTCCTCTGATATCCATAGCTAGACATATACTGTTAAATCAGAATAGTGTAACAAGGGTATCCAAGGGAGGGAGGCAAGGCCATGTTATCTAACACAGCCAGAGCCCTCACACAGTAGCACTTGCCCACCTAGAGCTGGCAACTGGCCGCACCGCCCCCTACAAGAACACTTCACTTCAATCTCCGTTTCCCTGTCCTCTCTCTCAAACTACACCCACCTGTGACCCAGCCACTGGGCACAGGGAAACCCATCACAATAGCTTTATACCTACTCTGAATTCTTCTTGCGCAATCATGTTCCTTTTAAAGTTAGATTAAGCAAGATCATCGCAATGAAAGGCGGGAGTTCTCAGAAGCTGAGTTCGCTGGCAGTTTGTTACCCATTCAAAATGGTTGTCCATATTTCAAAAGCGTTACCATCTTTTGCAAATTTTTCACTTGAGAAGAAGATTCTTTTTTTAAACATGTGGCAGCTGCTTACCCACTGCAGCAGCAGCAATAGGACTACACAAATCATGCACTGGGATTTCATTTACATTGGAGATGTAAATGTATTTTATTTAACAGCCTGATTTTCTTCAAACTGGCCTATTTACGTGCTTGTTTAATAGCATTGTCTATGTCTAACACATTTAAATCGAAATGTGACCGTCCCTGCGTAGGGAATGTGATAGGAGATTTCGCTGAAGGGAGAGCTAGGAAGTGTATATTTTTAATGTTTCTTGTTCCACATTTTATCTCCAATGCAACCAAATGGTAGGTGTCGGGAAGTGGCTGATCCTTCAAAACACTTACTATCGAGTGGGTTGCTCACAACTTAAACCATCTCACTGAAATGAACGCGGCCGCTCGCAGTAGTAAACACTACATCTGGCAGTAAGTTGGCAGGATGAGAACCAAAGGGCATGTCTACACAGCAGTCAGAGGTGTGATTGTAGCACGGGTAGACATACTCAAGCTAGGATGAGCACCAATAGCAGTGAAGCTACGGTCGCACAGACTTCAGCACAGAATGTACCAGCTCGGTCAGGATCCTGGGGTCACTTGGGTGCTAGCCCGCAGTGAAGTCTGTGCCTCCACAGCTTCTCTGCTCTTGGTACTCTTACTAGTTTGATCAAAGCCCCAGGTATGTCTACCCATGCTGTGATCACACCTCAGATTTCACTGTAGACATGCCCTCAGGCAGTGATGGCCCATGCACGTCCCCTGTGTAGCAAAATGATCATTCCTTCCTTAAGAAGGGCTGAGCAAACCAATCAGAACCCGCATGAAATTAGCACTTTCTCATTTTCTCCACAGAACTAGGTAGGTCTTGGATGTCCCATATCTGAACCTGGAGGCCAAATATGGGGGATACCTTTCCTACACAAAAATTTCCATAAACAGATCTAGTCTGCAGGCAACATTTCCCCTCTAAACTGGTACCACATGCTACAACTCATCTAGGCCCTCTTAATTCTATTTGTCGCTTCCTTACCCTTAATAGAGCCTCTGAGTTCAGAGCGAAATAATCAATTGCTCAACAGTTTGAAAGTTTTCAAATGTGAACTATTTTTAAAAAGCCAAAACAATAAACCCTTCAACATTGGATTGAGGTCTTTATAAAAATATATATAAATAGACTTGTACTGATTGTGTGTGTGTGTGTGTGTGTGTGTATTAGCAATAGAAATCTACAACTATCCATGCAGATGGTGTACAATTGCACCAGAGAAATCTTTGAGCCCAGTCCTTGTTCAGTCAAAAAGAAGTGTTTTTCCTGAATAAAGACCACAAGCTGATCTTAAAAGGCTTCTTTGTTTTTGTTTTTAAAGGTTATATATTGTGACAAAGTTCCTCCTCTGCCTCAGTGGGTCCTGAGCTTTTTGGTAGATTTGCTTGCCTCAGAGGTTCACGGCAGCCCTCAGTTTGGCCACTTCTGCTAGAGGCTCAAACCTGCCGTTTACTCAGCTAACCTCATCACTGGCCAACATGGGGGAAACGGAGAACAATCTCCGCAGTCTCTGTTGTCCCACCTAGTGGGGCGGGGACAGGCCAGATCCCTTTCCAAATTAGACCTTGCCTTCTGGTGTTGCTCACAGACCAGGTCAACTCCTCCTGTGTCCAATCAGGAGTTGGGAGGGTGGGGAGAACCCGGGCCCGCCCTCTACACCGGGTTCCAGCCCAGGGCCCTGTGGATAGCAGCTGTCTACGTGTCCTGTATCAGCTGCGTGACAGCTACAACTACAACTACAACTCCCTGGGCTACTTCCTGGGCTTCTTCCCCCTGAAGCCTGATTACGCTTGTACTCTTCAGTTCTCCAGCAGCACGTCTTCTTACTCCCTGCTCCTTGCTCGCCCTCCACTAACTAATGGGAGGTCCTTTTTAAACCAGGTGTCCTGATTAGTCTGCCTGCCATAATTGATTCTAGTATGTTCTTAATTATGCTCCAGGTGTCTTAATTAGCCTGCTTGTCTTAATTGGTTCTAGCAGGTTCCTGATTGCTCTAGTGCAGCCCCTGCTCTGGTCGCTCAGGGAACAGAAAACTACTCATCCAGTGACCAGTATATTTGCCCTCTACCAGACTCCTGTACCCCACTGGTATGGGTCTGTCACAATATATAAATAAACCCACACATTGTGCCATGTTATATTTACGTAATTGCTGGAATCCCCTTCATGTCAATGTTAACAAACAGTTCATATTAGCAAACAGTTACATATTAGCTAGATAGATACATGCTCTGTTATATGAAATTCTTAATCATCAATATACATATGAACTGTTTGTAATATCATTAATGTGAACTGGACTCCAGCAAACAATTTGTTGCTGCCTACAAGATTCAAAATACTGCTAAATATCTATCAAAGGGAAATATAGTAGAAAGCAAAACTCCTAAAGCAACCTACCCTCAAATCAGACCAACTATACACTTTTGTGGCAATGTGGATACAGTTCTGACTTTTGAAGGTTAAATTCTGGGGACTCAAAATTAAAACCCAAAAGGCTTAAGAGGAGATGGGTCAGTTTCCCGCTGCAAGATGTTTTTCCATCTCTTAAGTATTAAAGGAGAAACAGTCTGATACATTCTCCACTGGCATTGATAGCTGGATATACATAGTTAAATCAGAATATGATGCAGGATGTTTTTACATCTAATTGAAATCAGATCCTTGTGCCATGTTTGCTCCTTTTTGGCAAAATTGGTCATGGCATTGTTTTCCTTACCGTTTTTCTCATCGTAATTAGTACCAATCACCTGGCCTATGACTGCTAGCATTAAATATTTCCAACGGCTGATTATGGATACTAGATGGGAAGGGCTCTGAGTTACTATGGAGAATTCTTGCTTAGTGTCTATCTGATCACCATATCTGGAGTTGGGAAGGAATTTTCCCCTGGGTCACATTGGCAGAGACTCTCGGGTTTTTTGCCTTCCTTTGCAGCACGGGGCACAGGTCACTTGTAGGTTGAAACTACTGTAAATAGTGGATTCTTAAATAACTTAAAGGCTTAAACCATGATTCGAGGACTTCAGTAACTCAGCCAGAGGTTATGGGTCTATTGCAGGAGTGGGTGGGTGAGGTTCTGTGGCCTGCAAGGTGCAGGAGGTCAGACTAGATGATCACGATGGTCCCTTCTGGCCTTAAAGCCTATGAGTCTGAGTCCATTGCAGCCAGGGGGAAAGCAACCCGAAGTGAAATAGTCTGATGAAAACCTCTGAATTATTTCAAGCTGTCATGTCTAAAATGCTCAGGTGCAACAGAACCTTCAAAATCAACATACTAGGGGTGGGTTAGTGATACTAAGAGGCTAAAGCAACCAGGCTGATTTGTAAATTGCACAACTGTTTAGGTTCCACAGATAATGCATGAACAGATGTCTCTGCCATGCTTCTTATTCTCTCTAACCTGAATGCATGATCTGTACCACCCTGAGTCCTTTGTGGTAAGTGGAATCATTCGGCTTTTCAAGGTCTTTTTTCCTGCAAGGATGGAGATTTAAAAAATAATAAGTAATTGCATGAGAAAAATAAGTTTGGATATATTATCAAACAAGAATACTTCCACAATTGCTCACTCCAATACCAAATATTAATAACATCCATCCATCAATCAATATCTTCCAATAATTGTAACAAATTTATTTTGGCATTAGTCTGTGGCAATCATAGCGTCTCGATCCGTTCAAGACTAGTATCTGTAGAACTAAAAAGCCTGTAAATTATAATGCAGAAATTCCAAATTGCAATCTACTTTTTAAGAGACACAGCCATTATTTCCAAACCTGGTTGCTTAAAGTTAGGCTCCCAAATTCATATTTAGGCCCCTAAATGTAAGTGATTCGCTTTACAGAAGTGCTGAGCACTAGGACCAGATAACAAAAAATGTCAAATCTGCTTTTTGAGAGAAAATTGGTTATTGCGCTAAATGAAATGTTTCAGTAAAAGCTTCTGCTTTCTGGGGAAAAAATCAACTTTTTGTCAAAGAAAAGAAAAAAATGAAAAGTTGTCTGGTTTTGGCCAAACGTTTTGGAGTCTCATTTTTTTTTCATGAAAAGTTGAAATTTTCTGTGGACATTTTTTACAAAAATGATTTTTTTCCTTTTCCGTGGGATTTTTTTCTCATGTAGCTCTATTGAGCACCCAGCTAATCTCACTGAAGTTAGTGGGAGGAGCTGACACTCAGCACCTTTGCAATCAAGCACCTGACTTGAGGCACCCAGATTTGAAATTTTTGGCTTGGGGTTTTTTTCTGTATGATGTTGACCACGTACCTCACCTATAGACTTCAGTGGGAGTTCAAACTGCTTAGCAGCTACCAGAACCCCCCGCCCCTCTCTCTGAATGCATATGCTGAAGGCAAACTTCAGCCTAGTCTTTTTCTTCCCTCTACATCATTTTCTAATCTTTTGCATGAAATAATTCACAGCAATTCACAATGAACACCCTCTTCAGCCCACAATTATCTTTGTCAATTTCACATGACGGTTAATCACATTTCTGCTATAGCAGAGACACTAGATTTCAGGTATTCATGAAAACTGAGAAGAATTTTGATGGTACCAAAATGTTTTTAAATGAATCGATATGGTATTTTTAACAGACATGTCACGAAAGCACATTATCTTCTTTTTTCTGTATTTAACATTCCCAAACCACAAGAAAAGGCAGAAAGAAGGGCTGGGGGAAGCAATTTTCCTATAATTGTAGTTTGGTGACTGGATGTTCTTTGTGCATCTGCTCCAAATATTTTGTGGTCTTTATTTACGTCTACGTTTACCCAATGTATAGCTTTAAAAAAACTGATAGTAATGGAACAGTTTCATGGAGCCAGCAATTCCTGCAGAGATTCCGTGAGAATATTAATGTCCTCCAATGTGGGTAACACCCTTGGGCCCCAATCCTGCACACGCTTCCACACATGAATATTCCCACTGGTGTCCATGCACTGGACTGGCACCTAGGAGAGCTGGATTCAATTTCCAGCTCCGCTACAGACGCCCTGCGTGACCTTGAGCAAGTCAGTTAATTACTCTGAGCCTCAGTTTCCCCATCTGTAAAAAATGGGGATAAGACCATTGACGTCCCTCCTGGGGAAATGTGATGATAAACCATTAACATTTCTGAAGTGATCATATACTACGGTGATGAGTACCCTAGAAAAGCACAAAGCATAGCAGACAGATATTTAATCTACATCTTACAAAACCATGTTCGGCAGCTGTGCTAGTCATAGGCTCCCCTGAAATCACAAAGCTTTTCTGTAACAGAAGAGGCCAGATGGAGATTTCCTGTAACTCTCTCCTGCCTTTTTCTGCTGCGGCTTGGCATCCAATTGCTTCTACATCCTCTGCTTCTGGCACAGAGTAAATATGAGAAATGTGGAAGCTCTTCTTTGTTCTGTGATTGCCCTGATCCCTGACTGGAACTTCTGGAGGCTATCATAATATAAATAAATAATTGATAATTATAGTAATCAATTCCACCACAGGGCAGCAGAGAAACAAACGTGTGTCACAGACAGACCCACTGATGCAGAAGGTCACGAATACCATTGCCCAGTCTGGGGAGCAGGAGCACCTATAAGTGTGGCAGAGGCGCTTGGCTGCTGTCAGTTCGTTGGGCTGCAATTCGGGAATTAACACCCGTTCTTAGAGCTCTCAGCAGACTTTTGAAAGCGAGGACTGGAGAATGACAGGAATGGGAAGAGGGCTATCCACATATCTCCTTGCAAGCTGGGTGAAAAGTGGGCTCCCACACGATGCTAAAATAAGAGGTAGGTAGGTTCAACCGCTGAAAACTGGAAATGGCATTTTTATTATTAATCATGTTCATGACAGAAGCGCCTAAGGGCCAGCTGAGAAGCAGGCCTCGTTGTGCTGGGGGCTGCACCTACACAGAGTAGAGCCAGGCTCTGCCTAGAAGAGCTTATAATCTAATCAACAAGACAGACAGGAAAGGTGTGTAATACACAGCTCTTCCAGGGCTTAATTTGTAATGGAAGAGGTACCAGGGCTCAAGCAATTTTTTTACATTCATAAGTGATGCAGCAAGCCCAGAGGTGCCGGGGCTCTGAACCGCCAGGCCCAGAGGTGCCAGGCTATGAACCGCCAGGCCCAGAGGTGCCAGGGCTCTGAACCGCCAGGCCCAGAGGTGCCAGGCTATGAACCGCCAGGCCCAGAGGTGTCAGGGCTCTGAACCGCCAGGCCCGGAGGTGCCGGGGCTCTGAACCGCCAGGCCCGGAGGTGCCGGGCTCTGAACCGCCAGGCCCGGAGGTGCCAGGGCTCTGAACCGCCAGGCCCGGAGGTGCCGGGGCTCTGAACCGCCAGGCCCGGAGGTGCCGGGTTCTGAACTGCCAGGCCCGGAGGTGCCAGGCTATGAACTGCCAGGCCCGGAGGTGCCGGGGCTCTGAACTGCCAGGCCCGGAGGTGCCGGGGCTCTGAACCGCCAGGCCCGGAGGTGCCGGGCTCTGAACTGCCAGGCCCGGAGGTGCCGGGCTCTGAACCGCCAGGCCCGGAGGTGTCGGGCTCTGAACCGCCAGGCCCGGAGGTGCCGGGCTCTGAACCGCCAGGCCCGGAGGTGCCGGGCTCTGAACCGCCAGGCCCGGAGGTGCCGGGGCTCTGAACCGCCAGGCCCGGAGGTACCAGGCTCTGAACCGCCAGGCCCGGAGGTGCCGGGCTCTGAACTGCCAGGCCCGGAGGTGCCAGGCTCTGAACCGCCAGGCCCGGAGGTGCCAGGGCTCTGAACCGCCCGACCCGGAGGTGCCGGGCTCTGAACCGCCAGGCCCGGAGGTGCCGGGCTCTGAACCGCCAGGCCCGGAGGTACCAGGGCTGAGCCCTGGCAAGCCCTGGCACAAATTAAGGACTGAGTTCTTCACTCTTCTTAGTTATGTAAACCTAAGTTAACTATGTGCTAAGTGTTAAGTTTCTAGGCGATCCTTCACTGTCCAATGAGGCTACCATATTTCACACAGATTCAAGTGTAGAGCGTTATTGCAGGAGTTCTGGTCTCCTGCCAGGTGCTGAGCATTCCTGATTCCCAGGTTCCGGCACCAGCGCAGCAAGCAGGTGCCTGGGGCAGCCAACGGGAAGGGGCAGCATGTCTGGGTCTTTGCCGGCAATTCGGAGGGAAGGACCTGCCGCCGAATTGCCACTGAATAATGCCGCTGCGGTGGTAGAGCTACCGCCGAAGTGCTGCCGATCGTGGCTTTTTTTTTTTTCTCTTGCTCGGGGCGGCAAAAACGCTGGAGCCGGCCCTGCTGATTCCCACTTAAACCAGTGGCAGTTTACACGTGTGGGACTGAGGCTGGGGTTTGGAAAGTGAATATGATTCAATCATATGCAAAACGGAGTCAATGAAGTTTAAAGGAAAACCTCCCTATTCCTTTAAAAGAGCTTCTATCATTGTTATTACGAGAAACCACAATATGGACTAAAGTATCATATGGGATATACTGCATAGGGCCCTGATGAAATATATGTATACTTTCCCTACTATAATGTGTCAGACCTATCATGTGTGTTGCCTGTTCTTTATATAAAGCATTGTGCATCAGAAAGTTCTAGTTCTATTGATTAGGTTTCTCCTCTTCCTCACAGAGAACCAGAGCTACCACAAGCGGCATCATCCCCTTCAAGTCAGTTCCTGTACGTTGTTTCCTCGAGCAAACTGGCTATTCCACGGCTTGTAAGGGGATTGATACAAAAAGCATCTGATAGGAGGTTAGAGTGGTTGTGGCTAAAAAGAGCCATCGTGATTTATGCAATGCACATTGGTAGACAGCTGATGTGAAGTCAGCAGCTGAAGGGCAATGAATAATTCAGCACTTGGATCCATCACATCATCTCTCTTGCCATGTTATTGCTATTTTTACGTAATTGCAAAGTGAAAAATAAATTGATGTCATAAATAAACCTGTGTCATTTGTCTTGAAATGCATTTAAGACGTATAGGTCCATTCCTCCTGTTTTGTGAGCCCGGTGCAATCTTTACTGTATGCAAAATTAAAAATGTGTCCTTATTAATATCTTACATCGGGATAGATCTATGCCATCAATGCGGCCTGACACCTTTCACCTCCATGTTAGTAACCTGCATTGATGGAGGAGGATGTCTCTGAATTGCTTCTTTAGAGCATTTGAATTGCCTTTGCCCTGCGCTTCACTATCAAAGCCTTAATGCAGAGCTGGATCAGAGGTGTCAGAGTGCATCACAATGGAGGATACTTTTATTACCTTGAATAGTCATGGATAAAATAATGTCAGCGGCAGGGGCTTAAATCCCTTTCAGTTGGCAGGTGTGAAGGAGCAGTTTGTTTTTGGATAGGATAATGCGAATCGTTTGGCAGGTTGAGCGGGTAGCACTTAATTACTTATTTCTTTGCTATGAAAGATGGGCCCAACCTACGAAGTTTAAGCAGAATACCTTTCGCCTCTATGCAGTGCCCCAGCATAAGGAGTACGGACTACTAAAGCCCATCGGGATTGACATGAGCTTTGTCTATACACATTGTTGCTTTTGGTTGGGTTCTGTAGCTTCTCACACGGGGAGCATGGGGAGTGCCAGTAGAGGGCTCACAAACTATTTAAAGGGATTGTACCCTATTGCTATAGACTTCACATAGGTTTTACACTAGTTTTCTGCAAAGAGGTAAAATTCATCCCGAGTGAATTTCACCAGTGTTCTTGTAGGCCTGGATATGAGATGCCAGTTCAGCTCTTCTCAAGGTACATCTATGCTTCACGATGGAGCGTAAATTCCACCTCAAGTAGACATACCCACACTAGCTCTAATTGAGCTAGCTCACTAAAAATAGAAGTGTAGCCGTGACGACGCGAGCGGCAGGAGAGACTAGCTGCCCTACGTCCATACCTAGTGTCTCAGACTCAGGGCAGCTAGCCCCGCCTGCTTGTGTGGCAACACTTCTATTTTTAGCATGCTATCTTGATCAGTGCTAGCACAGGTATGTTTCCCAAGCTGGAATTTACTCTTCCCACTCAAAATATAGATGTAGCTTTAGAGATCGGTCTGGAAGTTTTGATCCAGATCCCCAAAGTTCTGGAGGGAGGTGGAGGAAGAAGATTCAGCTCCATTCTTCTCCTTCTGTCCCATCTAGGCTTTCTTCTTCATCCTCTCCCCCACTCATTTTGGATCATCCCCTTGTCTTTTCATGTAACTTTCAGGCAGATCAAAATGCCCTGGACGGTTAGGAGGATGGGAAATCAGACTCGTGCCACTTAAATGAGGTCTATGCTTTGTACTTTTCTTACTTACTTTGTTCTGTGTTTGCAGAAGAAAATTTATCTTTAGTGTCTCTTTTAAAATCTGAAATAGCCTGAAAGATGTAGTAATTGGTTTAGGCCTCTGATTTTCTAGTCATCCTAACAGGCCACAGTCACACCTCTGTTCTTGACTTTGTCCTTCAGCCTAGCTGAACATGTTGCCAATGTGAGCAAATGCTATTTCTTAGCAAAATTCTGACTCAACAGTGTAAGCTTTTCAAAGAAGAATGAATGCAATCTGTGAACTGGATTGGCAATGCAGACAGATTAGAAGAAATGCTATGCAATGCCTGGTACATGCCATTTTAATATCTAAAGATGATTGCTTTTAGAAAGGAGACAATAGGTTTAGCGCAGAGGTGACAAAACATATTCTTTCCCCCTTTCCTCTTGGTAAACAAACTTCTTTCAGAAATGAAATGAAGCCTATTATGCAACAGTAACCGGAAGAGGAAGACATGATACTGGTACTGTCCTCCAGCTAATAGGATAATAGGCATTTACCAACAGGAATGAGTGGGCTTCCAGGTCCTAGCCCTGGCTTTGTATTGACAGGCTTCACATTTTCGAAGACATGCTGCCAAAATTCAAGGGCTCAGCATTTTCATCTGTGCCATTTGCTTCTTTCTTCAGCCCAGGCCAGGTGGAGGATCTTCAGGTTTGGTCAGTGCTCCAAGGGGCACAGAGGTCCTTTAAGATGGGATAAGGGGTGGGGGGGGGATCTAGGAGAGAAGCAAAGAGATACTAAATCAGAGAGGATGAGAGGAGAGAACCAGGAATAAAGGGGTGAGGGGTTGTAAAGGACAAAGGGGACTTGGAAGGGAGAGACAAGGAGAGAAGGGATCCTGGAAAGAGCCAGAAGGGAAGAAGGAGGTGCACATGGGCTAGGAACAGAGGAGAGGAGGCTGCAGAAGTGAGTAGGAGAAGGGGGTTCATGGGGCACCAGGAAAAGTGTGGTGTTGGGGCTTCTTTGTTGATCGAGTCCTGATGCTCATAGTGGCCGAGACACAAACCACCACGCCCGAGAGTTCAACAGTCACAAGCCAGGCCTCAAAAAATTGGAAGATTAACATAAAACTCCTGAGATTTTTTTTTAAATAACAAATGTCTTTGGGCCTTCTCAGGTTTGAACCTTGGAGAGTCACATTTTCAAGCTTTTCTCTGCAATCCTGTGGACTAGAAACTTACTCTTTTTCTCGAGCTTTACTAAAACCACCAGCTTTCAAAAGAATGGGAATTAAAATCTCCAGGGTTGAAAACGCTATACCCATTTTGACCACCCTGATTTAAAACACAGTTAAAACCATGGGGGGGGGGGGATTTTGGGAACCCAGGAGCCCTTGTTCCATTGCAAACTCTTTTGCTTTTTTTCTTATCACTACAGGGGTTTTCCCTCTGCAGCATCTGTGCCTTTAAGACAACTTGTTTTGCTCTCACTACTCCTGTGCCGATGCCCCCTTCCCTTTATGTGCCTCCTGGCAGCAACTGCTCTGCCTCTGTCCTGCAGCCCAGTTTCACCATAAGAGCGCCTCGTCTTTTTGTGAGTCAGGGCCTTTTCTCCCCTCTCATCCTCTGTCCTTTCTGTGCAGACTCTCACCGCAGGGGAGTCTCGATCTCCTCTTTTTTTAGCTTTCTGGTGGGTGCCAGTCCCATTGAGCAGTGGGGCAAGTGGGAACCAGGAGGCCCATGCTGTTACCGGGGCTGGCCAGCTCCAAGCTCAGCCAATCCACAGGCCAAAGAACTCACAGCCACCTTTACTTTTACTTGCATGACCCACCCCACCACAGCGTGGGTCATTGTTTTCTTAAATCCACCTATGAGGATAAGGCCCTACTATAGCTGCCAACTGGTGGAGTTACTCCTTTAACTCAGGCAGAAGAGGCTTATGTTTTGTCCCTGACAGTCCTGGATTCAAATCCCACTGGCAGCCCAGACAAGGGGGGTGTTGCTCCACGCAGCTGGTGTTACAAGTGTGGCATTGCTTGTAATGGCCCCCTCCTTGCCAGTCCCCGTAGAACCTCACTGATCTGAGGTCTGCAACCCCCAAACAGAGAGATGCGCTAGTCAGCTCCAGCTTTGCAGATCCACGTGGCTTTCAGTTTATTGTGTAAGGATTTGCAGTTTGGATTAGTGAGGTTCCTCTGTACTTGTTTGCAAAAGGCAATTCCATTCTTTGCATATTTTCCACCCAAAATAAATACTTCAATATTTATTTTTCTAAAGAATAAAATTTTAAAACTGGATACCAGCTGGCTTGCATGAGTAACCCTACACTAGCAAACCAGCATGCATGCAAATAGAATGGGGGAAATCTGTAAGGAAAAAAAGTTTGTACCTGGCTTTTTAAAAATTAGATATTATGAAAAAGACCTTGATGGTGTCCGTCTAAAATATTTCTTTAAAAAAAACAAAAACCCTCAGGCAGATAAACTCCTTCTGCTCACCCCCATACATCTGACTCAGGTTCTGTAATGTTTAGATGAAGATAAATGTTAAGGATTCGGTAATTTTCATGGAGTACAGTGTTGCTAATCTTGAAAGTACTTAATTACGGTCTTGGGTTTAAGGAGACAATTTTCTCAGTCCATTATTGCTGTGTTTTATAAGTGCCAAGTTTCCAAGTATTTTCACAAGTATTTCCAAGTACATACATCACATTAAAGTGGTTTTTCTAATTTCTTTCCATTAATGGATAAACTGTGCTGGGCTTTTAAGGCAAAGGGGAGGGAAAGGGTGGGGAGGAAACACATAGATAATTTCTTTAGTTTATATGCAAAGCTTCCCTGAAATCCACTGCGTTCATTTTCTTATGGCTGGTCATACAAAAAGTAAACCAGAGCCGTCACCTGAACCTTATTTCAGTCCATGCAGCTTTATCACTAAGGAACTGTCTAATCCAATATAGGGCTAGGTGAGAAGAAACTAATCCAAACCAGTAGTTGATCCTTGATTTTTCCCCCCGATGCTTAATTTCATACAGTTCCATGGAAAGGTACATAGACACTTTCCCGATGTCTATAATAAGGTCATTTCAAGTGCACATTCACTGGACTCTGCTCCCTCTCTCTCGGCATCTCTTCAGGGCAGTAAACAAAAGGCAGCTCTATTTCATACCATAGTCATTTGCACAAATATTACGAGCAAAATCCAACCCAATATTTGTGCTCTCATTAGCATAATGGTGTGTGTTAATGTGGAGAACAAACATGTGTTTCCTATAAGAAAGTTGTTATAGGTTGGGTTTTTTTTTTAAAGTCGCTGTCAAACACTTTCTTTTTAGCAGGATTGTATCGCTGAAACCAAAACATCAGTGAAACTGCCTGTCCTAATGTTTCCAATCTGGTGCGAGTCCCCTCGGTGAATGACAAACGTTTAAGTTGGCTATGCCAAGAAAAACACATCAGGTCTGCCGATCACAGAACCAGGGGCCGCAGGAACATAACTATTGTGGCTCGGTGCAAATCAGAATGAACAATGGGTTATTTTACTTAGCAGAGATTCAGCTTTTATTGCCATTAACATGCAGTAGTAACACAAATTGTACAGCCCAGGTTCCTAGCTCTCAGGCCCCAATCTTAGCCCCTACGTACAACATTTTCATTGATCCTTATCTTGAGAAGCAGCTTGTTTTGCTGCTAGGATTATAATCTTCTTTAAGAGAGTGATCAGTGTAACCTTTGTTCTTTCCTCAAGCACAAAGGATACACTAATTAAAATTGTTCTGAAGCTGCTAGTGCTCTTTCCTCATGTTATAAGACTAAAAGATGTTCACCACTTCTGTGGAGAGGAAAGGAAATCCCAATAACACACGAGTTCATAGTCAATAATTTAAGGTCAGGAGAAACATTGCAAGCTGGTTTTCTTTTTGTTCTTATTGCTAACAAGCACAAGGGAAAAGATACTAGTAATATGATGCTTTCAAGCAAATTCCATTCCCGGGGGTGGGGAAAGATGGAGCATTTAGTTCAAATCTATAATGCAGCACACAAATTAGTATGCAAAAATTAATTGGTTTATTGCAAAGTAAAATTCTTTGGTAGGATGGGATCAGTGCCTATATACCTAAGGATAGTATTTATTTACCCTTTGATCTTAATTTATGGAACAATAGCCGCAAACTTTATAAAACATTAATTATTAGAGCATTTTTATATAGCTAGCCATGTTTATTAGAACTTAAAATGATGCCTTTCCCAAGAGCTAGGAATCTTGACAAAGGGACAAATCCATCAACAAACTCCACTGTACACTGTCGATCATCAGTTAACACGTCACAGCAAACGAAGATAGAATACCCCACTGGACACAGATCTCTGAGGCAATTGCCTCCTTCTCAAAAGCCTCAGGGCACGTCTACACGACAAAACTAAGTCGACCAAAGTTACATCAATGTACAGCCACCGCAGTAATTGAATCGCTTTTGCATGCCAGGCTACGCTCCTTGTGTCGGCCGTGCGCGTCCTCACCAGGAGCGCTTGCACCGGTTTAACTGTCGGTGTGGGGCATTGTGGGACAGCTTCTGGAAGGCAGCAACAGTCGATATAAGCAGTGCAGTGTCTGCACTGATGCTGTGTCGACCTGATTACATCAACCTAAGTGCTCCGCCTCTCGCGGAGGTGGAGTTATTAAGCTGGTGTACTGGGTGAGTTACATCAGTGGGAGCTACTGTAGTGTAGACCAGGCCTTCATGAAAAGATTTGTTTTGCAGGGTGCCCTAAGGGCTAATAAATCTGGGCTATCTATATACTTATATGGCCATAGCACCTGAGTGCCTAACACCTAAATGGGGATAACAGCACTTTCCTACCTTACATGAGTGCCTAACACCCATGTAAGGTAGGAAAGTGCTGTTATCCCCATTTTACAGATAAGGAACAGACAGTCTAAATGACTTGACCAAGGAGACACGATAAGTCTGTGGCAGAGTACAGCAAGGAATTGAGCCCAGTTCTGCATCGTCTAATCTGTGCTCTAACCACTGGACAATCCTTCCTCTGCTGTTTCAAGTTGAGGTGGAGCATAAGTTCCCAAAGCCGAGGGGCTCACACAGCAAGTGCCCTGGTGATGGCTCCCTCTCTGTTAAACAAAGGAAGTTCTGTCTCAAGCACCTCTCCTGATCTCAGCTACAGCTGAATGGCATAAGTAAGTCTATTGTAGTTGTAAGTCCTAAACTAGATGGCTAAAACCCATCCTGTCACTCTGTGTGCCTAGATACATGGAGGGCAGGTGTATGAGGCCTATGTATAACATGCATGTATCTTTTATAACAAAATTAGGATTCCCCAGTATTAATATTGACTTGCTAATGACTTTAGAGCTGCCCAGCTAGGAGAGTTTGATTTGCACTAAGGAATTCTCCTTCCGCTTTATTACAGTTCTAGAGGATCTCTTTTTATAAGGAGACCTTTAGTTGCCTGCCTTTGCTACAGTATAACTAGAGCCTATGACTCCTCACTTTCCAAACTGCAGTGTCAGAGTAGCGTGGGTCAGGATGTCAGATCTGAACGGCTGAGCCGGGCTTTTGGCTTCCTAGCAGGAACTCAGTTCTGTAGTTCCAGGGCTTCCCCCTTCTGTCTGGCAAATAGAATATTCCACCTTCATCCACAGTCTTTGGAGAAGGAGGCTTTTTCTCCTTGACAATATCTCCTGAGCTGTGCTGCAGCTGAGGATCTGGAAGAATTAAATTACATTGCTTTTGCTGCCATTAAAAAAAAGAAAAAGTAAAGAGGAATTGTTACGTCTGGCTCCCTTTCTTTGCCAGATTCTTCATTTAATTGTTTTCTAATTTGAAGAAAACCACAAATGACAAGATGAAATTGCTAGAAATATAAATCCAAGAGTTCAATTGCTCTTGTCAGATTTCTAGTTCACAAACCACGGTAATGTGATTCTGCACATCTGACCAATAAACAAGGGAGAATTGGATGGATGTCGATGATTTCTTTCTCCCACCATATCCACAGTCCCACTTGCACACACTCATTTGTTTAAAAATACCCAGAAACCTTGAAAGATGCTGCCTTCGTGGTCTAGGGTCTGACAGTTGCAGTCTTGCAGATATCTCAAATATGTTCCAAGACAGTGTTCCTCAAGATAAACAATCACAGCAGATGGAGAATCCAGTGCTGAGCTAGTTGAAGAGTTTAAACAAAAACCCTGCTAGGTAAATATAGTGTAGGGTAAATCCATCAAGCTCATTTCACTACCAATTGTAAGATGATATTTTTTGTCATTCACCAGTAGTTAGGTGATGGCCAAATGTTTGTGAATCCTGAAAGCTTCACGAGTTGTAGCACGAACAGTTAATTCATCATCTGAAAATGCATTATAACAGTCTATTACTAGTTGTTAGTTATTCCGCTGGGTTGGTTTTTTTAAGAAAACTTTCATCCAATCAGTTAGCAAAAATAATAACATGTGATTTGGACAACCAATCACTCAACTCAAAAACTACCTAGTTGTGAAACCCTCATTAACATTTGGAGAGACACTTGCTCATGTGCGTGCTCCCTTTGGCACTGGAACAGGCCAAGTGAGGAAACCCTTCTGGGGTTATTCGGGGGAGGAACTGCTTGCTGTGGTGAGCAAGGTTTGCACAGTTGGACCCTATAATGCATAGTAAATATTCAAAGCAAAACAGTTAATGAACAACGAATAGCTTTGATGAATAAACTGTAGTCATTGGTCAATATTTATGAATAATGCAATTGGGGTTAGTTTACGGATTATTTCCTAACCACAGAGATGGTCTACATTCAAAACAAATAGTATTTGTAACCAGCTCTGCTCGCGAATGAAACAACTTCTCCACACACGTTTCTCCTTTTAAATTGTGGGAATTATGGGCACAATACTGAGCCTCGCTAGGCCCTTTTGCACTGTCCTAGCTCAAACAGCCAGCTGGGCATTCCCTCGGTGCAGGGGAAAGGCCCAAATAATGTAATGCTGATGTAGCCAACAGTGCAACACCAGGACAGTTCAGCGGGATGCTTGAGGGGGACTGGACTACAACGTCTAGAGTGGAGTGTTGTCAAAATGCGGATTGCTTTGGTTTTGGTTGCATTGCCATGGAGTTTTTTCAACCAAGCTAAACATTGCACGTGATGTGACTTAAACACAGGACTGCAAGAAAGGACCAGAGCCCTACAGGGGCAAAGAGCAGACCAGCCGACGAGCACTGCTAGAAACCGCAGCTGTCACAGAGGAGATAGAAATTAAAAAACAAAAAGCCTGGCACGCCCTCAGGGACGAGGGCTGCTGTTGCTCCAAATGCCAACAGCTTTTCAAACCTAAACCACAGCTATAAAATATGAAATATAACGAACAAAAGTTGGCATCTGCCCATGTGTAGCTGTCAGCCTAATAAAAACAAAACTAACTGGCAGCTGGCACTTAGGTGCTAGGAGATGCCAGCATGAGACTCTCACAGAACAAAACTTTCCTTTGCCTTCCACTTGTTGGGTTTTGCTTGACTTTTAAATGTTTGGTTGGATTTTGTCCTATCCACCAGCACGGAGGCCTAATGGGCAGTGAGAGGTGCTGTCCTAACACAGCCTCCACAGACCTGGTCCAGCTGCATTGTAGCAACCAAGCCCTGTATACCCGCTACTCCCTCCCACTTTGAGTAGGCAGGCAGGAAGTGGATGGAAAAAGGCAGGAAGTAGGTGGAGCCTTTGGCTCCACCTCCCCCCTGCCCCCGCTCCCAATACACCAGCCCAAGCAGCTGGTCTTGTGCAGGCCAAGGATACCAATTTGCTGCTGGTATAGACCACCAAGCAGGAGAACAAATTTGCTTCCCTGATGGAGCAAGTGAGAGAAGAGGGAGCCATGATTTCCACTCTGTGCTACTGCTGGGGGAAGAGCAGCAATATGCCGCCGTCCTTTAACCGGGGCGGATGGTAAAGGCAGGATCTGAGAGTGCAACACAATGCACTTTTGTCAAGGGCACTATATTTTATCACCTGCTCAGCTGGGGGCCTGGTTCTACTATTCCGGATGAGTAGCCCTTTACTGTTCAAGTAGTCCTGTGGAAATGAATGGAGCTGCTTGTAGAGTAAAGTACTTATGGGTGTCAAAATCAGACCCTTCATTTTTACATTGTCTCAACATACTGCGCCTTCTCTAAGGCCCCCTGGCTGAAAAATCCCCCCCAGCTACAGTGTTAAAAAGATTACCTAAAAAAACCACGTGTGTTGCTTTACATTTTCTTTTTAATTCCTGCTACTAGTCACAAAGGAATCTGCCTCTTGCTCCTTCTATCTTTAGGTCCTTGGGGGACCTCCTGTGGATTGCAGGCTCTCTAGGTTCAAAAGTATTTGTTCATTTTTATGAAGGTCAGCCTCTTGATATTCCTGGTAAACAGGCCAGCTCTGTCTCCTGACGTTCATGGCAAACACACAAGTCTTTCAGTAAATGACAAGGGACCTGGCAGAATGTAGAAGACATTTGATTGCAGACTCCTCTTGGCCTGCCAGTAGACCCCAAATTATCATTCTGCATGTAATAATTTTGGGGCTTGAACCTGCTCCAGTTCAACTAATTGGTTCAGATTTTTAGCTGGTGTGAATTGGCGTTCTCCGGTGACTGCAGTGGACATATACTGCCTCTCACCAGCTGTGAGTCTGACCCACTGACTTCAAACGGGAGCGGGACTGAGCCCTTAGATTGTAAGATTTTTGGATCAGGGCCTTGTTGTCTTGTACTGCACGCTCCAGGCCTGCAGAAATAATTAATCATCATCATCATGATAACATCACTTCTGCTTGCAGGCCTGTTCTCAGAAGGCTAACAGGAGACAACTTGTGTCAGTAAGGGGTGTGAGGAGAAGTCTGATAGCCAGGCTAGGGGTTTTCAAGGAGACCACAGAAGTGGTGAATAACACCGACCCAGGTCTGGGAAGAAAACATCTTTGCACACATACTGAAGAAGGGTTGTGATTCGGATCTTTGATTCCTATTGATGAAAGCATTATTCAGGCACATAGAAGATGGTCTGTGGAACAAAGACCAGTGAGTTGACAAGTGGTCTGTTTTGTATTTGCGCACATCACAAGAAGGGACAGAGCATGCAAAGGCCAAGATAGTCTGACATTCCTGAGTTTGCTTGTGAAATTGGAGTCTAGAGGAGTGTGTAAACCATGGCACGTGACCATACACCCCCATCTTGCATCTTGGATGGCACATTTTTACCCTTATCAAAGGTACTAATGACATGATAGAGAGAATGACAGAGGTTAACCACTACTTTGACAGCTTCTGCAACACCTAGGGTCCAATCCTCTAGATTGCTGAACACCTCCTATAAGAGGCTGGGCACTCCTAAATCCCACTGGAGATGAGAGTGCTTGGTGCCTGTTGGAATTAGGCCCAGACATTTCAGTGAGGTAACTTTTTAAATCGGTATCCAGTATGTGGTGAGTCACTTGCCAATGGACATTAGTAAATAGACAGGGAATCTGCTTCATGTTTAACACCAAATAAAATAACATCCAGTGAGTGGCGATGTAGAATCAGTTCTCTCTCCTCTGACATATATGTCCATGGTCAGATGTATATTTTCCATTGGACTGTAGAATTGATCAACAAATGTTGCCTGACCCTGAAGTCCTGTAGGGGGAAAGGAAAGTTTCACTAAAAACAAACTATGTGAGGACTAGCTCTGTCCTCCCCAATCCTTTTAAGGTATTCATTGTGATTTACACAGGAGGTGTGTTTTGTACTGTTTATCTAGATGTTGAATAGAAGTAAGAGTGCAATGGGAAGATTTGCTTCCATTTCACTGTATTTTATTGCCTGTAGGCCCACTTAGTTCCTCCTTCGTTCCCTGTTTTGTGTCACTATGGGCACCCTTTGTAGTTTTGCTCTTATGTTTCTATGTGCTCTGGTGTCAAGATACTACAAGAGTGTGTAGTAAATGAAGATGTGTGTGTGGATTGTTGATATGCAAGTGATATTGCAAGGCTAGGGAAAGTAGGATTAGACATTGGGATTTTTTCTTATTTGAGTTTAAAATGCAGCAAAATGAATCCCTTCCTGTGATGCCAGAGGGATATTTAATCTTACAGAAAAAAGCTTTTACAAGATCCAGGGGCCGGAAATAAGGGGTGAATTTTTAACAGTGAGAATAATCGACCATCCAGTTACCAAATGATATAGTAAACTCTTCATCACTTGGCATCTTCCAGTCAAGATTGGATGTCTTTCTAAAAGATACTCTAGTTCAACAATAGGTTGTTGGCAGGTTTGATACAAAAATCCTGGGTAAAGTCTATGGCTGTGTTATGCAGGAAGTCAAACTAGATGATCGTAATGGTTCCTTCCGGCCTTAAATCTATGATATCACGAAACTCTGTATCATAACTATCTTTTCTAGTTATTTAGTTATGATACAGAGTTTCACAATAGAAAAGATAGGATGTCCACCAACCCTGTTAAGTCTTATACGTTCATTCCACAACAACATGAGAGCAACTGTCCAGTTTGACAGGTCCATTTCGGACAGCTTTGAGATGAAAAGCGGAGTGAAGCAAGGATGTGTTCTTGCCCCTACACTCTTTGGGATCTTCTTCTCAGTACTCTTGAACTGTGCATTTAAGGATATGAAAGATGGAGTGTAGCTCTATCCAAGATCAGATGGGAAACTCTTCAACCTGTCCCGACTTAAGTCAAAGTCAAAAAAGTCCTAATCAGGGAACTTCTATTCGCTGATGATGCTGCCCTCATAGTCCACAATGAAGATCTATTACAGAACTCATGGACTGCCTTTCAAGTGCCTGTCAGGCATTTGCTCTCCCCATCAGCATCAAGAAAACAGTTGTATTAGGACAGGGGGAAGAGAGCATGGAACAACTCAAAGCTTACCATTAAGACCAGAATGCTAATGTACCAAGCTTGTGTCCTCAGCACTCTCATGTATGGTGGGGAAACATGGACAACTTATACTCATCAGGAGAAAAGGTTGAATAGTTTCCACCTACATTGTTTACACCATATACTCAACACCAAATGGCAGGATAAAGTCACCAATGCAGAGGTTCTTCAAAGGGCAAACTTACCAAGTGTGACAACCCTGCACAAGCAAAGATGACTGCACTGGCTGGACCACCTGAGTAGGTTGGAAGACGGACATGCTATAGGGGGAGCTATCAGAGGGAACAAGAACAACAGGACGTTCCAAGGTTTGCTATAAAGACACAGGCAAGTGAGATATGATGGCATTTGGAATTGACCTGACCAATGGGAAATCTTGGCAAGTGATCGTAGCAAGTGGTGCCATCGCCTCCATCAGGGTATCAAAGTCCATGACAGAAGCTAGCCCCCCAAAGCTTGAGGAGAAAAGAGCCCGTCGGAAGCCAGCAGCTCCCAACCAAGATACAGACAGTTGCAATAGCTGCCAAAGATCATGCAGATCTCGGATAAGCCTATTCAGTCACATGAAACATTGCAAACCATCAACATCATAGGCTGCAATTCCCACCATCTCTCGCAGGCAAAAGGATGCCAACAAAATGTATCATAACTATCTTATTCAGCTTGCACAATTCATTGAAATCACCTGCCTAAAACGATCCCCATTGTGTACTGTGAGAGACTGAGCAGCTTCCAGGGAGTTACTTTGGCCCTGTGTAGACCAGTGGAAATGTTTCAGCTAGAAAATCTGCACGTGAGCACATTTGAAAAACTGATCATTCAGGAGGATCTCTCCGGGATGGCCTAAGGAATGTTGTGGCATCAAACTAATCTCATTTGGAGAAGATATTCTTTCCCCGTTCATTAGGGAAGTAGACCAGGCAATGTCACTAGACCAATAGAACAGAAAGACATTCTAGAGAGGTTGCATTTATTTGAAATGCTGAATGCCCAGATTTGGTTTTTTAAATCACTGATACATTCTTACCGGGGTCTGCTCTCTCCTCGGTGGGTGAATGAATAACGACACTAATGGGGGGTTCCACCCCGGGATGAAGAAGAGAGAAGCTCTCCCACGCACACATCAGTGTCCCAAACTGAAAGCTGTGCCGTGCCAAGGCTGCTCAGCCTATCAATTGTTGTGAGCATTCCCACCAGAAAACAAAATTCTCAGCTAGAAACAGTTCAGAGCACAGCACATGGGTAGCATTTGTATGCACCCAAATTGGTACCAGGTGTTCCATTCTATTGTCTATTTTTTGTGGTGGATTAGAAGCGGTGCCAGTTCAGTGATAATAGGATTCAGTGTCCCATTCCTGCTCCCCCATCTCCGCATGATCCTGAGCCACATTGGACTCTAGCTGGGCTCTCCCTGAGACCTCCTTGTCATCACAACCATTAACAATGGTTTCCTCACTTAAGGTCTGAGTAGGCTTGTGCTCGGTGCCAGAATCCTCTGGAAGGAAATGGCTCTGCGTCAGCCTAATGCCATAACAAGATCTGTAACAGCTGCAGCAGAGATACGTTGGCAGTCCATGCTGAGGTTTGCAAACCAATAAAGAATTACTGCTTGTATCCTATGCACAACTTGTACCCAAACCCAGTGCCTCTGTCATTATACACCCTACACAGGTTTCTAAATGAGCAACATAACTGTTTGCACTTTTGATAGCAAGTTTCATCGAAGCGCATGAAATTAATTAGTTAAGCCTCTAGAGGCAGATAAGTATTATTGCCCTATTTTACAGGGGGTAAACTGAGGCACAGAGAAGTTAAGTTATGTGCCAAAGGTCACACAGCATGTTTGTAGAGGAGATGGGAACAGATCCCAGATGCCTAGTCCTGTGCTGGAACATGCTTCCCCCCGTGTAAACATTACTTACAGCATGCTCGTGTTTATACTTCAGCCATACACCCCGGTATGACCGTACGATACTACACTTCATACTCTTGCATTGCAGTATACAGCACCAAATGGCGCTGTACCATGGCAAAGATCATTTTATTGCATAACTAAATATGAAGTGCAAAGGGGTTTTGCTGATTAAGGAAATGGTGGAGGGAGGGAGAAATCCCATCCTGCGTAAATAATTCTTCACTGAGAATGGTAGAAAATAGAATGGCTGGACAGGAGCCTGGTGATCTCAGTGTGAATAAACACGCAGGCTGAATCCCCCGCTAGACATGGCCAGGGCCGCCCAGAGGATTCAGGGGGCCTGGGGCAAAGCAATTTCGGGGGCCGCTTCCATAAAACAAAGTTGCAATACTATAGAATACTATATTCTCGTTGGGGCCCCTCCGGGGTTGGGGGCCTGGGGCAAATTGCCCCACTTGCCTCCCCCCTCCGCCCCCCCCCGGGCGGCCCTGGACATGGCTGGTTTGAGGTATGCTGGGGAGACCGTGGGGCAGTGCCTACATGGGGGTGAGGATGTTACACCCACTGAATGGCGTAGCGACTTGTGCGCTGTCCCTGTGCCTGGGAGAGCTCTGGCGGGGATTGTACCTTAGGGCATGCCTTTTACTCATGATACTCACACAGTTGAACCCTTGGAGATGTGCCCTCCACAGGTGCCAATCTGGTGCTATTCCATAGAGAGGTAGGAAGGTGCAGTGGTTATAGTTAGCCCTGGTCAGAAAAGTTTCTGATAAAACAATTTGGCTAAAGCAAAACGGTTTGCAAAAATCGTTCAGTTTCACCCAAGTAACAGTGGAACCTGGTTTCCTACCTGCTCGCCCACCCTGCTGAGCTCAGAGTCCAGCAATCACGGTTCCAGAGAAGCCTGCATGCCAGACTGCGTCAGAGTAGGGGACCCCAGAGTGTCCAGAGTCTGCATTGCCAGGGCTCCAATCCCGTTCACAGAGCATTTTGAAAGGTTGGGGTTTTGCTCTGAATCAGACCAAAACCACATTTTGAAATATCAAATTCCTCTGTGCAATGGAATTATCTTTCTCCACCCAGCTCCAGTTCTAGTGCTAGTCTGGGAGTTGGAAGCCCCAGGTTCCACTCCCTGCTACATCCCAGAGTACTTGTGAGATGTGGGGCAAGTCATTGAGCTGCTCTGTGCCTCAGTTTCCCATCTGTAACATGGGAATTGTGAGGATAAATACACCAAAGATTGTGAGGTCCTCAGGTCTGGTCCTGGCGAGGGCATGTAACTATCATAGATATATGTATCGTTTAGGTACCTGCAGTGAGGTAGTAGAATGTAGCCGTCTGCTGACCCAATGTAGGAGACCCAATGTGCCAGGAAAGAAAAGCATATTCACTAGCGTTGGTTTGAATTTTTTTTGGACAGGAAACAAAGGTTTGAAATCATCCAGAAAATATTATGGTTTTCTGGTTCCAAACGACTTTTCATTTGGAAATTTAAGCTATTTACAGTAAAAAAAAAAAAACCCACAAAAATTAAAAATGGTCAAAATCAAAATGAAGTTTTGAGCCTGTTGAAACGAAGCATTTCTATTGACCCAAACTGAAATTTTTCTGGGATTTTGAGTTTACAAAAATTTTTGAGATTTTGACTTTTTCTTCTGAGTTGGGATGGGAAACTTTTTCAAAATGTGACAGATTTTCATAGGACAAGAAAACCATTTCCCTCCTAGCTCTAATGTCCAGCCAACAGCAGAGGAATTAATCTCTTGAAGGCCAACCGTAGAGTTAATGAATGATGGGAGTGGGGTTGCCTGTTAACGTCTCCATAGTTCTCTGGGAAAACTCATCTTTGCTACCTCACTTGGTACAAACAAACAAACAGTGTGCTCTGGAGACATTATGGTCCATGGAAAATGGCATGTTGAAGTCAGCCAGATGTTTGTAAACCTTAACTTTGAAATGTGGCACAATACCACAAGCTGTCAACTCGTGTAAAAACTTTAGCAAAGACAAAAACAGAATGTAATATTTACCAGATGAGATTTCTGTGTAATCTTATTGGAATTTTGGGAGTCTCCAACTCCCATGGATTTTGAAATGAGCTCTGTATCTTTTCCCCCCTCCCTTCTCCCTGTGCTTCTTTTTCCCCCATGAAGAGGGAAAGGGGAGAAAACACATTAATGAAAGTGAAAGATTTTCCACGCACAAACAATGGACACGGGATGGCCCTGGGCAATTTCAGATGTAGATACATTTCTGCACAGACTGGCTCCTATAAAAGATGCACATACTTGGCATCTCGTTTAAAATATTGTCATGAAAATTCTATTTCTGAAACAATTCACTGAATTAGTGCTAAGTAGGACAATATCGCTATATTAGCAGCATTTTTCATAATGTCTGAATGCTTCCAGTGACATATATTAAATCACAGTATATCCAAAATATTTTGCAACTAAAATGAAGCCAAGATGGATGGGGTGGGACTTATTCATCCATATGACAATATGGATAAAATATTTAACTAGTTGAATTAAAAACATACAAACGTACTTAGGACTAAAACAAATGAACAAAACCGAAGCGTTCAAGATGATCTCTTTGCTCTCAACTAGAAAGGTTCTTCTTATCCTTATGTACTCCTGGCACTTCTAAGGTACTGATCTCCATGGCACTTGACTGGATGCTGTTCAACCTCATTAAGGAACAATCGCGGTGTCTGTTTATTAAAGTATAAAACTAGTTTATCTCCCCCGAACTGGGTCTCTTGCACTGCTCAGGTGGCACAAAGGAATTGGAACATGACCATAGCTAGTCAGCTGAGATCTCACACACGGGGAATTCTCAACTGGCACAAGGCGGCAGAGCAGGCTCTTGCACCGCTGTTCCTACGTCGTGTAGGGGAGGTTTCAGAAAGGGAGGAGGGAGAAGCAAAGAGCAGCTGCGCTGTGCCGTTTCTCAGCTGGTATATGGTTCCTTAGAGACCATACCCAGTTGGCGTCATTTAGAGCAACTCCTAGGCTGCTCCAATTCGTGCGGGGATGGGGATGTCATAGATTATTCCACAGAATCAGGGAACTGCAACTGCTCCCTGACACATCCTCGCCGTGCACGTGTGCACACACACATTTGGTTCAGCTCATAATCCGGCTCATATGCTTTAAAGTGATTGGGAAACTGCTCATTAGCAGCCAATTAATGAGCATAAGCGGTTTTCAGAATATGTTCCTGGTCACATCAAGATCCAGATAAACCATGAATCTGAAAAGGGCCATGAAATATTTTGAGCTTAATAGTTGAATTATTTCACATCAGCAGCAAAACAACCCTGGCACATTCTTGTGCATCGCAACTGATGCCACTAACTGGAAACATGTTTTGCCAACCCTAGAGGACTAAATGTCCTTCGGCGGTCTCTTCCAACCTTAATAGTCTAGGATTCTAACACTTCAGATTCACAGGAATGGCAGGAAGCGTTGGAGATTTTTTTGTTGTTTGTGTGAATAACAGTTGAGATTCAGAGGCATATTTTCAAAGAGGCCTCAATCCAACCCCTGAATCTGTGTGCACAGTCAGTTGTGTGCTCAAACAATAGAATGTGCATGTGCAAAGAGGGTTTGTGTGCACAAATCAGGTAATTGGACCTCTAGGTACCTTGCATTGCAAATTGAGAGCCAACCTTCGAAAATTTGGCTCTCATATGTCTAGGCAGTTCCTTGCATGGGAAGAGGGGAGAGAAATCTAGAAACCTTGAGACTTTTCTAAGCATAATAAAACATAGGCTATAAATATATACCTGGAGGCACATTTAGATGCTTAGGAAATATACTGAACCCTTCTTGGAATAAATACTTAACCACACTAACCCTTGCTAACTTTTCCAGTTTTTAACTGAGCTACTGTTTGTTGAACTGTAATGCTAATAAATGAAATAGAGATAGGCCTGAGCCAAATCTCTGTTTCCAAGCATCTCTGAACTATGGGCCTCAGCTCACCACTAATAAATCAAGCCAGAATAAACAAACACATAGCATATGCACCGGCGTGTTCTAAGGTTTTACAGCACAAGACCATGGAAAGGTATAAAGATCTCCCTTATGCAGGGTACAAGGAAGCTTGCGTCTTTCATGGTAGCTGACGAAGAGTCAGTTTGAGATTGCAATGAAAGCGTCCACACTGGGTTCCCAAGGTTTCTGCTGGGTTAGGTGCCTCCTAACTGAACATGCTTAGGCCTGCCATGAATGCAGGGGACTGGACCTCTTGAGGTCCCTGCCAGTCTTACGATTCTATGATTCTATGCTCTTAGCCTCCTCTATTTGAATATTCCTCGATTCCCTTCCTATAGACCTGATCCTGAAAGCTCTCCCCAAGGGGAAAAAGAACTTTCCTGGAAATGTACTTCCTGGAAAAAGAAATATTTGCTAAATGACCGGTAAGTCATATTTCCCCATGAGATGTTATCGCAATCCCCAGTTCTCAGTCACTATCATCACTAAAACAGGTCATCACTTCTGCTTCTGTGAGTGAAGAGGATGCTCCTTGGACAGACGGCAGTTGCCAGACTGGAGTAATCCCAGTATGCTGACTCCAGTAGGGGCCTGCACCAGATACTTCAGAGGAAGGTACAAGAAACACTCCACTGGGCAGACATGGGATAGTCTCCACACACACACACACACACACCCTCTGAAGGTCTCATCCTACCCCCTCGTCATTAGAGATGGGCTTAAACCCCTGAAGCCTGTGGTTTAATATCCCTTCCAAAACTTTTAAAAGGATTAACTACACCTCTACCCTGATATAACCCTATCCTCGGGAGCCAAAAAATCTTACCGTGTTATAGGTGAAACCGTGTTATATCGAACTTGCTTTGATCCGCCGGAGTGCGCAGCCCCGCCCCCCCCGGAGCGCTGCTTTACCGCATTATAGCCGAATTTGTGTTACATCAGGTCGCGTTATATCGGGGTAGAGGTATATGTAGAGTTCTTGTTCAGGTGAATAGAGATGAATGTATCTTCCCACTACAGACATACCATAAGAGCCAGAGGTGAAGGTCAAAGCTGGATTCAGACTTTCCCAATGATTGAGGGAATTGTGATGTGGTGTGCTGGTCTGGAGCTATGTCACGGGAGTTGTGAAGGCTTTGATGCTGATGAAGATTTGGGTGTGAATTCCCCCTCAATGAGGGATTCCCATCTGGTGGCTCTGGGATGAACTAGCGTAGCTTGGGCTGCAAGACGGATCTGTAGTGGAAGCTGCACATGGAGCATCAGGTGTTGGGAATGCTGCAGTGACATTTTTAAAACCATTTAATAGATTTTATGCTATTTTTAATAAGACTGAGACTGAAAATGCATGAGATGTAATAATTACCAACCAAACCTCTGTTCACAAAAAGGAAAACAACAACCCCAAAACAGAAATAGAAGTTGCAAGTAAAGGAGAGAAAAAGAAATGAAATTCAGCTAATCAGGCACGGTATTAAGGGAAAACCAAGGTTAAAAAGAAGAAAAAATAGGCGTCTTTGTAAAGCTCTAATAGATATGCCAGATCTTCTCTCTTGCTTTCAACAGTTGTGGTGTGTATTGCTGGCGATGGTTCAAAGCAATGAAGTGTTCTTTCCTTGGGAATTGTCTTTCACACAAAGAAAGTAATTAGGGGAACAAAAGAAGACGATGTATTAGAAAATGGGAGCCATAAGAAATGACCAAGTAAGCTGCCATGCCTAATTCTTCTTAACACTCTTTCTAACCACTTTCAAAACTTGTAACCACTTTCAAAACATTTCCCAGTTTCCATCTATTTCAAAAATTCTGTCTGGTCCATATGATCTGGACAGGCATATCAAACATCTAAGTGCATATTGTGTTTCCTCATGACAAATATGTTACTCTAGCATCGGCTAGGGGGGCAGAAGGTACAAAGGGAGAGAGAGGTATCTATTTATACATTTTACCATGCTCTGCAAGAGGAGCTCTTGGGAACTCTTTTCATGGGATGGCTGATTGTGCTGTCTCTGATGTGGACTCTGCTAAGTACGGGTAGGAATCCTATTACAGACCACTACAAAGAAGTGTGGAGTTTAGTTAGGAAGAGAGAATTCATGTTATGAATGCTGTATGGAAAAAAAAAATATTAGCCCACTGAAGAAGAGGCGACCGTGTCATGAATAATGCAACAGTAGCTCTCTGTGAGTCGCACAAATGGTTTGGATTTAAGATTGCTTTCCTCTGTTAGAAGGTCATTCATAGTCATATTTTGAATTCCTCCAGCACCTACCATGCAAGGATCTCAAAGCTCTATACAGACTAAGCCTTTCAGAACCACTGTGCTGTAAGCAGTGGTGGATTAGCCACTGGGCCTATGGGGCCCATGCCCGGGAGCCTTGGAGCCCCAGGCGGCTGGGGCGAAGAAAGCCCTCACACCCCGACCCTGCTCCCTGGCAGAAGCCGGGGGCAGGGGAAGGCCCCGCACCCCTCCCCCACACCCCACTCCCTGGCAAAAGCCGGGGGCATCAGGGAAGACCCCCATGCCCTCTGTTCCCGGCAAAAGCAGCCCCTAGCAACCCCCCCGACTGTGTCCCCAGCAGAAGCCGCGGGGGGTGGCAGAGGACGCTTCCAGCACCCCGACCAGTCCCCTGCAGAAGCCACAGGGCCCAGCGCACCGACCCTGGTCCCCCATAGAAGCATGGTGGGGTGACAGGGGAAGCCCCAGCACTAGAATGCCTACCTCAGCCCTGGGACTGGAGGAGCGCTCACTACCTGCCTCGGGCCACAGCAGGGGGACAGGGTTTCTCCAGTCTTGGGGCTGCAGTGGTGGTGGGGGGGGGGCAGAAAGTAGCAAACAGGTTGTGGGGCAACAGTGGTAGGGGGCGGGATGTGGGGGACCCTGGGTGGAACAGGGGCGGGACCCCAGGGAAGGAGCAGAAAGGGATGGGGCCATTGGTGGGGCCGCAGGTGGAGGGGGCAGAACGGGGGTCAGACCGCAAACGGAAGAAGTGGGGAGGGGCCCCCCACTTGCTCTGACCCAGGGTCCCAGGAAACCTTAATCCACCTCTGACTGTAAGTAAGTCTGAGTATCTCCTTTATAAGATGCGGGGGGGGGGGGGGGGAGAGGAAAGAACAGAGAACTGGCCTGCCTGAGATCACACAAAGCCAGAATGCAACCCAGAGCGTCTGACTCCTGGTCTCGTGCTTTCACCCTTAGGCAAAGCTCTCTCTCTTCCTCCATTAATGGCGCCATCCCTAGCTCGGAGGTGATGGCTGATTCTGTATACAGCTTCTAAGTGCTCGGTCTACTCTGCATCTGAGGATTTCCCCGTAGGCACTGTCTAGTACATATGCTGTTTCTTACTACATGTTAAAATGCTCCAGTTTTTTACCTCAGGTACTTAGGCAGGTAAATCTCCAGGACTGCTCTTAAATCTCCGTTAATGGTGTATATTTGTTTAGCTTGGTCTTGTCTGACTGGGTCTCTGGAGCTGAGCACATTGGGAAATGTCACTATCCCAATACAGGGGACACAGGCTGGGATTCTCAAAGAAGTCTTAACATAAGAACATAAGAATGGCCCTATTGGGTCAGACCAAAGGTCCATGTAGCCCAGTCTCCTGTCTTCCAATAGTGGCCAGTGCCAGGTGCCCCAAAGGGAATGAACAGAACAGGTAATCATCAAGGTATCCATCCCCTGTCGTCCAGTCCCAGCTTCTGGCAAACAGAGGCTAGGGACACCATCCCTGCCCATCCTGGCTAATAGCCATTGATGGACCTATCCTCCATGAATTTATCTAGTTATTTTTTGAACCCTGTTATGGTCTTGGCCTTCACAACATCCTCTGGCAAGGAGTTCCACGGGTTGACTGTGCATTGTGTGAAGGAGAGTTAGGGATGTAGGAGTCCAAACCCCAGCCATGGGGCCTAATTCTGCCCTTCAGCTTTTTGTCATGTAACCTCCTAACCCCAGGTCTGCATTTTACTACAAAGCACTATGCATTAGTGAGTTCTAATGTTTCAAATGCCATCACAGATGCAAACAGCACAGAAGCCAGCATCCCTACTGCAGATCTTCACTTCCCAGGTGTCTTCTGCATTAACTTGGTGGTCAACATGGTGCTTCCTACAGCCCGTGCAATCAGACTGCCTTCCGGAGGTGCTGGCTTCAATGGAGCTGCTAGAGCACACCGAACTTGGCCCATGGCTTCAGCAGAGAGAGATGTCCGTCAGCAAAGTAGGAAAATTCATGTTCCTAAAGGGCCATATTACCTTAGTGGAGGCTCTCCGTTGACCATCTAGTTAACTGTGAACGCAGCTGGAGGGGATAATCTTATATCCATCAGATAATAATATCACATGCAAGCTTACATGCTGCTTCTTTGATATGCCAATGCTATTGTAACAACCATCATCTTGGCCATTGCTAAGGGTAGAACCTAGAACTGTTGGAACTAAGAGCACAAGCTACTATAGCTTGAGCTAACAGGCCAAGTCCATCACAGAGAAGACTCAATCCCTTGTAAGCCAGGCACAGAGTAGGGGGCTGTGTAACACACACTGAACGTTCCGAGTTACATTCGGATACAATTTTGCAGTGTATTTGGGACTCTGTTTTTCTGGGCTCTCCATGTTATGACTCAGCTGAAAGACGATTTCTTACTGCTTTGGAATATTCCAAACCATTTTTTCCCCTTAAATGCTGTATTAATCACTCCAGTAATAAAGCAACAATACATCTCGAAGTGAAAAACCAGCGCTTGTTGGGTTGGAACTTCCATCCGTGGTCATTTATAACTTCATGTGAACAAATAAAAAGGTAATATCCTCAGAGAAGGTTTAGTACACACCAGATACTAGAGACAACTTGCTTTCTCTTATGGAACAAGCATAGAGGAAACAAGACCATTTTACTAAGAATCAGCATTCCATCCAAGAGAGAATTGTAAGTAAACAGTGGTAATACAGTGTACTTTAGAAAAAGCAGTATTTTTCTGCCCCTTGATCTCTAACTGTCTTAAGCCAATTTTGGCAGGTACTGCTCTATTAAGTGGTCAGTCTCCCATCGTGGTCACATACTGTTTTATTGGAGGTCTGACAGCAGCAATAGGAGAGATAAAATTAACCCTTTGGTACCAAAGGCTGTGACGGAGCCTATTGCCAGCAATGGGGAATTCATCAAGAATTTCCATCTCTCGGCCTCATGGGGTTAATGGCAATCTGTTGCTGATTTCCCCGGACAATCAGAGTAGCAAACACTGGGCTTTTTAATGAGCCCCTGAGGACAATGCTGGCACACCAGGCTGTGAAGATCTGGACAAACCAAGGAAACGTAAAATGAAAACAAACATGGCCGTTTATTTTCCTAACTCACCAGTTGCAAACAAAATTTCATTTAATAAACCATGAAATGATTCACAGAGTTTCTGTATATTATTGTAAGTGCAGCTGGGCAATGTAAAAGTTACTTTCCCTGACTTGGTTATTCAGCCCCCATATCCAATTCTCATCCAAACAATGCCGTATTTATTTATGTTTTTAATGTATTTATCATTTTACTCCTTTGCATGCTTTCCTGCAATCAGCTGCGTGGTGATTCAATGCAGAATAGTGCTGAGTGGATCAAAATAGGGCTTAATAGGGAAAGTGTTTTGCCGATCACGTGAAGGGCCAGATTTTGTAGCAGAGCTAGGTGACTCACTCATGGTGAAAAATTAGATGAACTTCACCCTTTTTCTGTGGGCAAATTATCTGGACCAGACTATGAGATTTACAAATCTATTTGTTCAAGCTCTCGTTGTGAGGCTATTTCAGGATAGAAGCCCCATTTCAGGGAATCCTCGCTATTCAGGAAAACACTTAAAGTGCTCACTTTTAAGCATGTGCTTAAGTCCTACTGAAGTCAAAGGGACTTAAGCATATGTTCACAGATACTTTTGGTCAGTGCAAGTTCAGAACGCTATCTAGGTGCCAACTCAACCCAGTGAAATTTAGCTTTGTGCTTTTAGATCTCATAATATGAGACTAAAGGAGGATAGAACAATTGCATTTTGATACGAGCAGACTCTTCTTTCAGAAATGCATTCATCTCTGAGAGACAAGGTGGGTGAGGAAATATCGTTCATTGGACCCCCTTCTGTTGGGGAAAGAGACAAACTTTTGAACTTACACACAGGACCCGAAAAAAAGCTCCATGGAAGCTCGAAAACTTGTCTCTCTCACGAACAGAATTTGGTCCAATACAAGATATTACCTCCCCCACCTTGTCTCTCCAATATCCTGGGACTGACACGGCTACAACAACTCATCTCTGAGCACATATACTTAAAGAGCAATAAAAAAAGAATACAAATAAAGTAGATTCTATTTCTAGATTCTTTAAATCAGTGTTCCTGGCACTCTCAATTAGGAGTAGATAAATGGGTACGTTTGTAACAGTTTTACATGTCTGTAAAGGTGAGGACACTGATCTAATTGTGTGATGTTACCAAATCACATTATAATTTCACATCCAAGGCATATGAGATAAGAATATAGAGCCATATGCTCCCGTCTAAACCTGTACTAATCATAAAATGGAGCTGGGAAACACAAATGGAAGGGAAAGACAGCTAGGTGGCATGTTCAGCTATGTACCAGCTGGTTCCCCGTCTGTGGCAATAGTGTGTGCGCCTTCATGGGCATGGCCAGGTGAAAACGCAATTAGCAAGAGAGGCAGCTCTCCATGGCGGGCTGACCAAGTTTGCTAATGCATGTTGCAGCCTTACATTTCCACTCAATGGCTTCTATTCCTTGGAGGAGAGCAGACCGCAGCAGAGATGACACTGCTCGTGTTGGGGTGCAGAGAGGTATGTATCCCCTGGCTAGATGCATGTCTCATGCAGAGTAGGTTACAGGGCTACTACTAGTAGGTCAGGCTTCTGTATCAGATATGGCCTGGCCACGGAATTTCCTTCTTAGTGAGATACACACCAGATGTGCTCACCATAAGTTCTGCCAGGCGTGGCTGAGGTTCGCTTAAATAAGGTATGTTACACACAGCACCTCCTAGTGACTGTATAGGGCAATACAGGTTAGCATGCCATTACACGTCCCCCTTTAAGTTCTACATTCCTGCCATTTACCAAATGGACACTATCATGCTATCTTTGAAGCTCAGAATGGATCCGCCTGTTAAGTGTCTCTGAATCGTTCTGGTTTTCTAATTACAGGACCCAAATGCATAACACCTTGGCCATCTGGCTGTCCATTAGGTGCAACAACTGGCTGTGGTTGGTTTGGAATCTTTGAGTCCCCTTATTCTGGCATCCTCCATCTGTAGACTTTGCTCTGTTGATTGTTCTTTCTGAGGAACAAGCTGTAGATGTTAATGGTTTCTCTTGAACTCTACACTCTCGGTCTCAATGACCCGGGCGAGTCATTCTTTTTCTTTACGACAGCTGGAGTTATCCGTCCTTTTTCTCCATCCAATTTGACACAAACACAGTGAGCAGGTTTTAGACCCAGCAATTCTCTAACAGAGTGTTGTCTGTTGTCAAAGTGTGTGTAAACTGAGAATAGCACTGTCGCACTTTGGGTCAAGGAGAACATTCCTACCGGGCATTGGATCCAGCCCTAAAGGAAATCTAGTGCATGGACCCAGCCTTTAGGGAGCTAGCAAAATGAGTCCACGGCCCCCCATTTAAAAAACCCATGTGCATGTATAGGCACATGATAGAGAAATATAACAAACCACCCAGTGGCTCCTTTTGGTTTATTTTAACAATTTATAGAATAAATAAATGTTGATCATTTTTATACCTGGCAAGATACTGGCATCTCATTCTTGTTGTTTGTCTAAAACAAGGTAATCACATTAGGTTTTAAGATGAGACTTTCATAAAGCACAGATGCCCCACATGTGCCCTACTGCAATGGGGTTTCTTGAACCTCCTTCTGAAGTATCTGGCACTGGCTACTTTCCCAGACAAGGTACTGGACTAGATGTACGTGGGGTCTCTTCTAGTCTTACAATTCCTATGTCTTTATGCACAAAGGGCCCGATTCTGAACTCTTAACTTCATGAGCAGTCCCACTGAAGTCAATGGGATACTCTTAGAGACTGGTGCTATTCAACATCAATATGGGTTCAAGATCAGGCCCGTAGACTGAGATCAGAATCTGGCCCATAGATTGCGACCCATTGATATGATGGTAATTATGGAGAATTTCAAACTTTATTAAACAGCAGCTGTAACCTCCATGGTTTTGGGCCTGCCCAAATGACAGCTGGAAAACTTTTCAGGCTATCTATATTCATCTTTAATTTATTTTTTAAATATGTAGTAAACACAATTGTAGTGCTTCTCATTAACTGTGGAATCTTATAGTCATAATTTTTGATACACAACATTACTTACCAATTAGCTTGTCTTGTTCGTTTAAATGTCTTCTCTCATATTTTAATGGGAGCTAATGATGCCTTTGTTGACTTATTTAATGTTATGTAAATGTGGCCACAAACTGTGAAGGGCTTAAACAGCAGCACTATTTTTGCTTACTCGTCAGTTTTTGAAGTAAGTGTGTGTGTGTGTGTGTGTGTGTGTGGTGTTTCCCCCAAAGTGAACACATTGTCCTGATAAATATAAGTAACTACGCAGAGAAATAATAATAATTCAGTAAGATAAGCAGTGAAAAATATTCAGTGTGAAATTTGATTTTTCCTCTTTACTGATGCTTACTTTTGAAAATTTACTTTACTACAGCCTAAGGGGACTTTATGGCAGTTTGTCTAGTTAATCGTGTAATTTAGGAACCGTTAAACATAGCTAGGTGTCCTTAATGCAACCACACTTAGGGTTCAATTTTGCAAACATTAGGCATTTGCTTAATTTTGCAACACCTGAATAGTTCCATTGAAGTCAACAGGGCTATTGACACACATAAAGTTAAGCACATTATAAGCGTACCTGTGATTAAATATATAACTCATGTTAAACTGAGTCATATATAATAAGGTATTAAATGAACTCTATAGAAAATACATTCATATGAGTTTTTATCCTTAAATGTCCTACTATATGCCTAGTCCTCTGGATATAGCAATACTTTGTTCAATTCCCCAGTCCTGTTTCCCCCTCTAAAACACAGTACTGCTTCCCTTTGTCTTCTTTTCACCATGTATTACTGGTTGCCACAGGACAGCTGAAGGGGAGCCTTGGAAACATTTTGGGGGTGCGAACCAGAGTAATTTTGTATGGGATGGTCACAATTACATTATTGCACTTAAAACCGGCACTTATTGCTAATGAGTTGAAATGGGGAGAAGGGACAGCACACATTTCCAGCAAGGAATCTGTAACCAATTGAGCACTGGTTTCTCACATCCAATGCTTTGAAAATATATTTCAAACACATCATAGTCAATTTAAATATTTAAATATTCATTTATTCTAATATTCCTTTTGCGAGGTACTCACCACTCTGCATACATTTCAGCCACTACGAAGATCTACAGCACTCTGTCTATCAATGTACGTTTTAGCACAATTCACTGTGACTTAAAGAGCAGTTTTCAGCTTCTTATCTATGTTTTGGGCACTCCTTTGAGAAGTTCAATATTCGACAATCAGAACCTAAGTACAACTCCTCCTACAATGAATGAGCAAGTTAGAATTTCAAGGCACGGTAAAGGTGTGTGAGTGCATCGTTGTCTGTCTGTAGAATACATTACTTTTTTCAGCTTCATAAACTTTTTTCAGTTTATATAGAATGGGTTGGCACAGGTGTAAGTTTACAGGTATAAACTCTTAGAAATACGCTGTGGAAATCATGGGTATTCATTCTATGCCACCTACTTAAAAAAATCCTGTGGACCTGAAATTAGAAATAGACCTATCATTCTATCTATGCATATTAGATGTCAATGACGTGCAATATTAAATTGTAGCACTTGTTTTTAGACAATGCCCTGTCAATGCCAATAGCTTCATAAATCTCTCACTTGGGCAGATACATCATGGTGAATATGATATATCAGTATGATGCATGTATAATATATTTCTCTAGTATTAGTCCAACTGTTCCTTGGGTTCCTCCATCCTTATTAGAGTCAGTTATGCTGTTTCCCCCACTTTCAAACTCTCAAATTGCTTTTCTTCCAAAGATGTTACTATGACGAGCATTGGAAATGTACTTACAATTTTGATCTAGTAGAGAAAACAATGGATGTCTACATCTATATCTATAGCGATATAGATATATTCTGCCTTTCCCCAATTGTGTGTAAACTAGACAAGGTTAAGAAAAAGACTTCTCAAAGGCAAAAATTGTACCATTCCCTTAACTACGGAGCTGCTATCCCATATATATATATATGGAATACATGATGTTAGGTTTTACCAGTGTTAGTTTACAATGAACACATTACTCATGGGTGGTGAGTTTTGCAGGTCACCCAAATGAGTGCTAATAAAAACTTTACACCACACCGCTGCTTGGTGTATGTTGTATATGTCACATATGCCTAATATTGATTTTGCATAACAAAAGAAGCATATGCAGCATGCATGACACTGGGGTGTGGTAAGGAGGTTCATCAGAACTAGTTTGGGATGATCTTAAGTCACTCATGACTTCACAATCAATCATTACTGTATGCTGTTTGTCGCTGCAACTACTAGGCACGGCTACCTTGTAACCTTAGTCTGTCTTTATTTGTATGATATAAATAGAGTGCAAATTGTTGTATTTCTCTCTTTGGCATAATTCTGCTTTTGCACCCATACACGCCCATTGAGGTCACTGGTATTTCACAGCTGTGAAGATGGGGTTAGGTCTCTTGTGTTTAAATTGTCAGTGTAAAAGTCCTTGATGTATGTGAAAAGAACACCTAATAACTGACTGCAAAACATGATTGCATCTCAAAAAGAAAGGTTATTACAGCAGACCATCTGTAACTGATTTTGAAAATTTATTTCTTTTCCCTTTTTTATGAACCAGGAGTTGTAGAGTGTGCAGGAAAGAGATTTTTCCACAATATGCCTTTTTCTTGTAATAAGGAGATATTGCATTCTATGGAGATCGCTATTAAGATTTCTTGGTTCTTGATGTTATTGATGGAGGTGACACAATGAGGCTTAGATATGAGATCTTGAGGGCTTATTATTAATCTTTGTGTTGACTGGAGGCAGAAGTTAGAATTGGTGTTTCTCATTCTCAGTTTAAACTCATTCTGCCAATTTCAGTCGCTCCTGACGCGCTGGCAAACTGTTACATATTGTGGGCAGAAAATGGAGTGGCAGTGCAGGGCAAAGAGGAAGTGCCGGTTATTTAGCCCACAGCGAAAAGAGAAATTGGTAGAGGTCTGTTTGACTATAATGCACAGACCTCATGAGGTCCCAAAAGTTCAGATAATTTTGATAAGCCTCTAGGTCTTTTGGTTGCTTCTCTGAGCTTGATCAAAACCATCTTAACCTCTTGGGGCAGGAAATTCCATGGAAAACTTGTTTTCTTAGGAGAACATCCATACTTCTTGCCCTTCCTGCTCAGGCTGGAAAGTAGGGAGAGACAAACTCATTTGGAACCTAAATGGTCGTCAGGAAGCTAAGCTGGCACTTTAACGTTACTGGCTCTGTGGTCCACTTGAGAGACAGAGCGATAAAAGAAACAGAAAAAAAGAGAGGGGAGAAATCTAGTGACAAGACAGGTACAGTATAAATGATATTAGAAAAAACATTCTAACCCTAAGGGGAGTTAAGCCCTGAAATAAGCGTCCAAGGAATTCCCATTACTGGAGATTTTTAAGAACAGATTGGACAAACCCCTGTCAGGGATGGTCTGCGTGTACTTGGTCCCACCTCGGCACAAGGGGCTGGACTTGATGACCTCTTGAGGTCCCTTCCAGCCTGGCAGTTCTATGATTCTATAATGGATACAGGATATATATCATATTTAGGGCCCTCTCTTGTTCCAGCCATGCCTCTGGTGCTCAAATACCTCACTGATGAATGCCCTGTAGATATTTAGGCAAGTGGATGGATGGGTGGTTGGATGGATGGATAGCTAAGGTTTTTCTGTCCCTAGCAGGTGGAAATGAGTGTAAGTTGTTGTAACTGACACATTGAATGGTGGGAGGGTGGAGGTTATAGCAGGGAGAGCAAATAAGAGGAGCGTACATAATAAAAAAATAAGATAAGGTGTATGGACAGCGCCAAGCAAGATCATCCAACTCTTCCTGCTTCCTTTACTATTTCATTTGTTCTTGTTCCTTAGTGTTTCTTTTCTGTTTGTCTTTCCTTGGTCATGGAGCTCATGCGTATAATGGTGGCTCATGGTTTGTGTAAGGGCAAGTCTACACTACCGCGCTACATCAGCACAGCTGCACCGCTCTAGCACATCTGGTGAAGATGCGCCATGCCGATGGGAGAGCGTTGAATTACTCCACTTCAATGAGAGGCGGAAGCTATGTCGGCAGGAGAGCGTCTCTGCCAGCGTAGTACGGTGTGGGCAGCACTTTCAGTTGATGTAACGTATGTCCCTCGGGGAGTGGCTTTTTCACCCCCCCCGAGCAACGTAAATTACTTCGACTTAAGCAGCAATGTAGACAAGCCCATATATGAGAGGGTTTACACTAATTAAGTTATGGAAAGATTACACACACGTGCTTTACGCAAGCTAAAAAACCTGTGGTTCTAAAAAACGCTGTGTTCAGAATGCACAAAAAAGCCGCTATTTGATCCCACTTCTAATTCAGCAAAATGCAGCCGAGATATGCAGCAAGCCAATGCGTGTCCAACCCAGAGCTTAGTCCGCTCCAGCTGCAGTTGCTGGCAGACAAAACCAGAGGCAATTCAGAAAGCTAATGCTCAGGCATTGTTGTGGATGGATTTAGCACTAAAACAATATTTTACAGGGAAGCTGGACAAAAATGCTGTCAGTTCTCATTAGAGATGGGAGAACTTTGTGAAGCTAGAGGTTTTGCAAATCAATCAAACTGCTTTTTAGGTTCACAAACCTAGTCTGACTTCACAAACTATTTTTTTCTGCCATTTAAATCCCAGGAGGTTTCTCCCACCCCACTCCAAGGATGATTAATTTTTTTTTTAAAAGCATGTTTTTTCTAGCTAACGGGAAGCCTATGTCTTGTATTAGCAATAGCAGATCTCCCCACCCAGTTAGACAGGCAAAACAAGTGCCAATAAATGATAAAGGCTGGATTTTTTTCACCTCTTTCTGATATTTTTTTCCTTGTTTTTCATTCTCTCTGTATTTGTTTCTTATTCTGACCATTGTCCATTTTTCACTCTTCCCCTCTGCTCCTTCCTGTTTCTACCCGACATGAGTATCTCGTTAAGGTTTGCATTTGAGACAAATTTGCAAGCCCATTGTTTGCAAAATGAGTTTGGTCCCTTCCAAAATCTAGTAGAAATTTAAGGCCCCAGAGAAATGATGCCATATGTGGTAATGTCCATAGTCTGTAGGAGCCCATTATGCCACCACTAAAGTCAAATGCAAAACCCTCAGTGGGAGGCTGATCAGGTCTTAGCAAAGGGTGTTGATAAATTTCATATAAATCCCTTTGAAATCCACTTCTGTACTAGTCAGTGAGATGAGCCCCTGCACTTCGAGGCAGTTCGCATTATGCTCTATGATAGCACCAGGCACAAATTGTTGAATGTCGGGTTGGAACATGCTTCAGCTTTGCAAAACATGCTGTTAAATATTTATTCTAAGTGTATCTGTGCCATTGTGTGATTAAACCCTCTCCATTATTCACAGCAATAGATCTGCTTCTCATAGCAACGGGCTTGAGTATTAAATATCATCTCCAAGTTGTTGTTTGGGTTTTAGTTTTTAAAGATACCAAGATGTAACAATCTGTTCCTTGTTGAATGAGTTGCAGCTCATAAGTGAGCAATCAGTATTATCTAAATAAATGAAATATTCTTTTGGGCTCAACAAAATGCTTGTTAGGTTGAGACTAATCAGTAGGAAATGAATGGTGCGTTAGTGTTTGAGAGCGCAGAAGAGCTTCAATTTGCATTAGTGCTTCTGATAGTGCCAACATAAATGTACAGGGCTGTAAGTTACGGAGCTCATTATTGTTATCAGACAAGAGGTGGAAGGGAATGCGGCTTTATGTAGTTGACACTTTTTATTTGGGATGGAAATCGACAGGCTCCCTCACATACTTGAAAAAATCTAGCTCAAATGTATAGCGAATGCTCTTTGGTGGCAGAAGAAGAAACAAAAATATGTATTAGGGGCCAGATTTTTCAGATGTAATGAGCACCCAGACTTTTACAGGGAAGTCAATGGGAAATGCCAGGGCTCGTTATCTCTGAAAATCCATCCCCAGATTGGGCCATTAGGTGGTGGTTCTGTTTTGCATTGTGTGTCTTTCATTATTATTTTTGTGAGTGTGCAGCTGGCGGGAGATGCCCACCTGACAGTCATGGGAAGGGAAGTTCTCCGTAATCTAAACAGCTACAGCATGGGCAGTGAGAGTGCTAGTTTTCCTCCCCTGCTTCCACCCTCCATTGTGTGCTACTTCTATTCCAGAAAGAACCCAACTAGGAATGATAGGATAGCTCAGTATTTAGGGCCATGCAGCAATTGGCTTCTCTACTGGAACTGCCAAGGAGAGAGGAAAGATGGTCCAATGAATACACTGCCAGTCTATGACTCACCAGACCCAGCTTCAATTCCTTGCTCTGACACAGCCTTCCCCTGTCACCTTGGGCAAGTCATTTAGTCTCTCTCTGCCTCACTTTCCCATCTGTGACAGGGTGATTGTATTGCTTTCCTACCTCACAGGGGTGTTGTGTGAGGATAAATACATTAAGGACTGTGATGGGGGCCCTACAAATACTTTAGAGCAAGGGTAACAAGGTTAATGTCAGTTGGTAGATGAGGAACTTGGCATTTCTGCACATCTCTAAATGACCATCAAACAACAGTGACTTTTAGAAAAGATCCATATCCTTTCCCCATCTTCTCTGCAGCTCTGAGTCACAAAAACCCAGCCTGTTTTCCATGATAAACTTTTAAAGTGCAAGAAGTTGTAACTTAGGGGGGAAAACCCCTGACATTTTAAAGGCAAGCTCTGAACTAAAATACAATGAAAGGATTAGTATGTGTGTATCAACTGTGAAGGCTAATTGGAATATTTGTAAGTGACATATGGATTGTTCATGGGAAAATGATTGCTGGGAGTAACAAGAAAATGTAAGCTGCACAGTAGTTTGGCATGTCAATGCTTTTACATATATCATGACCATCACGGTGGTAGTCGAGGACTCTCTCGGACTCTTTGGTTGACTTGAAATGGGCACCAGGAGAATGCACAGCTTATCAGGTTTGCCCACTCCAACCCAACAAAGCATTCAAGGAAATCATGCTGAAGTCCATTTATATTCAGTCAAGTACTTAAGGGCGCACTTAAATTCCACCGAAGCCAAAGTGAAGCATATGGCTAAGTGCTTAGTTGCGCAGAGATGGAGTGCTGGATCAGGGCCTGTAGAAGATGTCATTGGAGTTCAAACCGGTTACCTGCGTGTTTCCCAGATTGTGCTGTTCTCCGATCTCACAACCGCCCTGAATGATAGGGAGTGTTGGAAGCCGAAAAGAGGGGATGCTTGAAAAAGCAAAGTTAATAGGAGTTTGAAGTAAGGGAAACTATGAGGCTATATTTTCTAAGCAGCATATTTGCACTGAGAACTTCCAGCACTGCTTACTCTTGTTTTGCCATATGCCATTGACTGTCACATTTCACAAGTTAAGAAACATGTTATTTCTTTGTTTATTTTGTCAGTCTTAGATATTCTCTGGAGGGAAATTATATCAGTGTTTCAGTGGAATACGTTTAATTTGTTTGTGTCTTGTTGTCTGTAGAATCCATCTAACTACTTATCTCTTAAGTTACCTCTCAGTCAAAGGTTTTCCGTTTTGTTAACAGTTTGACAGGGGAAATTCACACTTGATTGCTTTGAACTCTTGATAGGTTTGTCCAGCCATCTATGGGTTTTTTTTTATTTGTACTAGTGAGAGAAAATGGGGATTTAAAATTTATAGAACTAGCAAAGGTTTAGCTGTGATTTGTTTCTAATGTAGAGGAGTAATTTTATCCTTTTCTCACAACTAATGGGGATATGAGACCCTGCTGCATTGAACAGTAACATCACAAAACATGCCTCCAAGAACCGTAGTTTAAAGATTTCTTATTTTCCATCACAAAGTTCTAGCTTTTGCTGAACAAAAACCAGGTTCTACTCATATTGAACCCCACAAGAATCCAATGAGAGAGGGAGAAATCCCCAAGTGATCATAAAAATATATATAATGATGATTACTGCTAATCAACTATATAGCTAGATGGTGCCACTAGGAAACTAGATGGAGAGATTTTTGAAAGTAGAAGGCTCTTTAATTTGGTAGATAACGCAATGACGTGATCCAATAGCTGGATGATGAAGCTAGGCAAATTCATGCTGGGAATAAGACACAAATTTTTAACTGTGAGGGCAACTCATCATTGGAAAAACTTGTGAAGGAAAGTGGTAGATTCTCCATCATGTGAAGTCTTTAAGTCAAGATTTAGATGGATTTCTAAAAGAGATGGTCTAGTTGAACTGGTAGTTATGGGCTTGATGCAGGAATCACTGGCTGAAATACTATGGCCTGTGTAATGCATGGGGATCAGACTAGATGCCCAGAATGGTCCCTCCTGGTCTCAGATTCCATGGATCATCTCATCCACCCCCTTCCTTGCCCCTAGCATGGTCTTTGCGCAAAGGTAGATTAAGAAAACTGGGGCCCAGGTTCACCAGCATTTTTCCCCGCTCAAGTCACTGGTGTATTTTTATAAGACACATGAACACACAAATATTTAACAAAAGATCAACCCTCTAGGATTAAGATTGCAAAAATACATTTGGAATCATGGGAAAAGCCAGCATCAACTGTGCAGTGATACATACAACAATATTTTAACCCCAAAGCAAAGCAATTCCCCACTTCCGTTACTAATGCAATTTTTCTTCTGCTTTGTGCTTAAGTATACTAGCCTTCCATTTCCTTCTTTAATCTAAATCAATGGGAGCTGCTTTTGCTTCTGCTCCTGCTTCTGCTTGGCTTGAATTTGGCTCTTTGCGTCATTTTAGCAATCCTCTCTTAACTCATTCTTTTTTCAGAAGTCCTTCCTGACACTTGGCTATAAGTATAGCTCAGTTGAGAATCATAGAATCATAGAATATCAGGGTGGGACGGGACCTCAGGAGGTCATCTAGTCCAACCCCCTGCTCAAAGCGGGACCAATCCCCAACTAAATCATCCCAAGCATTTACTCCAAGCAAATTGCAAAATGATAGTGGTACAATGCCATTGTAGAAGGCCTAAAGCATGGAAACATGTGCAAGAGAAATGGTTAATCTAAGTCCTACCATTGAAGTCCTACTAAGTTTGACTGTTGTGGTCCCCCAGGTTTCATTTCAGACACCATCCCCTCACTTATATTTATACTGTGGTATTCATCTCTAGTTGTACATAGTATTCCATTCTTATCTCCTACTGGTCTGGCAAAATCACTAAGTTTACCAGTTTCAACTCTATTGTTGATAGGTAATATTCTCCCTCTGCCATCTCTTCTCCCTTCCTTTGCATCTTCCACAGAACTGATGATCATTGAATGTACATTCTCCTCTAGGCTGCTAATGGGTATATTGATTAATACCAGCCCCAGTATCAATTCCTTTGGGAGACCAATTGATACCTCCTTCTCTTCGGACGTAAACTCATTGATGATAACTCATTGGTTCCTATCCATTGAATAGATTTTTTTATCTACCTTATTGTATTATTATCCAGGCAATAGAACTCAGGTTTGTCTATTGAACTTCCTGCACAACATTGAGTTTACTTAACACCGAGATACGTGATATGTGCCTTAATGGAACTAAAGTCTCCTTATAACTGGGCGTGTTTCACAGATCCATGCCGGCTGCTACCACGTACCACATAATCTTAGCAGTTTGTCTCAGATTTCCTTTCTCCTTTGGAAACTAGGGAGTAAATTTATTTCTCATGGAAGTGAGGACTAAAGGTGTGAGCCAGGCACAATGGGAGCAAAGCCTGTCTGCCTGAGATTGGGGTACGAACGAGAGCTCACATCAAGTCAAATTCAAGATCTCTGTTCTTATCTGCCAGGTGCTCAGTGGCCCGAAGCCAGGATACCTATAAGAAAGGACTGACACACAGGGATGAGGCCCCTGGCCGACAACTCTGCTTCTCAAGCGCAATGGAGCCGTCCCTGGCAGGGGGAGAGCTCATCTGTGCAGGAGATGGAGCTGGCGCTGGGGCTGGGCCATGACTGTGGGACGAATTCCCATAGGATCTAAGAACCGCCTCACACAGCCCCTCCCTCCATTCCGAGTACAAGTCGGGCTTCTTTGACCTGCCTTCCGCTACCAACACACCGAGCACGGCAGACATCACATAAATGAAATACAGATAGAAAAGGTTCCTCCCATTTGGAAGCTGCAGGTTTATTTCGCATCAGACTGTTTTTCTATCTGGTGTCAAAGGCTCTGGCATTGATGCTTCTTTTATACTTATTTATTGCAACAAATATACACCACTAACCACCGGCCCAGATTCAGTAAGCATCCCTAGGCAGAAAGGGCACTTGAGCATGTGCTTAATTTAAGCATGTGCTTAAATCCCAGTAAAGTCAAAGGGACTTAAGGATGTGCTTACCAGTCAGCAGCTGCTTAAGTGCTTTCCTGAATCAGGGCCTCAAGGAGTGAGTGTACTGCCCAGCCCCTCACTCATCTCCTGTTTAATTACAGACGAAGGGCCAGATCCTCAGGCCAGGTCATTCCGCACAGCTTCCCTGCCGTCAACGGAGATTTGCTGATTTGCACCAGCTGAGAATCGGATTCAAAGTCTCCTATTAATTGCGTCGTGTCCAAACCCTATTTTACTTTCAAATACATATATATATATACTTATCGTGTTTTTATATCACGTATCCTAACTGACAAACTATTCCAGGGGGAGTTGCTGTCAGAAATGGCCCAGAGGTAGATGGGTCTGGTTAGCGCTAAATGAAGTTCTGAGCCACTGGTAAATGAAATGAAACTTTTATTATTAGTATTATTTGAACCTGGACTGATGTAACCGGCTCTGTTTCTCTTTACACAGGCAAGGGTTTCTTTGGAAGTTTAATGCTTCCACTCCAGATAAAAGCAAGTCATTTGCTTCTTTCACGGTGTCGCTACTAATTTCCAAACAGTCAAAGCTGCTGCTAATTTATTTACTGAACGCTGAAGCCCTGTTAGCAGGGGCTGCTACTGAAACTGATTTCTGGCCTTCGGCTTTTGTTTGTTGACAGCCTGATTTCCCAGTAGGCCATTTCCACCTGTGTTTCTGTTGGTTTTAGTGCATGTCTTTCTTTCTTCTTCCCAGTGACTGTCTCCCAAATGGCTCCTGAAGGCTTTTCTCATCTTCACACTCTCTCTCTCTCATCCCCTTCCTCCCTCCCGGCTGCAAGGACTCTTGGCTCTGCTTTCAGTCTTTCGGCAGTTACTGGTTGTCTGCACTGCCGAGTTCCCATGGGGCACTAATTTTTGTTTCAAGGACAAGATTCAAAAGAGTTTGCTACACACAGGTTGCAGGGTGCGCCTTCAGATGTGCCTTCAAATAGGCTTTGGAGATTTGAATAGCTGAGCTCCTGGAAATCAGTTTTAAATTGCAAGGAAGGTCTATTAAGTACCGTAAAAAAAAATCTCTTCTTTTTAAAAGTTGCATAAAAAATAATTTTTTTTTTAAAAATTGCCTTCCCCTTTCCCCTGATATCAGATGGAAATAGAAATTAGGAAGACAGCCATTTCTCTTTAACTTCATGTGTGTCAAAGGAAGAGAGCTGACAGGATACGATGATGCAGAGGGTGGTCAGCCTGGTCTGTATCTGCAGTAGCTAGAGAGGAAATACATTGAGATGTTGCAATGGCTTCTTTGCAGAGACTCACTGTACCTGGAGCTTTAAATCTACAGCAAAAGGTTCTAAGATGGTATCCAGGGACTGAAATGAGCTGAAGCAACACAGCTTCACCTATAGATTTGATTAAGATACTGTTTTAAATTAACTACTTAAAATAATCTAATCTTCTCTCTCAGTTGTGTGTACACATTTGTGTGTGTGCGTATACTGTAGTTATATACAGCCTCTCTTTTCCTGTTGTCTTCTGTCTTCACCACTGATCTGCATACCAACCAGATCCACTTTGGATAGAACAGGGATGGTTACTAGCACTAAGATGAACAACTAGATTTTGGTTTATTGGGCTTCATGAAATCCTGTTTGTTGTTTTTTTTTTTCAAGTGGGTTTCCACCCCTTGAGTATCCCAATGAGTTTCTCTGTGAGCAAACAAACCCAGCAAAACTCAGTGAAATCACCCAGTTTTAGCTGGTCTAAACTAGAAACCTCACCCTGTGCTTTCTTTCCACTAGGGATGGTCCCCAATGGAAATGGTACATCTAAATATTTCCCTCTTCCCAAATTTTAGTGTGGTTTTGGTTTGAAACCTTGGCTAAGAACAGGTCTCTACAGTGTTGATTCCAAATTTGGGGGGAATTGTTCCTGGAATTCATTCAGATGTGTTCCAGGAGGGTGGAAATCTCATGAAATCAGCAGATCCCATGAGATCTCTTCCGATTTGGGACAAAATATCAGCAAAACAGCCCACAAGAGTTGTGTGCCATTGAATATGAATCCAGCCCTTAGCCTTGGCATGGCCACTAAACCAAACCCCACAGCCTAATCTAGGTCCCAACATCAGCTTCTCTGTTCATCTCTGATCAAAGCAGAACGAGATGTAAATGTGCCTGGAACTTGACCCCAGGTCCCTGAAAGCTTTGCAAACATCAGTCAACCTGAGTCAAACTTTAGCTTTGTAAACAAAGCCTGAAGCCAGATAAGTTTCCTCAGAGTTTATGATGAAAGAATTTGACAGCTCTAATTGTAGCGAATATGCTGGAACCGTACAGTATAAAATCTTCATTAAAATGACATTAGAACAAAAGAGGTCTGAATAAAACCCACAAAAGCCAGGAAATTTGGACTGAAGGTTAAAACACTACTTGATGGGTTTAAATATTGCCAACATGGTATGGCATATTACACTCGGATTACAGACTTTTGCTGCTTGTTTTAGGTCTGGGAAAGGTGAGGATAAGACTTTTAGAGCTTTCCATTTAAATCAGGCCTGCTATTTTAAGGCAGCATTGAATTTTTTTTCGTTACGATTACAGTAGGGTGTGAGCAGGCCAAACACAACTCTTTAGTCCACTTTGCCTACTCTCAGTTGGGTCAGATCCCTGAAGTGAAGAGATATAGAGCAAAAAGTAGTAAAGGAAACGTATTAAACCCTCATGAAGTTTCAGTTTGAATTTGGGATAAAGATTCCATTTATCTGCATTATATTTTATCTGAACTGATTCTGTTGTCCCTAGTGATGAGCAAGGAAAATATCCCACCTGGCCAGAAACTCCTTGCTAGTCATACGGGCATCGTTTAGAATTTTTAGTCCAGGTGTAAAATGTGCTTTATTAATTTCAAATTAATATGTGTTAACTAACACCATTGTAATTGCAAATGTATGGCTGTCTGTCATGCCCAGTGATGATGTGTCGGCTTCACACGTGTTCTCACGTGGCTGTATAGGCTGATTGGTAAGGAGAAGCTCACGAACAGGTTTCACACAGTATGTGCAGGCTCTCACCAAAGACTTGGCATGGCACTTGGCCCTTTTTTCAATCAGTTTTTTGTGTCTGTCTTCCTCAACTTTTATTGATAGTTGCTCTCCGTTCAGCTCTGTCTGTGGCTGTCTTCAAAGTTATCAATATTTATGCTGTATGAGGTGAGCTTCTGCTTAAGGGTGCCTGTGAAGTGTTTTTGTTGACAACCCTTCCTGTGCTTTCTGAGTTTCAGCTCACTCTAGAAAACTGTTTTCGGGAGTCTAGCTTTGCCCATTCTGATAACATTCCCTGTCCATCTAAGCTGAGCATCACTGATTGTTGCTTCAGTGCTGGTTGTCTGTGCTCTTTCAAGGATGTTAAAGTTGGAGACTTTGTATCAGCAGTGGAGCCTCAGAGAGAGCGGAGACAGTGCATGTGACATTTTTCAGGTTGCTTCAAGCATCTGCAGTAAACTGTCCATGTTCCACATGCATATAGAAGGGATGCTGTCACTGCTGCATTGTGTATCATCAGTTTGGGGGACACTCTGCAAACGTAGACGGTAGTAGACCCTTGTGTGTGTGTTTGTATTAGGTAGACACTCGTGCTGATCGAAAAGCTTTTTCATCAAAACAACACTCTTGTTTCTAAAATGAATTTTTTTTTTTGCAAAACTGTGGACATTATCAAAAATATTTCATTTTTAATGATTTTTTGTGATTTTTCCTAAATCAATTTTTAATTGACATCCTAATAGAAACTAGATACAATCAACTTAGACTTGAATAGAGACTGGGAATGGATGAGCCATTCAATTACAAACATTGAATCTATCTCCCCTTGTAAGTACTCTCACACTTCTTATCAAACTGTCTGTACTGGGCTATCTTGATTATCACTTCAAAAGTTTTTTTCTCTTACTTAATTGGCCTCAGAGTTGGTAAGACAACTCCCACCTGTTCATGCTCTCTGTATGTGTATATAGATCTCCTCAATATATGTTCAATTCTATGCATCCGAAGAAGTGGGCTGTAGCCCACGAAAGCTTATGCTCAAATAAATTTGTTAATCTCTAAGGTGCCACAAGTACTCCTGTTCTTTTTGCGGATACAGACTAACACGGCTGCTACTCTGAAACCTAATAGAAATTGTTCATTTACCAACCCCCCCCAAAAGTCAATAAAATATCTTGCTAAAAATGTCACAAATGGGGGGGAAATGGGCCCATTTAGAACCCAGTGGGTGGGGGGGGGGAGAATGGCTTTGAAGTTTTTATGGGTTTTTTTGTTTGTTTGTTTGTTTGTTTGTTTCATTTTTCAGCCAGTCCTAGTTAAACATTTCACACGCATTTGTTTCTGGTCGTGGTTCAGCTGACAGTAAACAAATGTCTGCAAATATCTTACAGTTGAGTTAACACAACCAATGTTAATTTGCAGTCAGTTAACACAGGCTACAAACAATCCAAAATTCCTCTCTAGACAAGACTGGGCCATCCAGGAAGCATGGCCTCTTGGAACTGGATCCAGCAACTATTGAAGTCAGTGGGATCCCTGAAGGTCTCAGAGCCCAGCCTGTGCTCAAACATCCACAGTGCAATTTTATATCCCTGCAGTCTGAGCCCAAGCCCAAGTCAGTTGGCACGTACCTGCTACAACTGTTTTATTGCTGTGTCGACATATTCTCATTGGCTTCATCCAATGCCTGGGGGAGTCAGTCGTTCAGGCCGCGAGAAAGGAATAAGGAAGCCCAAACTCTTGTAACCACAAGGAGGAAGAGAAGGAAAGTGGTCATTTTAATTTGTAGCATTAAAATGTTTCTGGACTGCATATATAGAGTGCAAATATTGAGGGCAAGTAGAGAAAAAAGAACCCCTGAAATTCTCTTCCAGCAAGATTTGAGATTAAAAACTTCCAGCAAATTCATCTTTTTATCTTGACATCTCTAATCTATCTTTCTCCTCCCTCAAATCTTCCCAAGGCCATGCTGAATCTCAGGAGTAGAAATGGTCTATATATATCCATCTGGGCCCCATTTCCATATATTCATAAATTCCAAAGCCAGACGGGCCCATTGTGATCGTCTTGTCTGACCTCCTGTATAACATAGGCCAGAGAACGGCCCCACAATAATTCCTAGAGCAGAGCTTTTAGACACACATCCAGTCTTGATTTAAACATTGTCAACGATGGAGAATCCACCATGACCCTTAGTAAATTGTTCCAATAGTTAATTACTCTCACCATTAAAAATGTACACCTTTAAACCACTTCTCACGTTCCCAGCTATAGAAAACTACCTTTGTTTTATTGTTTTGCCTCCTTCTTGCCTCTGGGTTAATTTTCATCCTGTGTATATCTTCATGTGTTGCTATTGGACCAAGTTCTCCTTCAGTGACCACTGTTGTAAATTCGGAGTAAATTTGGTCAAGGCAGTTGAATGCTGCCCTGAAGACCTGGATTCTACTCCTGCCTCTGCCAGCATTCCTAGATGATGTTAAGTCACTTAAACTAAACTTTTCACAAGTGGTCACCAATTGTGTGTTCCCCATTTTCTACTTGTGACCTGGGGTCTGATTTCCAGAGGTGCTGAGCACACAACTCAACTGAAGTCAATGGGAGCTGTGCGTTGAACATACAAATCACTATATAATGCTAAGTACTCAGAAAGGTCAGGTCCTGGGTTTTTCACGTTGGGCACCCAGAATTAATGGATACTTTTGACCTTAATCTGTGTCTTAGTTCCCCGTCTGAAAAATGAAGATAAAACCCTCACATGGATGTTGTGAAAAAACAATCAAGTAATGTTTGGGAAGCACTTGGCTACTATAGTGAGGTGCTCCATAGAAAAGCCCATGAGGAAATTCATAATTCCAGAGCAAGGTTTAAATGGTGCAGTAAATGATGAATTCTAGGGCCACCCATTGAACGAGGAGAAAAAAAAAATATTGAAGCGCTGCTAAATAAATGAGCACTGTCCATCCAGTGCACTGAATGAGGCAGGGGTCCTGTGTTAAAAATAGTACCGTATGTGATCATGAAATTAGACGCTATCATAATGCACACGCACTAAGAGGCCGAATTAAGGGTGCACAAGCGACCTTCATTCTGCCATTTTCTAACGTTTGGGTACTGGACTTTGGCGCATTAATGGCACCTGCAACACTGAACTGAGCCTCAAAGGGGTCCTACCCTCTGGACTACAACGATGGCTCTGGAGCCTCGGGTTACCATTTCCCACCCTGCTTAGAGTCTGAGCAGGGTGGGGGGACAGAATAAATAGGAAACGCCTGTAAAAGCCAGTGGGGACTTCACATGGAGTGATTTATGTAAACAGTTTGCTGGGCCACTGAAGAGCCATGACAGCTCAGTCTTTCAACGGGAGGGGACAGCCTGATGCAGAGGCAAAGAGACTCGGGTTAGTTTCATTTTTTGTGCTGTTTGAATTTGGAGGTGAGAGAGGAGTAACATGGCTTCTCGAGTTTCTACTCAACTCCCGCTCCCCACAATACAGGAGACTTTGAGCTATTGTGGGATTTGGTACATGACTGGGGAGCGCCAGCCCAGCAGAGACCAGTGGTCAGGGAGGCAGAGAACCACGTATCCAGAGCCAGCCAGGACCTCCATAGGACTCCAAGCCAGGGAAGGACCCTACCCTACTCAGCGGCGAAGACACGGTAAGGGAACCCCTTTCTTTTTGTGCCAGCCAGCCAGTTCCCAGTACTGCAGCACTTGTTGCAGGACTTATCCTCAGTGTCCCATTTGCCCAGAAACATGCTAAGTTGGGAGCTGAGGAATGTAGGCAATGGGGAATGTGGGGAGGTGGAGAATTTGTTATATTGTTGGTGTTTTAGTATTTTAGTTAATCTCAATCCTTTCTTTCATGTGAGCCTTTGTTTCCTGTCCCAAGTTATATTGTCCTTTCTGAGTGTGGCATTTCATGGGTTGGGGCTTATATTAATGTGTTGTGTTGTATGTGTACAGGGGTATGTTCCTTGTGAACAGAATAGGAGAGTTAGTTATTTTCCCAAGGGACAGAATCCCAGGCACAGAGAGGAGTCACCTCAGGTGGAGGCACCAGGCGCTGAAATAAAGAACCCAGGCTCCAACCACTGGAAGAGCGGTGGAGAAGCCATTGCGATTAGCAAGCACCAGGGAAGAGGTTTGAACCATGCCTCGGGGGAGGGGCTACAGTAATTTTGTGTGTGTAATTTCCTAGGTTTTTAAAAAACAAACTGAAAAAAAAGAAAGTCTATCATGTGGCATCATATTGACACCCACATGGGTCTTCAGCAAAGTCAGAACCTTTAGATCCACCACACAGTCCTCTCCCACTTGAGCTAAGACAGTAACTACTAGCAGTAGTAGGTTGTCATCCTCTATGTGGACCAGCACTAGAGAGGGATGAGACACTTTGGCAGCAGGTTTCACACAAATATTTGGGGTCTATTCCAGGCTCCAGAGGGGAGTGTGCACTAATAAGCAAAAAGCTCTTCTGCCTGTTTCCTCCCCAAACTAGACCCCCTATTTCCAGATCCCAACCTGTCTCCCCAAGTGCCAGTCTCTTCGCCCAGCCAGTCCCAGTTTCTCCCCTCCTGGCTTCTCATTTGGTCTCTCTCCTTTCCTACTCCCTTCCCCATCGGCTCCCAGTCTCCCTCCCTGGGCTTCCTGGCCAATCTCCTTGCCACCCCCCCAGCTCTTTGTCCAGCCAGTCCCAATTCTCCCCTCATGTTAGAGCTGTTGGTAGAATGTCGATTCCATTTCATTGGAACTTTTGAGGTTTCAGAATTTGTTTTCTTTCCACGATGAAAGAAAAATTAAACATTTTTGAATGTTTTACTGAAAAGAGAATGGTGTCAAAATGTCCTTTTTGGATCGAAACCTGAGCGCTCAGCAACTGAAAACAGGGTCTTATAATGGGGATGTGTCAGGTTGCCTGACTAATAGGTTAATAGCCCCACCTTTAATAAACCACCAAGCTGTCCCTAAAGGATAAAAGATAAAACACCCTATTAGCTGTGGGCAAACACTTTTCACAGAGCGATCATACCATAGCTGACCTCTCACTATTCAGCCTCCAAGAAAACCTGCACAATACCTTGAAAAGACAAGGAACTCAAATTCATCACTCTGCTGAACCATGGCCTTAGCAGAGACACTGATTTTATGGCCCATTACCACAATTTGTCACACACCCGGTTGCCTACTTTCCCTCCATTGTCCTATGCCTGCAGAAATGATAATTGCCCACTTCATGTTCATTTCCCACTTCTTTTTAAGTTGTCTCCTACATGTATGACCCCCTTATGCTTAACAATCTGTCCCACCTTGTATTTAGCTTGGATGCTCTGGTTACCTTCAGTAATGAGAAGGAACAGCTTCCCATGTTTAGCCCACGGGACTAGGAGCCAGACATTCTGGCTCTGACACTAGTTATCATGTAACCTTGGATAAGTCTCTTAACTAGTCTGTGTCTGTTTCCCAGTTACATTCATACAGGGATAATATTTACCTACATGTGGTTAGGTCTTAATAAAAAATACTGTAATTGACTTTTCTATATTTTGTTGTAGATAAATACATATCGGTATCATGTATGTATGAATTTATTCCTATCAATATATGCAATTTCTCATCTCAGTGTGTGGGAATTTGCACATGCTGTAAAAACAAACCCAACAGTCCTTTACAAATCTTGTCATTTTTGCTTTTAAATTAGTATATTCACTTTGAGAACAGGGCTTATCAAGTAGTCTGCAACTAAAGTTGATGTTCTGCCTTTTTACGGTTGCCATGATGCAAATGTCATTTGTTCTCTCTTTTATTAAAGTTAACTGTTATTTAAGAGATCAAAGTTAATTATCACTAAGGAGATCATTTTACCTATCAACCCACTTCAGTAACCCCACTATTACGAGTAGAAGCTTTATGCTAATCAGTTTTCTAATTTGCATACATTACTGATTTTTTTTTCCAGTATGAAAGTAGATCTGTTGGCGACAGCTCTTGAGAGGTAAAGAGAGAGAGAGAGAGAGAGTATGGTGAATTTCAAGGGTTCACCAACAGATCACGGTACCAAAAAAAAAAAAACTCCCAAAACTTTAACTTCATCACACCATGAAACTTTTAGCTAATGTAGCTTGGCTGCGCTGCAGAAGTCTGATGCATGCAGCACCTTGTTTCCGCTTAATATGGGGATAGAAATGGGCAGGAACTTGAAGATCACCGTAAGTGAAGCATGCCTGGCTAGACCGGAAGAGACCACGCTGGAGGAGTTGTGATGGTGAAAACAGAGAGACTTTTTTTTTCAAAGCAGCTGTCGGCTCCTCTGCACGGCTCAGCCAAGTGTGTGCTGATGTAGTGGACAAGATCGTCTATTGCAGGGAAAGGTGATATTAGAGAGAGAAACCCCCCTTCTGCTCTCTCATGCTGCTTTCCATGTAGTGAGCTTGTCAAATGGGAACCACTACTGGGGAGGCAACTCCTGTTACGATTGGCATCTGCTGTAAATTAACTCCAGCAATATGGCGAAAGAACAATAAAGAATCTGAATTAAATAACTACCCTGGTGATCTCGAAGCTCAGTAAAATGATTGTCCAGGAGCAAACAAACCAGTTGCTATGTTGGACATATGCTTAGATAAGCTTTAAACTCTCTCACGCCCAAAGGATGTAGCTGAAGTTATATCCGGTGTGTTCCTTGGATTCAATTGTGGTTCTGTAACTTTAGTTTGGCTTCATTACCAGCAGGACGATTCTCTTTCCATTGACTATCAGCGTGTTCTTCGTGTTGCTCCATATGCTGCTTAGGTGACCTAGGTTACAATCCTGGCTCCACGGACGTCAGTGGGCGTTTTGCCATTGGTTGGAATAGAGCCAAGATTTCACCCCTAGAGTTTGGTTGGGATTTTCAAAAGTGCTTAAGGGAGTTAGGCACCTAAAGCCCGTCCCAGTTGTGAGAGCTGGTCCTTGAAGGCGCTCCGAGCCCAGACTCCAGCCCAAGCACTCTCTTTAGCCCTATAGCACACATCTGGGTCAGGGGACTCAGGCTCTGAGACGCTCTGCCCGTGGGCTGTTTTTTAATGCATTGTAGATGTATCCTTAGAGTATGGCTACACTGCAGAGTAAGCAGGGCTCGGAGCCATACTCCCATTTCTGTTCACACACAGATCAGTGTGACTTGCGCCAGCAAGCACTCAGGACCCTGCTCGGTGGGGGCAGGGGGGGTTGGACAGAGCCGAAATCCCGCTGAGATTCAGGTCCAAGCCTGGGCATTTTGCAGGGTGGACGCACGTCAAGCCATCGACCCAAGTCAGAAAAGCGGCGTAGTGCAGTACGGACACACGGTAACACAGCTGGGAGACCCTGGTCCAGCGTTTGTAAACTCAGGTTTACAATGCAGTGTGGATGCTCAAGGCTTGGACACACCAGATCCACAAGCCGGGGTCCCATTGACCTGGGCTTAGGGTGTAGTGTAGACATATCCATAGAGCCACAGTGCCAAATGTTACCCTCTCCAGATTTTAGTGGTCTTCGGATTCCTCCCATTGGCCTCCATCCTGAAAACACACCTGCGCATACTTAACTTCAAGCCCCAGAACCATCCCTTAGAAAGCTGTGGAACTCCTCCCATGGTTAAAATTAAGCATATGCATGTTTTCAGCCTTAGGCCCTTAACTGATATCCATAGAAGACGCCTTTTGAATTGGTGCAGTCTCAAAAGCCAATGTGGCAAGGTTGTTCCTTATTGTGTAGGGGGGCAGTGAGAGCCAATGTGACTTGGTTCCATGTAGGAAGGCAAATCCTGAATTGCAAAGATGACCTTTTATAGTCTGTTTCTTTTATGACAATCTCGGGCTCAGACTGTACAGAGCTGTGTATTCCTATTTGAAAGGAAACATAAAATATGATGGAAAAGGCTAAAGAATTTAGAACACATAACCTTTGTGCATCTTGCTTGGCTTTTATTGTCTCAATTATTCATTCTGCTGGCTACCTGTAGGATAATATGATAGCTGATTTGGAATCCTTCCCTGTTCCCACTGACAACCAATCAAACTGTTAATAGGCCAATAAAATCATGGGATTTAGAGGGGAAAAAGTGATTATATTGCTCCAGTGCTAATGAGCCACATCTATCTGAACAACTGATTAAAGACTGTGTTGGAACAAGATCTTAGTAAACCATGGCATGTTGTTAATGTACAAAGGTGTACAGTATTCTGGATAATAGACGCTCACGGATCAGTCCTCATGGCTGTAGACTCACTATACTCTCTATGTAGGTGGAATGTGGGCATTTGCTCTTTGCTATCATCTTATTCCGCTTAACCCCTTCCATACACCTATCAAGTTGCAATGACAGCCTCACAACAAAGCAGGTCAAGCACGTTTGGGTGTTCATGGGGCACGTTGTGTAGATGATAAATAGTCCCAAAGCTGTGTGATTACATAATGATAGCCATGTTCACTCACCTGTCTATCAAAAGAGCTGCATTCAAGTTTGAGCTCTCTTCCCCTGGGTCCATGAAGTGAAGATGGAGTGTTAGCTTATAGTCTTTAACATTCCTCCCAACTGTGGGCTAAGTGCACTGGGGTTAAACGGAGTCCCTTTTGCTTAGTAATCCATTAGCTAATGGGTGTCTAAGCCCATCAATTTTCTGTTTAGTCCTTAACACCATTAGGGTACACCTGCTGTGCATAAAAATACACCTGACAAATAAGAGTGATAGTTGAAATAAAATAAATATCCAGTGTTGTTATAGCTGATCTGTAGTGTTTAAAACGTAGCGGGCATAACAGTGATTGTAAAGCGGAACACGGCGCTACATACTGACACCCACCCGCCTGAGCAGTTTGATATAAAAATCATTGCAGTCTTGCCAAGGCACCTGTAGTAAGGGAGCTTTTCCTCACCACCATATTCCCCAGCCTGCTGGACCCTTAGTTTCCCTGCAAGTCGGGGATCAAGGCAATATTTATAAATGATGATTTAATTATTCCAAAGGCTTTGGGAGCCAGTGGTGGAATTGTGGGACCTCAGCGACTGTGTTCCAGGAAGAGCAGGCAGAAACGTTACATGGTATTTTTCTAATACCTTTCCTAGTGTTCCATTGGTTTTTGTTATTTCATGAGTCTTTGTTTTTTACAGCTTGTGATTTGCATTCAAATTGTCAACACAGCCCTTTGCACGTAACTAATGTTACTGCGCTGCGATTTCCCTGCATTAAGTAATGATAAAGTTAATCAGGCAAACAAGCACCATAGTGTAAAGATTTTCATGGTGATAAGAGGTTTTTCCAAAGGACCTTTTTAATCAGGTTATTGCAAGACGACTCAGCTGCATTTCTTCTTGCCATACAGATCTTCCAGATACTTATGACTTTTGTAAAAGGCTGTGCCATCCCCTGTTTATCTACACCCCCTCCAGTGTCCTCAAAATCTGCCCAGATTAGGGAACAGCTGTCTTAATTCCTTACCCTAAATCATAACACTTTATGGATAACAAATAAATCCAATTAGCCTGTGGAACTCATTGCCACAAGGTACCACTGAGGCCAGGACCAAGGTAGTCCATGACTCTCTACAGCTTGAGCTAAGGCTCCAGGCTCTGTGGCTGTGAACGGGAATGGACTCACACCTTGTGTAATTTGGGCACAGTGGGGGCAGTACGTAACACACATTGACTGACCAGTGGGTTACATGTGACAGCAGCAGCAACACATGGGGATGTCTAACTGGTGGCTGGCGGTTGGGTTAGCGACGGGTGGGCTACAGGAGTGCAGCACACGTGGCCTGAAGGCCTTGAGTCACATATGCCGTACTGCTGCTCCCAACCACTCAGCCTTATTTCTTTCTTTGCTGGGGGAAGGCAGGTGGGAATTGAGGTCTCCAGCTAAGTGGCATTAGTCTGTGAGCCTTTTCGGGAAGCCACCCACAATGTCTCTTTGATCATTTCAGGCTTCAAATTCAATCTCAAATGCCAGCTTTGCCAAGCCCAGTGTTCAACAGTCAGGGCCTGTCCTCCCCCCCCCTCCCCCAAATCATGTGATGTCTTTTTTAAATGAATACTTGTTGGGCGCTTGTGCCTTCTGGAGGTTGTTTTGAGCTATTTTCAAGCTTTTCTTTAGAACCCTGATGGCTAGAAACATATTTATTTAAATGGAAGCTGAGATTCTCTTGATTCACAAGACTCCAGGAGCTGGGACTTTAAGAAAACCACCACTTCACATGAGTTGGCAACATTGCAATAGCCGCATGACCGTCTCTTTCCTGCCTATTCTGGGGGGAATCCACTTCCCACTTCCTAGCCTGTGTGGGGAGAGAGCTGCCACATGTTCTCGCACCATCCCCCTCCCGCCCATTCGCTACTGTCTCTGCCATCCTCCCAGCACCTCCTTGGCTCTATCACACGCTGCCTCCCACCCCTTTTCCTCTTCTCAGTCCCCCCTAGCCTTCAACGTCTGCTTTCCTGCTGGTGGGGGACAAGTCTCGACTGCCCTCGCCCACCCTCCACTGGCCACGTTTGAAGAGGTGGGTCCCTGCTGCTTTGGGGTTAAAGCCACTGGGCCAATCATAAGGCTTGCGGGGGGGGGGGGGTGAGTTTGTGTCTGATTCACTGATGCTGGTGGGGTGTCCTGCATCTCAGCAAGGGCAGCGTGGTTAGATTTGTAGAGCCCTCAGGTGTTACTTGGACAGCGAAGCTAATAGGGGCTGGCAAGCTGGCGATTTGGCCTTGATCCTCTCAACGTTTGGGGCAATTTGGTGCAACACTTCAGGGCTAGAGGCAGATTAAGGTTTCCTGGGGCCCTGAGACAAAGCAAGTGCCCCCACCCGCCCCTTCCACCTGCTGGCCCGCCCCCATTCTGCCCCGTCTGCCTGCGGCCCCCGCACAAAGTTCCACCCCTTTCTGTTCCTTCCCTAGGGTTCCAGCCAGGGTCCCCCATTCCACACACCCCCACTGCACCTGTTTGCTACTTTATGTCCTCCCCCCACACACTGTGGCCCCAAGACTGGAGACGCCCTGTCCCCCCGTCACAGCCTGAGGCCGCAGTGGGGAGTGAGCGCCTCCCCCCCCCCCCCAAGTTGTGAGGCTGCCTCCTGGGGCTGCAATGGGGGGGTCCCAGTGCTCGGGCTTCTCCCGCCACCCCCTGCGCTTCTGCTGGGGATGGGTTGGAGCTGGGGGCTTCCCCTGCCCGCTCCCCACCTTCTGCTGGGGACACCGTCAGGGAGGCGCGGGGGGCCCTCAGTTGACCACTGCCCCTGGGCACGGGCCCATAGGTCCAGTGGCTAATCCGCCACTGTTCAGGGCCATGAAATACCCACTGGAGGAGGTGGGGGGGCAGACTTTGCCAAAGAGCGCTGCTCGTTTTTAGACACCTAAATAAGCATATGGCTACATGGCGATGCAAACCCCCTGGCCGGCCCGTGCCCACTGCCTGGGGCTCACAGGGCTTGGGCTAGAGCCACGGGCACTGACGCTTGTTTTTACCAGTAGGTGCTTTTGAAGCAGGGGTGTGGGGATCTCTGCCAGTTTTGGGGCGGCCCTGTTCAGTGTATTTATACGCTTCTTTCATAGTCTCGGTATTGAGTATGTGGCTATCACTGGTATCTGAGTGAGGGATGAGCCTTGGGAGAAGGGGCAGAGAGGCGCGAGCAGTGGACGGACGGACGGGGTGGGGGAGTCCCTCAGGGGAGGGTACTCAGCGGAAGAGGCAGAGCAGGGGCGGTAAGAGGGGGAGCAGGAACAGGGCTTCCAGGCGGAATGAGAGTGGTGCACATGCAACCTCGGGTGGGGGGGAAGCCGAGGAGGGGTGGGGCTGTGGGGGGGATGGGGCCACAGTCCAGGCACTGGTGCTCCCCCCACACTTCTAGGGAGCTTCCGATGCTCCCACTCAGCCTCCCCAAACACAAGGCTCACAAGCCGCCTCTGACTAGGCTTTGTGCACCCCAGAGCACCCCTGGAGTCAGCGCCTAGGGCCAGTGCCGCGGTTTAATTGTGGTGTAAACATTCAGTCTCAGGCTGCAACCTGGGCTCTGGGACCCTTTGTGGGAGGGGAAGGGGTGCAGCCATAGGTGCCGAAACAATTTTGCCACAATAGGTGCTCCTGGATGCTGGGCTCTCAAAACCCTAGCCCAGCTTGTGCAGTGCACCGGGCTCCTGGCAATTCGGTCCCAGGTGTGGTGTCACGGGCCAGTGCCGGGGCTGAGGAGACCGACCAGCGCTGAAAGGAGAACGCTGTGTAAGCTCCAATGCTTGGCTTCTTCCCCAACAGCGGTTGGACCAACGCACGCTATTACCGCCCCCATCTTGTGGCGCTAGTGGTGAACAAACCCGTGGCACAAACCCAAACCAGGCCTTTGTGTGATGTCAGCTCAGCGGCACCCATTGGGGTAGACTGCCACGTCTTTCAGGCCTGGCCCATTGCTGCTATGATTGTTAAATCCTGACTGCGGAAGAGCGTATCAGTCATAGCACACCTATCAAAAAAGACTCGTTTTAAATGCTTGGGGAGATTGAGGGCTACAAACCTTGGGAAATCAGCTCTGCCTAATATATTATGTAGAAGTTCTGTAATCATTATTGAACTAAAGTGCATTGAGTAAGTGGATAAAATCAGTCCCACTGTAGCATACGTCTCCAGAGAGCACAGATAAAAATGCCTTGTACTTAAGTAAAAAAAGGTAACAAAATATTTCCAATCCTGGCAACTGCATTTTCCCCCTAATATAAATATGGAACCCCCTGGAGAAGCTGATGATGCAGCAGAGGTTGAAGGGAAAGCAAAGGCAACGGGAGCAGTGCAGCGTTAACGGGCGGGGAGGGCGCCACATGAGCCTGACTGACACAGGGAGCAAGTCGCTGTGAAATACGGACGGGGCGGGGGAGTGTGAAGTATGGCTTCCCCTCCCCCCTGAGGGCAGCCCACCAAGCCAGCATGCTCAGGAGGGGGCAGAGGGGAAGGCTGGGGTCAGCCAAAGTCCCAGAGTGGCAAGTTGGGGTCAGGGGATTTCTACAAGTTGATACCCATGCTCCCTTACTGGCATCCCGAAACCTCCCTGTGGCCCATTCGTGCAACTCAGCTCCTAGGCAGTGGCTTCCCTGCACCAGTATAGCCCATGCAAATGCATCTTCCCTAACACCATCTTCCAGGAGCCCTGCAAAGGGGCCAGAGAGTTAGGCTGCAGGGGCTCATTTGATGGGCGTAGCAGAAAAGAGGAAGGTTGAGCGTGTTGTTAAAACACTGGACTGGGACTCTGTGGGTTTAATTCCCCCTTCTGCCCCGGTCCCCTGTGTGATGTTGGGCATAAGAACATAAGAACGGCCAGACTGGGTCAGACCAAAGGTCCATCAAGCCCATTCCTCTGATGGTGGCCAATGGCAGGTGCCCCAAAGGGAATGAACAGACAAGTTATCATCAAGTGATCCATCCCGTCGCCCATTCCCAGCTTCTGGCAAACAGAGGCTAGGGACACCATTCCTGCCCATCCTGTCTAATACCAATTGATGGACCTATCTTCCATGAATCTATCTCGCTCCCTTTTGAACCCTGTTATAGTACTGGCCTTCACAACACCCTCTGGCAAGGAGTTCCAGAGGTTGACAGTGCGTTGTGTGAAAAAATACTTTCTTGTGTTTGTTTTAAACTTGCTACCTATTAATTTCATTTGGTGGCCCCTTGTTCTTGTATTAGGAGAAGGAGTAAATAACACTTCCTTATTTACTTTCTCTATACCACTCACGATTTTATAGACCTCTATCATATCCCCCCTTAGTTGCCTCTTTTCCAAGCTGAAAAGTCCCAGTGTTATTAATCTCTCCTCATACGGAAGCCGTTCCAGACCCCTAATCATTTTTGTTGCCCTTTTCTGAACCTTTTTCAATTCCAATATATCTTTTTTGAGATGGGGGTGAGCACATCTGCACGCAGTATTCAAGGTGTGGGCGTACCATGGATTTATATAGAGGCAATATGATATTTTCTATCTTATTATCTCTCCCTTTCTTGATGATTCCCAACATTCTGTTAGCTTTTTTGACGGCCGTCAAGTGGGGCACGTGCTCCCACTTTTTGTGCCTGACTTCCCTGCCTCTAAACTAGGGATACCAATACCTCTTTGCCTTCTCTAGTTAGAGTGCAAGCTCTTAGGGGCAGGGACAGTCACTCACTACGTGGTTGTCCCGTGCCTAGCCCAGAACTATCTCTGCTTCTCTCCATACTGCCCCCTCCTGGCCGCCTGCTTGTGTTGCATGACACAGGGAAGCCGCGAGCTGGGAGAGGAAGACACGTGGCAGATTCTGGCTACGTTAACAGTCATTAGTAGCCAGAAAGTGAAAATGGCGGGTGACAAAGTCTTTTGCTCCCCTCCTTGTCCAGGGAAGCATATGGGGAAGCCCAGAAGTGGCTCATGTATCCCTCCCCTCCACATCGGGTGTTTCTTCCCCCACACTCCAGTTCCCTCCCAGGTAGGGTAGGGCATGGAGCTCCTCTGGCTGGCCCAGAGGGCACCACAGAACTCTGGCCCTTACAGCAGTCTGAACTTCCCCATTGCCCCTCACTGCCACCAGTAGAGAAGCTGAGGGAGGGATAGCTCAGTGGTTTGAGCATTGGCCTGCTAACCCCAGGGTTATGAGTTCAATCCTTGAGGGGGCCACTTTGGGATCTGGGGCAAAATCAGTACTTGGGCCTGCTAGTGAAGGCAGGGGGTTGGATGCGATGACCTTTCAAGGTCGGTTCTAGGAGATGGGATATCTCCATTTAAAAAAAACAAAAACAAAAAAAACACAGCAGCTGGGAAAAAGTCAACAATGGTGACATGCCCATCATTAGGCTTCAGTGTCAACAGGCTATTGCGATGAAGGGAGCTGTTAATTCCAACAGTCCATAGATTTATAAGGACAGAAGCAACTGCTAGGATCATCTGCTCAGCCTTGCTGCACTGACCGCGTCATAGACCTTCACGCAGTGACCCCAGGAGTGGGGGGCACTGTGCTACCCTATTGCGTAAGGGAACGCTACTGAGCCCAGGGGCTTGTGGTTGAATTAGAGCATCTGTTTCAAAAAGAGAGCCCATCACACGACTCGGACTCCAAGTTGGGATGACAACTACTTCCCTGGAGAAGGCAATCCCAACGGTTAATTACCCTCCCTGTTAAAAAATGGCATCTTATTTCCAACAGGAATTTTTCTAACTTTGACTTCGAGCTATTGGCTCTTGTTTTGCCACGGTCTGCTGGCTTAAAATGTCTCAAACAACGCTCCATGACAGCCCTTATAGACCCTTATCAAATTGCTTCTTAACTTGTTCTAAATAGATTGAGCTTAGGTCTCTCGCTGTAACGCGGCTTGTCCAGCCCCCCCAAGGCATTTTTGTGGCTCTTAGCTGAATCCTTTCCAGTACGTTGTCAATATCCTTTTTTAACGTGCCGACGCCACAGCTGGACACAGTATTCCGGTAGCAGCCTGACCGGTGCCACGCACAGAGATCACACTACCTCCCTACTGGTCAGACGAGTGATGCTCCGAGTCTTTATTTCCTGTCCTCACTCAGATGAGTAAGGGCAACATCAGCTCAGTTGATACCTGTCACAGGGCAGGGGACAGCGTCACCTGGCGCCAGTGTTTGTCGTTACAAGCCCCATGGAAACACTCGCATGAGTAAGGTATTATGTAGGGTGGCAGAATCAGGCCGTCGGATAAGGCCAGAGGCTGCCTGGCCCTGATGCAGGTATGCTTTGTGTCTGTGGCGGGAGAGGGTGCCAGGAATCCCTCCACCGCTTGCATATCCCATCCAGGGTTGGTCTAGACTAGCACGAGTGGTTAAAGTTAGCGAACACAGCCCCAGCTTGCACCCTGACCAGCTAAATCAAAGTAAAAAGGTCTTAGCTTGTGTCTCCATAAGGGAAAAGGTTGAAGTTAGTGTCGCTGACCCCACCCACCTTTGCTCGTCGAGGCAAACCCCGAAGAGCCAGGTAGAATTGCCGTCCCTGCACTTGGGCTAGAGGCCTAGGATAAACCACAATCATTTGCGTCCTGGCTAGATTAGTATTGACACAGGTGGGAGCAAACTCAGGTTCGTTGCCAAGCAAGTTACCCCAGGGCACTTTCAAAGGGAGCATTTTCGAACAGGCAGAGAGGTGGCAGAGGTTAGTTCCTAGTCTCTCTGTAGCAAACCCATCCCCAACCCCACTGCCTAGCTCAGTGGGGCTACGGAATCCCATTCTGCAGCCTGCATCCCCAGACCAATGGGCCATGCTGGCTGTCCTCTCTCCCTACCCCAAATCCCTTACCCCATTGCACATCACATAGAGAAACGCTTACAAGACGAATAGCGAACGAGGGCCAAGGTGTGTAAAGGGGCAACGTTGCAGCAGGCCCAGCTGACTTGAGGGCCAACGATGAGGTGTAAGGAGATTGCATAGAATGGGATGCTAAGCAGCGTGAGGAGAGGGGGCATAGGAGTGAGGATGTAGCAGGAATCTGGGGATGGAGAAGTGGGCTACAGCGGATGAGCAGAAGCACAGAAATAGGGAAGGGGATCACAAGACTATGTGAGAAGCCTGTTGTGCAGGATGGCGACCCCTCATTTTACTGAGCTTGTAAAAAGCCAGGGGAAATTCCCATACGAAAAGCTTTGTGAAATTAAAGTGCAACCTCTGAAAAGCAAGGAAATGACCCATTTACACAGCATTACCATCCCCCCTCCTTTCACACACCTGACCTCCCGAACACCAAAATACCCAACTGTCCTCACTCCATAAACTCCCTTTCCAGGCCAACATATACCCAACCACAGGGCACACGAACACACCCCCACCCACGTCCAAATGCACAGGCCAAACTCAGCCCTCACACGTTTTTTTATTTAGTACAAACACCACTTTTTAGATGTGACCATTACAGGTGGATGTCTAGACAACGTATCATCTCCTCGCTAAGGTCAGAGTTCAGGGTGTATCTCTGAGTTTGTCTGGAGAGCGCAGATTCTTAGCCAGGCTTAATTAGAATTTGGGTCCCTGCAGTTTATGTGCGCTACCTGTCTTCAGAACTGGCTAAAAATAACTGTCCATTGAACACATTGGGTCCTGGCTTTCCTGCCTGCAGACTGGCTGTGTAACACTGCTGGTGGAAGGTACGCACTCTAACAAATCATTGGCCACATACATCGGGGGCTTGCTTTTCAGAGGTGCTGAGCAATCAAACAGCAGTGAGAGCTACCTGGGCTTAGTGCCTTTAAAAAGCTGGCAAGCAACACCATCTTGGCCAGCAAACCAGAACATAGGCTATGAGCTAATGGTAAAGGTCTAGCAGGTCGTCTAGTTAGAGCTAGTAGTGACTATAGTGAGAGTTGCAGACACTTTCTACTATTATAGCAGAGCATCGGTTCTGCTAGACTAGAGTTAAACTTAAGAACAACTTTCTCTGTAAAGGTCAACTCTTCCATACGCTTCTGCTTTCAGTTGTTGACAACTTTGCCAAACTTCAGCTGCTGGGGCTGGAACCGAGGGATTCTGTCCCTGGCTCTGCCGCAGACTTCCTAGGTTAGGGTGAGCAAGAGTCTATCACCACGGATCTACACAAGACGACAAATTAAGGTTGCACGAGAGCTTTTCATTCTGGCCTCTCCTAACTAGAGTGCTTGGCTTTGCATCTTTAATATTCTTTTAGCAGAGGGGGGTTGGTGTTGTATCCAGTTATACAGTACGACCTTTATCCTTTTTGTACTGCAGCCACTCGAGGGCAGTACAGTAACAGGTGCTAGGGAAGGTTGGATTCCAGCCCAGGGAGAGCGATGGTGCTGTTTTGTTTGTGCACAAAAATAAAAAAAGAGGTGACGTCCCTGGGAAAATATCCCCTTCGCTCTGAGGGTGGTGTCAGGGTGGGCATCCACAGCTTTGTGTCTGTAAACAGAGCCCTCAAACGGCTATAATTCTTCACTCCCATTTGAACCAGAGAACCACAGGCTTAGAAGGGACTGCAAGGGTCATTTAGTGTAACCCCCTGCCAAGATGCAGGATTTGTTGTGTCTAAAAGAAGAGTTTTGGGTGCCATTGCAGCAACATCTTCAACCCCTGGGCTACTAACCACTTCTTCTCTTTCCTCTGCGGTGGTAGAGCAGAGGAGGAAGGGGAGGCGACACTCTTTGGCATGAAGCACATCACGCCTATCTGGTAGGTGACAGAGGCTTAATATGAAGACTGGCAAAGTGGAATCTCCTTACAGAAGCCCGTAACTTCACTCTGGAAAGGAAGGGTGCTCTTGTGGGAAAGGCAATGGACAGCCACTCAGGACACTTGGGTTCAGTTTTTGCCTGTGCCACAGATTTCCAGTGGGATGTTGGGCAAGTTACTTATGGTCTGATTCTGCACCACCGAAGTCCATGGGAGTTATGCCATGGACTTCAGTGATCACAGGATCAAGCCTTTAATCTCTCAGACCCTCGGCCATAATATGGGGATGATACTTCCTTTCTCCCACCCTCCATCAGCCTTATGTATTGAGCCAGCAAGCTCTTCAGAGCAAGGACTGATTCTAGCTATGTTATTGCACAATGATCTGTCCTTGAAGCCTTATTGTAATACTGTGATGTAAATGAGAACAATAAATGCTTCATTATAAGATAAGCAAAAGTTCACTGAAATCAGTATAAGAGGAGTTTTAATGCAGCACGAGAGGAGTAGATTTCCATGTGCTATTCTGCCACTTTTTGCTGCTCTGTGTTTTGAGAAGGGCAGTTCAGGAGCTTCCGGCTTCCACCTTATAGTTATCCTGGTCTGTTGAGCCGTAGAAGCAGATAAATAAAGTCACAACCAGGGGCTCTAGTCACAGACAGGAAGTAACTTTAATTAAATATTGTGAAAGTTGAAAAGTTTTTACAGCTTGAATTTCTGCAAAAAAATTATAACAATCTCTACAGTAGTTAGTTTCTCTAACAATAGAACTGTACAGTGTGTGTGTCTATTCAAAAAGATTTAGATAAGAAGGTGAAAGGTTAGTAGTTTCAGAGATGACTTCATTTTAGCTGCATCCTAGTACAACTGTGAGGAAATAGGCATACTTTATGCAATCCAGTTATTGTGTAGCTTCACCTTTTGAAACTGAAATCGGAACGTTTCCACTTAAAGCCATATTCTGTAAGGAGTGGCATCTTTTACTTAGTAAGAGAAAGGGGTCTTTTGCAGGGAGATTTTGATCAATTTCCTTTCATCCCATCACTATAAATAGCTGCAACAAAACACGTTGTTCATGGATCTTTGGGCTACGAATGTACATGGTTAACATGGCTGTCTAAATGGCTACGACTTAGAATGGCGTTCTACAAGACCAATCAAGGGTGTCACTGAACAAAATATGGCTTTAAATTGGATTACATTGCCATGCTGTTGCTTACTATGTGAATTGGAATAATCGTTTTGAGTACAGAGAAGCAATACATTGATGTCTCTCACATTTTCCAGTTTTTTTTCTTTTATTTGCCTTTCCCCCCCCAAAAGATCACACTGTGACTTTCTAGTGAAAACCATTGCAAAATTCATACAGGAAGCATGCACAGTTGCAGCATCGTTGGAAATGATTTCTTGCTCTACTAGAAAAAAGTTACATTGTCTTAAGGTAACAAAAACAGTTCTTTTGTGCTTTTCAATTCCTTTTTTTTCTTAGAATGTTAGTGATGATTGACAGTTCTGGTGCACAGTATAATGTACAAGTGAAATGAATATGATTTGCATTGTTAAGGCATCCAATCTGCTGGTTTATATTTATGTGAAAGACAGAGAAATATACAAGCAGACTTAAGAAAGAAAGTATATTCATTGAGTTCTATGAAGTTTCTCCCCATATTTAATGCACAAAAATGCGTCACTCCAAAGAGGAGAGATCCCATGCATATTAATAGAGTAAAACAGCATTATTTTTTGTTAAGCCTCAAAAGCAAAGGATATTTTTTAAAATCTACATAACTAAATGCTACAAGAATAATATGCTACTTTTTGCCATATATTGGAAAAAACTTCTTAACTTACAAATAATACAAAAATAGACAATGGCTTTTAGGTGGAAATAAAAAAATGGAAGCATGGTTTAAAACAATCTTAAAAAAACCCTATAAATGAAATGTTTTAAAATCACATTTAAACAGCTAATACAACGGTGAGTGACCAAACAAATCAGCACTTTTCACATAGCAAACATACACAATAAAATAAATTGGGGATGGAGGGGAAAAGCAATGTACAAATTCCAAAGATAAATACATTATTTATATGGATATTTTACAAAATCCCCTTTAAAACAAACAAATAACCCCCCCCCAAACAAAACAAAAAAGCTTTTTTTTCCCTTTAATTAATTTTGCAAGTATGTGCAAGCTAAAGGTAGTGAGCTCTTTTTGCAAAATATGCAGTAATTTTTTGTGACATTGAAAATCTGTCTTAAGACATTAAAATGTATAAATAGAACAACAACTTTGGCAAAAAATCACAAAAAATCTACAGTATTTATAACTACATACAAAACACAACAGCAAAGAAAAAATATCAGATAATGCATCTTCAGAGCTTTGCTGCCTCTTTGACTAATAGTTTTAAGAACACTTCCCAGATAATGATAGCAAAATTCCTGTAAAACAGAACCTATGGTTTTGATTTGAAACCTTCCTCACGACCCTTCCCCCTCCCATCCACCTGCAAATTCAAATTCATGTTTCCACTTACTATTCAAAAACAGTTACCTGTTGCTTAATATATTATGCTACAAACTGAGAGGGTCGGCTGATACAGCAACAATCCTAGCGGGAGGCTGACAAAAAACGTGTGTGCTTCTAGATCATTGAGAATGCAGAACTGCAGACGAGTCAATTCTGGTTCTGCCCCATAGAAACAAATAGATTAAAGTGAGGAGGAAAATTTATGATTACACCCAACATGTAATAATGGCTTGAGTCCGTGTCTTTAGACAGCGACACACAATCCAAAGGAGATTTGTATGCACAGCTCAGGTTATGCTAAACTCAAGGGAGGCCACTCATTTGGAAAGATTCTGATATAAGCTAAACAGAGAGCCATGCTAGTCTAATTATGCAGTTTTAGCATTATATCCAGAGGCACTGGGTTTCAGAGTTAAAGACGTCAGCTTACGTTATTCATGTCCTTAGCTACACTTTCACCAACTTTTCTCATCGCATTATTTACACAATTATTTAGTCTGATATTAAAAACAGAGGTTACAAATTCTCTCCCTGTTTTAAAAGAACAAATGCTTAGTGAGTGATATCTATTTAATTAGAGAATCAAAAATGTATCGGATAAGCAAACCATCCCTGGATAAACAACACATATGAGCCGACTCTTAATTAAATGGCCATTATTCTTCTAAAAAAAACTAACTGGCACTTCTATTCTGTCCCTTACCGACTTGTTTGTAAATGTTACCACTTCATTTCCCTTTACACAGCTTTAGAAAAGGGTCATAAATTAAAAATATGAAGTTTCATCTCTAGTGTCCCTTGCAGAACTGTATGATTTATAAAAGACAAATGGCTGTTGAGTTAAATCAAGCTTTAAAAATTAAAACAAACAAAAAACAAAAACCAAGAAAAAAGTGGATTTTCTTTATCAACACAGAATAAATATATCTCCCAAGTACTTGGGATGGACAACTCAAATCAACACCTTGCAATTGCAGATTTTTTGTTAATTTCGGTATTTGCAAGGACGGTGATTTTTGTTTTGTTTAAAAATCCGCAGTTATTGTAAGATTCCTCTTTATTTTATTGTATTTTATTTTTTTAAAAAGGCCTGAGTAAAAAGTTCCACTCTGGGACTTGTATCAGATTTCTCTCTGAAGCAGAATTCAACCTCTTCAATACAATTCTTCAAGGCAATCCTTTCACATGGGAGGAACAATCATACCAGATATAGCTGTTCAAAGGAGGGGAGAGGAAGGGAAAAAAGAAAAAGAAAAGTGACTCCTTTGCATCACACCTTCAATTCCAAAACCCGCACTACATTTACCAGCAGGTACTCTCTATACTGGGAGCTGAATTCATACACAAGTAGCAAACAATAGAAATAACAATATATGCATTAAATACAAAAGGTCTGATTCTGATCTCACTGACACTGGTATAAATCAGGTCTAACTGCTGGCAACAATGACGTTTCTCGAGCGTAAATTTAGCACAGTATCTTAGCTCAGACGCAGCCCCTTTTCAACTCTTAGATGCAGAATTTGGTTGTTGCTGGCAAAGCTGAGGAGGCCTAAACTGTGAGAATGTTCATAAATTCTGTTAATTTCTTAAGAAGAACAGACATTTGTGCCCTGTGTGGGCATACAGCTACCATCCCACGTGCCAGCAGTGTATACAAATGCCATAGTCTGTTGCCTTGTGTACACGAACACTGGCTCCTTTTCTTAGCCAGCTTTCCCAGACAAGCTCGTTTCGGTATTCAAACCCCTGAAGAGTGGATGGTCAAACCTATCACTCAGTGTTTCTGGGCGAGGTTGAGGATACATGTTGCTGTTTTGTGGGAGAGTTTCGGAGTAGGCCAGTATGAGCCGATACAGACCCAAGTAATGCTGAGAATGATGATACAGGATTGAAACATCTGATCCAAAGGCTGACTGGGATCCTTGCAAATTAGAACAGCAGTTAAGCCTATGGGAAATCAAAGCTTTAGACCCTATCACTTAACTGACGGGAGCCAGCTGAGAAGATGGATTTCCTCCAATAGGCTATTTTATTTGGTTGTCGCAGCTCTGCAGAACTGATGGGTTGGCAACCACTGGCTGACCCAGGGTGGACACGGTGCTCACCTATACTCCTCTCCCTGATTCTCTCAGACTGTGGCACACTGATTCATTTAACATTTTACCTATTTAAAAACTTGTTGGATAATGACATTACTGGGAGTTGTGCATGTGTAGCCAGTGGTCCTGAGAGCAACTTAAACCCCCTACAGAAGAAAGTTCCAAGTTAAAGCTGCCATCAATCCTTAACCCAGTGTTGTTGTTGTTTTTTGTGGGGGCTCAGCATCATGGCATCTTATGGGCTCACCAAATCTTTAGGTGCCTTTTCACGACTGGGATGAATTCAGAGTAGAAGTTTAGTTTTAATTTAGATTTTCGTCTCTTTTGTTTGTTTAAGGTGGATTGATGATTTTACTGCACTATTCTTTCCAATATAATTTCCTTCTTTTTTCCCTATCAGGGCTCCCATTGCAAACTCCCTTCAATTGGAATGGTGCATCATGAGATATAGAATCACAGTCTCTTTTAAACTGTTTTACAGAAAACAGCTACAGAAAACAATAGACTTCCTCACCATTTCACCTCCACCTTTGTCTCTCTTTGTTTACCAGGGACCACACTCCACTACAACCTGTACAGAACAAGGGCACATCTAGTGGCTGAATGGTATACTGCAAGCATGCAGTGTAGCCGTGTTGGTCCCAGGATATTGGAGAGTCAAGGTGGGTGAGGTAATATCTTTTATTAGATCAACTTCTGTTGGTGAGAGAGACAAGCTTTTGAGCTAACTAAAAGTAAACATAATTACAAGGGTAGTCGCATAGGTTCTTTGTGAATGTTATAACAGGATTGCATCTTTGAAATAGTAGTTGTATGGTTATTTGCAAGAGAATATAAAATGCATACTAGACTTCAGGCTGGTTGCATTTCATGGGTGCATGATTTAAACAGAGTTGCCATCTCGGACATCTGGGCAAATGATTTCTTAGGGAAGAACTCGGTCCTGTGACAGGTTCTAATTCATTGTGCTTTAATTACAGCTGCAATTACTTGATAAGAACCAAGCCAAAGTGAAAGACTTGCAGATTTGGGGGTGAGGGGGGTGGGGAGGGAAACGTTTTCTCCACAAACACCACATGTGCAAGAATTACAAGTCTAATCAGTGCGGGGAAAACAGCTCAAGTAAACTGCACTGATTAAAGTAAAGAAAATGAGAGAAGGGAAGAATTCAAAACACATCCACGGTTGCTGTATGACATCCGAAGAGGTGACATGTTCCAATTGTCCAGCTGCATTTCTCTTCTTGGAGCGTCTCACCCAGCAAGGTTTTTGCAAAGGACAATTGCACCAGGCATTCTGGTAAGGAGCCTGGTTATATCTGGGGCAGTTTTAAAGAACTTCATCTTTAGGGCTCCCCAACAAGCTGCTGTAGTTTCACCCAAAGTTCATAAAACCAGGGACAGTGCTAAAGAAATAACAACAAGTTCGCTCTGCAGTTCGACCCCAGAGAGAGGCGAAGTCGGGGAATAGAGTCAGAGACTAAGGCCAGGATTGTTCTCTGTTCTGGTCATGTCCAAAGGCCCCAGTGAGGAAGAAGGGCCCCTTTCTATTCTATGCAGGTTCTTATACCATGCTCAGCACAGTAGTCTCTGAGCACCTTCCAGTTGTTCATTAAGCAATGTGACTAACATCTGTCCCCCAAGAAGCCCCTCCATAGAACTGAAGCTCCGTACTCGGGGGGGGGGCATGCTTAGGCCAGGAAGACCTGCATTCTCCTCCCACCAGCCCTGTGGGGGGCAATCATAGTAAAGTTAAAATTGGTGGAGCTGAGATAGACAGTATCTATGTGGATCTGTGGGTTTGGGGGCTGAACTACCCAACATCATTCCTTCTGTGGGGCTGGGGAAAACCTGCCCCGCTCCTGGAACAACATGTTCACAACTTGGTATGGGGAACTTCATGGAGCTTCCAGCCCTCTATATGGGGATGAGTTGGGCCTAAAACTCATGGATGGTAAAGATGCTATAAAGACGGATGGAAAAGATGCTATAAAGTATTCTTAGGCCTCATCAGACAAGGTCCCATCTTCCCCTCCTTCTGGCACAGGGACCCATGGCAAGACCATGCTACCACCAGGCAGGAGAGGGAGATGAAGGATTTATCCAGCAGCCGTCTCCACCAGGAAGCCTCTTGTGGATTCTCTGACATTTGTTGTTGGGTCTGAGGAAACGGAAACTCTAGGGCAGGGGTCGGCAACCTTTCAGAAGTGGTGTGCCGAGTCTTCATTTATTCACTCTAATGTAAGGTTTTGCGTGCTGGTAATACATTTTAACGTTTTTAGAAGGTCTCTTTCTATAAGTCTATAATATATAACTAAACTATTGTTCTGTGGCACCTTTAAGACTAACAGAAGTATTGAGAGCATAAGCTTTCATGTCTTAAAGGTGCCACAGGACCCTCTGTTGCTTTTTACAGATTCAGACTAACACGGCTACCCGTCTGATATTAAACTATTGTTGTATGTAAAGTAAATAAGGTTTTAAAAATGTTTAAGAAGCTTCATTTAAAATTACATTAAAATGCAGAACCCCCCGGACCGGTGGCCAGGACCTGGGCCAGGAGCTGCCACTGAAAATCAGCTCGCATGCCGCCTTCGGCACGCATGCCATAGGTTGCCTACCCCTGCTCTAAGGAATTCCAGTCCCCTCCCATCCAGGTAGGTGATAACAGGGCCCCAGTTAAGGGCGAGATTGTGATTCACCCTATGTGCACATGCGGGGGATTAGTGTGGGCCACTGGACTGGGACTTAGAAGACCTGTGTTCTACGGGTTAGTGACTTTGGGCAAGTCAATTTCCCCATCTGTATAAATGGGGACAACGATATTTACTACCTTTGTGAAGCACTTCGGGATCTATGGATGAAAGTCCTGAAACAAGAGCATGTTGGTGGGAATTGGGAGGAGGAGGTGGGGGCTGTAAGGCCCTCTTGGCTCAGCTAAATACAGGGGTGAGAGCAGCCTCAGTGGAAGCCACTACTCCTCTTCCTATGTGTGGGGGGGGGGGAGTTGAGGGGAAGAGGAGGGAGTGGGTGGTGTCTTGACTCTGTCCCCCCCTCCCACTCTAGCCAGCACAGCTGAGCTGCGGCTGAAGGGTAAGTAATCTGTGCCAGGTGAAGGTCTAATGCAGGTTACTGCGTGCCCAGGAGCAAGGGAGGAACCCAGAGACAAAATTACATCTCTCTGAGTCTGGTCTTCTCCTGGGGCAGTACCACTATGTGCAGCCCCATAGTGGGGACTTGTGGGAACTCCACAACTGAGCCTTACGCAAATAATGACAATTCCTCACTCTAGGACTGTTACATTTCCCCATAGATTAATGCAAGAGCTGCACCTGGTGCCAGTGGAAGTGAAATGATACAGAAGTACATCATGTAAGTAGGTTTTCAAGGCATCACTATTATTATTCTTATTGAGGAGCTCTGATATTCTGAATTAAATTACAAGTCAAATAGAGAAAACGACATCTTTTCTGCCTAAAAGCCTTGGCATTTCCATTCTGCCAGGTCCTCATTTAGATCATGCTACTTTTGTTCCTTAAGTGCTACGTCTACGGGGCCATGTAAATTCTCTCAACTGCAGCATGCCATCTCTTCTGAAAAAAGGAGAGCTCTGAGGGAAATGCTGTAGGTATGAGATCAGACCTCCTCCAAAGGGAGAGAGAGGAACAGACCCTACACATGGGCGTTATTTCTGCCCATCCCATGCTCATTTGTATCTGCTGTTAGCAAATTACAGAAATAATGTCTTTTGAGTTTTACAAAATTGCTCGGCAAAGAGAACAACAGATCAGCATGGCTGCAGTTCTAGTGACTTCTGCTACATAAGCAAAGCTTGATTGCTTTCTGGTGTAACCAGAAGCCCAAGAGAGATAAGACAGCCTCCTTATACATGGTTGTTTATTTAAGCAATAAGACACAACAGGCAGTGCATTTCTGAGTGATTATTGCATGCCTCGGGTGGTGTCATAAGGCACGGGGCTAAAGGCCGTGTGTCTTTAACTCACCAAGAAGTTCAGTGGTGCCCAAGAAATGAACCGTTTCTCTTGGTGTCTTATTCCTATTATGAAACTGAATTGCTAAATACAAATTAGGGGAAATACTTAGATCGGTGTGTTTTCTGGACGTGACATAACGAGGCGGCAATCAGCAATCCCCAACTGCGACCAGTGCTCTAAGCTCATTCCATAATTGCTTTTCATAATACAGTAGGTGAAATCTGGAATTCCGTGTGTGATGAAGTGAAAAACAATGATTTAAAAAAACCTCCTGCTGCTCGCTCTCTTTCCCCACTTCAAGCAAGGGAGGAGGAGGGACAGAAGAAACACAAACACTCTCAAAAGCCCATGTGAGCCAACTATCGGTTTCCAATTTTTATTCACAAGGCTAAATAGTTCTAGTTGATGCCGTTGCAAATAAATGCTGTTCAAATTTGCAGGTCGCTGGCAGGGACGGATTTTTAAAAACAGCACATTTTCTGTGAGCCAAGGTTTAGCTGTCGATTAAAAACCTGGTGGTTTTGTTTCTAACGTGTTAAATGAGGGGTTTGACTGACACCTCAAAAAAGCTACTAATTCATATGTTCTAGCCTTAAAACTACTTATTTCAGCATAAGGATTTATACCCCCAATTTACCAGTCTGAAGTACACTGAATGCAATGCTTATCTTTAGTCGTGATAGATGCCGGGTTTTATGAATGAATTCTTTCCACTCTACATGCATATAGATTTTATTTGTGAATGATGCCATCTCAGCTCTGATTGCGAGGCAAGCTTCTCTCCCCTCTGGACTGACAGAAGCCGTGGCATGGCACGCAGATACTTGAGGACATTACACATATTCTGAATAGATCATTCCGAAACAAGCCCTGTGTGAAAGGGGTTTAGTGATTAAAGGGTTTATTCTCCGCTCAGTACTCTTTATCGGAGTTGCACAGGCACATGGAAAGGAAAATGCCCCAACCTGAGGCCTAAAGTACAGCATGCATCACAAAACCTTTCCACCTCTGGCATCGGCTGAGACAGTTGGCTGCATCTGCTTATGAAACCCCCTCGGTCTAAGTGAGCATGAAAACGTACATGTCTCAGCATGCTAACGTGGCTACAGTAATTAGAAGGGAGGGTTAGGCACCACATTGTACAGTACACCGCAGCAAACAATGAAATGGGCAGTTCTGTTTCCTGCAGCATCCCCAGTGCTGACTGTAGTTTACTCTCCTGCTCCCTCAGTGTACATGAACACATGATTATGTACTTATGTAACCATATTCGTATATTTTTGAATTAGAGAACTAGGGACATAGAAAAGACGACGCTCCTGTATTACCAATGGCCGAAGAGGCTTTCAAAGGGACACTGCATCATTCAGGAGATTAACTGGCTTACATGCAGTCCATTAATCACAAGGAGCTGTGTGTCCCGTTATGCAGTAAACTGGGAAATGCTGCTTTTAGTTAGGAATGCGCCTTGTATTTATTAAAGGCAAACATATGCACCAAGCTTTGCAGCTGTGTATGTGCCGCGAAGCCCTACAGCTCTTGCGGCGTCGGAAGGATATCTGCATAAGAGTACGATGACAAAGGAAAAAAAAGGAAGGGAAGATTGAGTGACGTACTTCAGGAGAAGGCCAGCCCCTGGAGAGACCCTGCAGTGGAGTACTTGCTAGAGTCCACAAAAGACTGGTCTGATAATGGACGACAACAGGGAATAAGAGAGGAAAGAAAGAAAAAGGACGGTATTAGTAAGTGGAAATAGTTCTCGTTTTTATCAAAACACTAGATCGGTGCTTTTAAAGCCACAGCATCTCAATTCAGTAGGATTAGTAGAGTTAAAGAAAGGGTGTGTTCCCAGTCACCTGCTAGGCACAGGGGGATGGGGATAGATTCCAGTTACTCTTTCCAGGAGTAAACTATAGGCCAGAGACCACGACAGCCCCATCAAGCTCCATCCCCTCTGCCAATGCCTAATTAAATGCTGTGCATAATGGAGCACCGCAACCTTGCGGTTTCAAGAGGAGCGATCTTCCTCCCCGTGCTGATCTCACCTACCTTGCAGGCTATTGCCATTGGTGCTGGTGCAGGCGGGAGGTGGGGAAGTTTGCGGTCTCACGACAGGGGCAAACGCACTCTTCTGTTTCACCGCTGAGACCATGTTGGCTGGTGAGAAGGAGAAAATCCCAGAGGAACTGCTACAGTTTGATGGGAGGCTAGTGGAGGAGGCCATTGTTGGACTTGATGGCACGACTAGAGGAGAAAAACCCAAAACCAAGCATTTCTTACACTGTGAATTCACAAGCAGGCACTGGGAAGAAAAGATTCCTGATTCCAGGATGCACAGGTCCTGATTTCAAAAGGCCCTGAGACCATCCACATCTCCCCTTGACTTCAGAGTCCCACATGCTCAGCACTTCTGAAAATCTGGCACATAGTGTATGGCCATCACCACTGAAAATCTCACAGGCCTTACTGCCTAGTACGTGATCATGAATCTCAATAGGCAGTATGTTTAAAACAAAGAACAGGAAGTATTTCTTCACACAATGCACAGTCAACCTGTGGAACTCTTTGCCAGAGGATGTTGTGAAGGCCAAGACTATAACAGAGTTCAAAAAGAACTAGGTAAATTCATCTCTTTCCTGAGCTGATCGACCCTAATCTTTTAAGTCTCTTGTAGGGAAGCAGTTCCATACCCTTGATCATTTTTGTTGTCCTTCTCTGAACCTTTCCCAGTCCCACTCTATCCCGTGTAAGATGTGGTAGTAATTGCATAATGCAATTTTCTCATTGTGGGCATCACCCCTGTAAATCCTGCTTCCCAAGTGTAAAATTAAAAAAAAAAAATGGAGATATCCTGTCTCCTAGATCTGGAAGGGACCTTGAAAGGTCATTGAGACCAGCTCCCTGTCTTCACTAGCAGGACCAAGTACTGATTTTGCCCCAGGTCCCTAAGTGGCTCCTCAAGGATTGAGCTCACAACCCTGGGCTTAGCAGGCCAATGCTCAAACCTCTGAGCTATCCCTCCTCCCCTTCTTTGCTCTCCCAATAAGTGAATACCACCTAGCCTATCTCAAGATGACATGTGGGTACTGTGATGATGCATTCTCATTTATAAATGCCGAAATCAGGCTGTTCTCTAGCTTCAAAGCCTTCTTCTTCTCCGGACCCCACTGGACTCCTCTGAGGGCCATCATCAGAGTACACAGCATCACAAACATTATTCATATTTCTCATCTGGCCAATGGGTGGGTGGGTTAGGGTGGCACGGTGGGAGGACGGGATGGTATAAGGGGAAACATTGGATTAGCAAATCATATGTTGGGTGATATTTAGGATACTGAAAACAGGGATTTATTTTTATGACAGCCAAGTCAAGAAAACCTCCTGGCGGATTTGTGACCACAGTCTGGATATCGAGAATGCTACATTTTCATTCAGAGCCATGGGCCAGATGTTCAGCTGGTGTAAATCAGTGTAGCTTGATTGTCTTCAAGTGAGCTACTCGGATTTATATCAGCTCAACATCTTGCCCCACTTATGGGAGTAAACAGACGTCTTCAGGTTTTATAAACAGGTTTAGAATATTTTTAAATGAAGGCAACTTTTTCATATGTGTCTGATTTTTAAACACCCCCCTGTTTACATTGCAAAGTTGACAAAAAGGAGGTTTGATTTTTAAATGGCTGAGTACTTGGAATCCTGTTGGTTTACTGTATATTGCAATTAACGTCTTTGGGTCGTGGATTTATCATGTAGGGAGTTTGTTTTCATAAAAATACATCCAAACAATTCCAGTTAATACAGTATTATTGGACTCCAGCCTTGAACCAAAACAGAAAGGGACCTGTTACCAGTGGGATCCCTTATTCTTATTGTTCATCTGGTTTAGAAACTATTTATGAACATGAGTGGTTTATGAATAATTAAATATTATAGGAAGAAAATTCAAATCAGCTGGGCGTTGGATTATTATTTTATTTGCATTTATGCAGATAAAAATCATCCTATCTGAGTCCCTATATGAGAATCGGATATCATATTTTTGAAACACTGAGGAAATCAATTAATGAAAATTAAATGTTCAAAGTTTTACAGTCTGACAGATACAATCTAGTCTGAAGTCACTTGGTGTCTGCAAGCACTTGTTAAGGAAGAACAATCAAAGCACCTAAATTGAATTGCTACTATCCAGCAATTAGTTTATTGATTTAATTAAGAATGCCACCTTTTAATTTTCAGGTCATGATTGAAACATTTTCTGATTGAATGGATTAGATATTAACAGAATGACAGATCTACCACAAAAACCTCCGAAAATAAAAACAGAATAAAGCAAACAATCAGGACTGAGAAGTGAGGTGTTACTCCAAAGATGGCTTCATTCATAAATATGAAATAATAAATTGCAGGAGTATTTTTAATGGGTTACAGGCATCTGTTTCCAAAAAAAGATGCCTTTTTAATCATGTTGCATTATGAATTCAGAGCGTACAGGTTCTATTATAGGAAATCCAGGTTAACAAAGTAAGAAAATTGATAACATTAAAGATTCCATTGTTATCAGAGTACAAAAGTAATACTGATGGGGGATTCCCTGGTTACAAAGTGCTAGGTTTGTAGGTGCACATTTTTTTTTCTAAATATTGGGAAGCTAAGAAGCCGTGGTCGTTATTTTCAAATTGAATTGTTATTAGTTCCCTTTCAAATCTGGACTCACTGCATGTATTTCAATATAATTAACTGTCATTCTGAATATCAGATAACTTTAGAATTATACATGTTGATACAGTTAGCATCCCACATCTACAGAACATGTTAGGGTCTGACCCTACAAAATCTCACTCGCACGACTAGTCCTTACAAACCTGTTCTTTCACTGAGTTTGCACTGATGCCAGCAGAACTACTCACAGAATAAGCTACTACACAATGTGTGTAAGGGTGGGTGAACTGGGCAGCTCCCATTAGTTTCTACTATTCATGTGCATACGGTTTTGCAGGATCAGGCTTGTAGGCCCCGATCCCGTCAACTCTTAAGCACATGAGTAGTTACATTTACGAAATTGCGTATACTTGCCAACATGCTGAACCTTACACACTTGAGTAACTCTTTTAAAGTTAATAGGCATAAAGTCAGTCCTGTGCATAAGTGTTTGCAGGGTTGGAACCTCAGACTGTAAGCTCGTTAGAGTATGGAACATGCGCTTTTCCATGTTTTGTATCTCTGTGGCATTCTAGAAACGCTTAATAAAAATAAGCCGAATTCTGAGACTCTTGCTCAATCCCAAGTGAAGTCAATATAGTACTGAGCAACAACAAAAACAGTGAATTGCGGCCTCAAGATGCAGCCCAATGACAATTCATAATTGCTAAGAGGGGTGTTCGCATACTATGTACACAGATAAATACCAACCCTTCCCAAAGTTACAGGACCTATCTTTTCTAACTTTGATACCTTACTGTTGGAACAAATTAGGTTTCATTTAGCAAATAGCCTCAAACTCCCTTCCCCCCAAATAACAAGCTCAGTATTGAGGCTACAAGTTTTGACAAAATCCAGCAGACATGAAGTCATTTACGTGATCTCCATTTTCTAGAATTAGCAGCGTTTAAGGGGGTGTGTTGTTATTTACAGGATGCAAAGAAAGTTTTGAAACTCTCAGTCGTGAGAGGTGTTATTCTTTTTCAACCCTGCACGTTCTCCCAAATAATAATAATAAAGTACAGCAGTTCACTCATGGCAACATTAAAAAGTGCTTCAAAAGGCCAGTGACTTAGGGAGAACAGAATAGCAACTAACTATTGCATAGCGCAGAAGAGTCACCATTTCATTCTAATGAAAAAGTGCAAAATGCAGAAGTGTCGTATAATACTCACTGGCATAGGGAGAATTGGCAGCAGAGCCATTGAGGAAGGTTGGAGAACCACCTAAATTTGACATTCCAGCATTCCCATAGCCGTTCATGCTTGTTGTGACGGAGTTGTAGTTTGTCTGCTGAGGGGTGGTGCTTGGCACATACCCATGAGGTGACACACTGCTTGAGTTGCGAGTAAAACCTTTTTTGGAGAGGGGAAAAGATTAAAGAGAAGTATTTCTAAACATCGCCCTCTCCCCCCCGTTCCCAAAATCTGCTAAACTAAGACAAATGATGCAAACTACAGAAAAATACATCAGGCTTATTCTTCAGGGGTTGTTGGTAGGAGATCAGAGATGGACACAAGAACAAATGGATATAAACCAGCCATCAGGAAGTTTAGACTTGAAATTAGACGAAGGTTTCTAACCATCGGAGGAGTGAAGTTCTGGAACAGCCTTCCAAGGGGAGCAGTGGGGGCAAAAGACATATCTGGCTTCAAGACTAAGTTTGATAAGTTTATGGAGGGATGGACTCATGAGTTTATGGATAAGTATGATGGGATAGCCTAATTTTGGCAAGTAATTGATCTTTGACTATTAGCGGTAAATATACCCAATGGCCTGTGATGGGATGTTAGATGGGGTGGGATCTGAGTTACTACAGAGAATTCTTTCCTGGGTGTCTGGCTGGTGAGTCTTGCCCACATGCTCAGGGTTTAGCTGATCACCATATTTGGGGTCGGGAAGGAATTTTCCTCCAGGGTAGATTGGCAGAGGCCCTGGGGGTTTTTCACCTTCCTCTGCAGCATGGGGCACAGGTCACTCGCTGGAGGATTCTCTGCACCATGAAGTCTTTAAATCACAATTTGAGGACGTCAGTAGCTCAGACAGAGGTTAAGGGTTTGATACAGGAGTGGGTGGGTGAGATTCTGTGGCCTGCGTTGTGCAGGAGGTCAGACTAGACGATCATAATGGTCCCTTCTGACCTTAAAGTCTATGATTCTATGGAGTTGGTGTATACATTTGGCCACAACTTTCAAAAGAGAGCAGCAATTTTGAGTGCCCAATTTGACACAAGTTAAAATGACTCATTTTCTGAATGTTCTGGGTGCTGCCCTCCAAAAACTCAAACCCCTTTAAAGTGTCCATTTAAAGTGTCTCTAGCCACTTTTAAATGTAGGGCGTAAGACCTAGATAAATGAATTATCCAAAGTTCTAGGATATCTGAATTCATGGTAGAGATGGAAACTAGCTGCAAAGTTTAAATCCAGATCCAGCTCCGAATTTCCACAGAATTTTGGGCAACAGGGTTGCGGAAATCATGTCTGGATGTAGGATTAGTTTTCAGACCCAACTATACTAGAACATACAAAATACATTTCCACTTCTGGGAGATAAAACCCAAATGTTGCTGCTTGTCCCATGGTACCTTGGTAGAATGTATGTTATGTTCTAAAGTTATACATATATATTCATGTAATGTAAACTGGTCTTTCAGCCTTCCAGGAGAACACCCCTTTTTACTGGCTTTACCACCAAATATATTCCAAACTTCATATTGGGAGAGCTGGTCAAAAAGTGGGAGTGGGAACTGTGAAAGTATTTGCACAAATACTTTTTTAAATTTGACAAAATGTGAGAATGTTTTTAACTTCAAAAACTATTATCTACACTCTATAGCCAATTGAAAGAAGGGGAGGGGGAGAGGGAAATGTCTTTAAAAAAAAATCAGGCAAGATTTTCAAATTTTCAAAATTTGATCAAAATTTTAAAAATAGTCCCCAAAGTGGGTCTTACATAATGCAAATACTGAAGGGATACTCTTTCATTGTAAGGAAACACTTTTTAAGGCCCCAATTCAAGAAATCATCCCTTGTCAGGAAAGCATTGCTTAAGTGCTTTCCGGAACTGGGGGCAAAGTCATTATGCAATCTATTATCCCTTGACAAAATCATGCATGGAATATGCAAGAGGATATGGCATGCTCCTTGCATGTTATTAAACTTCGAATAAACAGTTCTTGATTGACCTACATCCTTAGTGCCTGATCGTCTTACATTTGTCAGCATAGGGTGCATAAAAAGAAGAAGCTATTTCTTTCTCTGACCCTGATTGGTGGCCTGTGAGGCTTCCGAGACGTTGACTGCTAGCTGACCACTAAAGGAATTCACTCCCATCATTCCTGCATGGACTGACGTGTTAGCAAGTGCTGGGAGCTGGTTGTGATTACGGGGAACACTGTACAGTGCTTCTGCAATATCCGCTGCTCTTTTCAGAATGATTTCCTGGAGAGAGGAAAGGAACAAATAAAATGGATTGTCAAATGATCTTCCAACAAATGCAAGGAGATGTGTTACGTTAAATGTACTCGATAATGGATGGCTCAAAGGCTCAGATTGGGTGGTTTGTTTCTAAATCAGTGGACTGACTCCACCCAGATAGTTAATGACAGTACATGGTTAACATCTGATGAGAAATACTGACCTCTCTGGGAAAGGAGTTGGAAGTCTCAGTCCAGGTCCACTTCCCAGGGGGCAAAAACAATTGGCACAGCACAAAAACAATCTGTTAGTCTTTAAGGTGCCACAGGACTCTTTGTTGCTTTTTACAGACCCAGACTAACACGGCTACCCCCCTGATACTTCACAAAAACAATGGCACCCTGATTGTTAGAGGCCAAAGACTGAATGGGGATGGAGCCTAAACTACTCACTCATTTCTCAGGGGTAAGGCACCGCAGATCACAGTGGTAGGACAAGAATCCTACAAGGTTGCTGCCCAAATTATACGTTTTCTGGCAACCCGGGACAAAACTCTTCATGGCTGGGAAGCCAGCTGCTTACATGAGCAATAAATTCACACACTTAACTCCCCAGCCCAAAACACCCAACCAGCCAAAATGTTATGTTTTCTCATACATTCGTCCTCCTTTCACGCTGTAATAACAGGCTTATACCCTTACCCATCACTCCGGGACTAAAGATCATTTAGGTTTTAGAGTTGCTCCAGTAGAATACACTTACCTGGTTATTATGTGGCATACCATAGAGCGCTTCCACTAAATCAGCAGCCCTCTTCAGTATCACTTCCTGTCAATATAAAAACAGATATGCTCCTTTGAATTCAATAAACACGATGTAGGAAAAGCAGCTAGTTAGAATCTTTTTATATTGTTGTATCGGTTGCGTTATTTTTTCCAACCAGGTAGTTTTTACAAGCAACAACTCTCAGCAAACATCGCATAGTGTTAAATCGCTAGTTCATCCTATTCACACACAAGCTTAATCAAGTCAAAAGGGTGAGAGTCATTGATGCTGCAAAATAAAATACATCACTCAATTGTCTCTGCCATCTGCACTATAAACCACTCATAGATTTATTGCAGAATACAATCCTGAGGTCATTTACTAGATTACTGCAATCAATGTCATTCAGAGCATGTTATGCATCCCTTAGATGTGTTTATTTAGTTCTTAATTGCGTATCACAGGAATTGTGACCTTATCAGACAGGCCACAGTCAAAGGAGATCCAATCAGCCCTGTGCTACTGATAATGTAACATTCAACTTGGTTTTGATGTTATGGGCCACAGTCATGATCATCTATGTGCAAAGGCTGCACAATAATATTATGGAGAGACAGAGCAGGACTGAGAAGGGACTGCTGGCAGAATTCCCTACATAGAAGCGTAATTTAAAACAATCCAGGAGCTGGTTCTGAATTTTGGGTATAACTCTACCTTTAATTTCCTTGTTTGTCACTTTCTCCATCTGCTCCTTTGTTTATCGTTGTTGTGGTTCTCTATGATCATATGTTTTAGGAAGAACTCTTCTTTCCTTCTCTCTCAAACTCTGTTGCTTCCTTTAGTATTTTCTACTGACATCTGGGTAACACCAGGTCTCCTTTGTTTATATTTTTAAGCATGCAAAGAAGTCAGGCTAACAATCCCAAAAGAAAAATTTTAACTGCGTCTGCAAAATTTAGACCCAAGGAAATCTTCCTCTATATGATGTCAGAATATCCAGCAGATCTCTATTGGTCTGAAAAAAACCTACCCGTATTCACACTCTTAAATAAAAATGATGTTTCTTCTTTTCTCCATAGCTGAGTGTTTATCGAATATAGAAACATGAAGCTGCATCCAAATATATATTTCTGCAGCAGGTTTACAAATATAGACGGAGCACCAATTCTTAGGGCTTTTTTAATACTTCTGTGTAAAGTTAAAAAAGTTTAACTTAAAATATTTTACACAATAGCTATATTTTATACCAAAAAGGAGCAGTAATGTAGCATATATTGCACACTCTGATCAGAAAATAGAGATATAATTGCGTTCATTTTGCTGTCACCATAACCTCTTCAGAAATCCTCGAACAACTCTTCAAATGACAAGCTTTTAGATGCATATTAGCATTTTTTTCAATTTTAAATTCTCTATAATATAAGATAAAACAGTTGTCATACTGCAGTAACTACTTATGACATATATAATGTCCTAAATTCAAAAATGAGATGGAGGTTTTTTGAACTCCCGGTAAACATTTAGGCTTGCCTTAAGTTGCTATACATCCCCTTTCCAAAGCACACATTTCAATTATTTTTCATACATGAAGCGGAGTGCATTATATAATTGAAGGATTTTGAATCAAGACATTTGAAACAGTTTTCTAACTGTTAGGCAGCTACAGCCTTTGTCCTGTTTGTGTTGTTTGGCCATGGGAGTTAATAATTTAATAGTATACAGAGCGAGTTTTAACAGAGCCACTAAAAAATTGACCACCCTCATCTGCCTTGCATTAAAGATTCAAACTAAAGATCTTCTTGTCAAATTTTGTCTTTTCCAGCCCTAATCCAAAACCAGGAAGCAATATAGAGTCTGAAAACTGTTTGGGTAATGCTTGTAGCCTAATACATCACTATGCCAAATTATTAAAAATTAGTCAATCTCCCCCCAACCCATCTTGGTCATCTATGTAATGCTGAGCTAAAAATCCTTTGGACCGAGTCTGAGCAGAGATTGGGGGTGGGGGGGGGGAAGGCCAGTGCAAAGCTCAAACCATGAGATCTTACTGCTGCATCATGTCATGTCAAACGTGTTCCCACTATTAAGGAATTGGAAGTTATTTGATGCCATATCATATTGCATGTAAATAAAATTAATTTTCATCATGCCTTATTGGAATACATTTGACAAGTGGCACTGAACATTTCCAGCTCGTCCCAGGTTATTTTTATAGCATTTCCAGAGTCTGTAACTGTGAGCTTCATGCTTTTTTTAACAACATTTTCACACAATAAAAGCCTTTCCTTGTATCTGACATTTTCAGATTACACAAGGCGGCTGTTACACAAAAGCTCCTTTGTCAGGCAGTGGTAGCTTCTACTCCAGTGCTGACCATAGCTCCTATGCAGACAAACTCGTCTTAAAAACATGCACAGGAAAATGCTCCTATATATTTTTTAAGATATTAACTTGTTTTTGTTTTATGTCATTGAAAACCTTTTTCAGACCTGCTTAAGTTACAAATGGTGCTAAAGTGATTATTTCAAATACAGAGGAGCCCCAAAAATCCTCCATAAGTTAGAATAACAGACCTTGCAAGGTGCTTGGATTGCGGTGACCAGAAAATTGTTCTCACCTCCATGTCATTACGCTCACAGTGAACCAGCCCCCGAGCATGTTTGTGTTCAGGATCTAATATATTGCCTTTCAATCAGAGCTGAGAGCCACCGAACACATAGACAGAACATGACGAGCAGGTCAGGAAAGCAATAAAGATTTTACAGAGCTGTCCAAGGTGCTAAATTTACTCAATAATGGGTTTGGCACCATAGTGTTAACCTCTCATTTACTACCAGTTTGAGGGACTAAATTGAAGTAGCGGACTTCATTTACCTTGAAATGTATATTTTATGACATTATGTAAGTAGACGGAAAGGGCACCGCAGTTTTAACAATTTAAAGGCTAAAGCACGTTTAAGATGAAACTTCAATATTTATTGTATGTTGCACTTAAAGTATATAGAATATTAAAACGTATTGATTAAATTTGTAAAAAGTATTATAAAAAGGACAGCTTAATATAAAAGATCTATGTCTTTAAAAATCAACTGGATACTGTATGTTACCATTGCAGTGGTGATGACAGACAGACTTTTTTTTTTTATTGAAAAACGAGTGAGACTGGCACGCTACAAAACAAAATCTCATGATAGGGTCAAGAGTTGATGTCCCAGATACTCTTTTGTTCACTAAAATTCTTGTTTGCTCTCATCGTGGGAGCCTAGATTTTCATGCTGTAAGTGGGCATCGTCTAAAGGGCCTTCTATTTGAATATGCAAGTGAAAATATTTCTTGAGAGGCAGAATATGACTAAAGCTAATATCTAATTTATGGAGGCGTTTGTAAGGAAAGAGTCATTCTTCTCATTATTCTAAAAGTCTCCCTGCTTTTGGTTTAGAGTAAATGAGTATACAGAAAGTAGCCTGTTCCAGGATAAGGATTTTCTTGCCTTTTCTTTGAAATAAGCATAATTTCGTTGTTAGAAAAATAATAAATGACCAAATTGGGAAAAAAATGACATCGGAGCTGAAGCTCATTGTATTCCAGCATTGCAGGTGACTATGCAATCTAAACTAGACCCAGCTTCCCCTTTGGACCCCCAAATTGCAATCTGGTTTCTATTTTAGGGAAAAGTAAACACAGCTGAATTATTTTTTTAATTTGTGAAACAACAATGCAATGGGGTGGTTGTGTTTTTGTTTTTACACAGAACCAAAGGCATTCTCAGCTCTCTTTCTTCTTGAAAATATGTTTACATATGTGAACAGCAGAAGAGTCTCACGCCTGGAAGCCCTGTAGCTACATGGTCCAACATTAGTGCGGGAAGGATTTTATTATCACAGCAGAAGGACTGCACTTTTGTAACACAGAATGTTAAATTCAAACTAAATCCACTTCTGGCTGAACTTACCTAAAGTGAATACTACAGCACTTGTCCAACTTTATTTGTTCAGCTTGTGATGTGAGTAACTCTCCAATAGGAATTCATCAAGACCATGACACTTACTTTAAACTGAATTATAATCTCATATTAAAAAGTCTAGTGCTTTGTCTGCTATGCCACTTGTCTTCAGAATGAATAATATTTTCCATATATGGTTCACTGGGGTCAAATTTCATCATAATGACCAGTATGTGCCACTGTTAAGGAAGATGTGTTACCATTCTTGATGACCTCTGCTTACAATGTTGCAATTAGTCAAAAGAATTACGTATCCATCCCAATGTGGATTGTGGGTTTAACTGATGTCAGGGCACTCTGGAGTATTTTGAGCATTTAAAAAAAATATTTAATCTAAATAAATCAATTACAGAATGTTTGAGGGACTTGTTAAAGCCACATGAATTTTGTCCGGCGGGAGCTGTCCACTGTACATGATGCTCATCAGCCACATAGCGTATTATTTAGTCTACCAATGGATTTATGTACTTGCAAAAAAAAAAAAAAGCTGTTCTAGCAAATCATGAGGCATTTATCTTATGTGTTGTCTAGATATCATATCGCCTTCTAATGCTCTATTAGCATTGTAATACAAGAGAGAGCTCATTCATCTTCGGAGAGGTTACTCATGGATAATGATGTCATTCATACTTCCTCAACTCATCTCTGACCTACTGGCTCTGTCTCCTAACTTCCTTATTTCACGGGGACTGACAGCACAAACCCACATGCTGAGCTAACATGCTGAGTATAAGATGCCAATTACCTTTTTCCCTTGAAAAGTCGCATTCTGAAATTTCAGATTAAAATGATAAATATTAAATACTTAATTATTTATTACTATTTTGTGATGGATGAAGTGGCAGATGCTGCTTACTACGGATACTCTTACAATAAGACCAGTTTGTAGATTAAAAAATATATATATGTATATAGATGTATTATTTCCTCACAACTTACATATATGCATTCTAGTTCAGTGTGTGTGTGTGTGTGTGTGTGTGTGTGTGTGTGTGTGAGAGAGAGAGAGAGAGAGAGAGAGAGAGAGAGAGAGAGACGTAGTTATAAAGCATGAGAACTCCTTTCTGTGTAAGGTGCACCAAAGAAAAATGATGTTTGGGTAGACAGCCAATAGGACTGCCAGTTAGGACATCACAATTCTGAACTGCCAGTCCTTTAGCTAAACATACAGGAGACTCAAAGCCATACTACAGCTGCCATCTCTGTGGTGGATGTCCGTGAACGCAGTGCATCTCTCCAGATCTATACAATGCAAATTTCTTTATCTTATTGTTTTCAACATTTGCATGTGAAAAGAAAAATCGTTTGTACAAGCAATTCAAAATGCAAAGAGATTTAATCCACTTAAAAATGAGGGGAATGTGCCAATTTAATGGCACTGTAACTATCAAAAACACAACAGTGTAAAATGGCAGGACATATCCTCGAGTAGATGTTACAGCCACACAGAAACTAAAACTTGACTGAAGAACAGACAAAATCAGGGATATACATCCATGTTCCATAACTGAATCTTCCCGCTGAAGACATGAACACAGAATAGCTGCTATAAGGACCAGAGGGCAAATGAGGAAGAAAGTCAACTGGTAGAAATATGTCTGAGACAAAAAGGTACAGCTTAATATCAACTAGAGGATGGAATTTTGCCATGTTTTTACCGCTAAATTCCAGTGGCATGTTCCCGCACATAAGGCCCACCCTGGGGCTAGAACTCTGGCTTTTCCAAGCTTTAACCGTCTCAACGGCTTCCACCCAAACAGAGGATCGTAGCCTAACTCTAGGGCACTAAAAACACTGATGCATGACCTTACCCACCTGCTCTACAATGAATCAAGCCTATAAATAAAAAATAGAAAGCCTATATGAGGCTCCAAAAAGAACGAACACGGAAGTCCAAAAGCATGCAGACATCTTGCCATAAAAGATGAGACTCAATGATGAAGACACCTCTTAACCACAAGAGTGACAAATTCATAGTAATAGAAAAAAATCACCCCATTCGAACAGTTCTCAGCTGCGACTACTACAGTCAAAAAGAGGAAACAAAATAATGATGACACTCCTTAAGCCCATCCTTGTGAGTTTACCTTCTTATCTATGTCTCCTGTTAATTCAGCACCTCGAGATACCAGAAGAGTATTGGCCTGCCTTGTTAATCTAAAACACGTGTCTACATTCCAGGTGGGACTTGGCAGGACTATAACAATGGGCAATACACCCAGCTGCTAGCAAAGAGGTTGAACTTCGGAGTACATATTCTGGGTAGATAGTAATGTGGGACCCTTGGAATATACTTATGTTTGAGAGTGTGGCTGCTCTCAGTATCTTATTATCAACTGAAGTATCTGACAAGTAATTAGGAGAGCTCCATCATTAAGAGCAGAGGAAGTCTTCATTGCTGGTAGTCTCTAAGTCAAAAAGAAGAAGGTGGCTAGAGCGGAAAACTGAGTACTAAATATCACTCTGCTAGTACGAATTCCTCTCTTTGGAGGTGTTTGCCAAGATGACATTTGGAACTCTCATCTTTCGCCACAAGATATTCCCCTTCTGCAGAGCTTTGCCTCTGCTGCTCAAACACATGAATATTGCACCTTGCCCCAAAGCCTTATTCTCCGTTCATGGTTTTACCTCTGCTCCTATTAAAGTCAATGGCAAGATATCCACTGGAGCAGCTGCACACCCTCTGTCTCCCCCATCTCCTTCTACCTTATTCTCTATTGCAGACAAAGATTACTCCACAGTATGAGAAACATCTAGCTCTGTGAGCTAAAGCCAGAGCTCTTTAGTGATGTCAAATATTAATCCATGAGGTCAGCCTCTCATCCATCTAGATCCTCTAGCTGGTAGCTGCCATCTATTATATTTCCATCCATCCAGATCTTATATTACTTGAGCTGGAAGATGTCCATCCTATTTGGAACTTGTTAACTGTTGCTTGAAGGAACTGCCATCAGAAGAAGCTGAGTGATTCTCTGGCATCTTTTACAGTCTCTCTTTCCTGATTATCAGGAAAAGAACGTACTGCGAGGAAGTAAAGAAGGATACCCTCTGTAGAATGTCAGTCTGAAACACTGGTAAGATTAGGAAACAGAACCATTTTTTCATATTATAGAGAAAGCGCTAGCACTGATCTCTAGATGGTAGGGACTCTATCAACAACTCCATCTCCTTAATTATGCAATCCAATCTTCCATGCCATGATTAATAAATGGTGTCCAAATCAAAAATGGGTAAGTCCATGAGTGTTCCACTCAATGGCTCACAGAACACAGCCATCTTCCGGGAAGGGAATGCCCAGCTCCCATCAGAATACGGTGGACCTGATTGTAGTCTCACTTATATTGCCTGCAATGGGGTTAGTCCTCATTTACATAGGTGTAGCTGAAAGCATAATTGGATCAAGCATTTCTAAAGTTTAGAATCTTTTTTCTACCTGAAATTCAAAGGATTTGAATAGATATATTTTAACTTCATTTCACACAATGCATTGCACTTGCATTCACTGGGTGATGCGTGCAGATGTACATTTTCAAAACAATGGAAAATCAGCTCTGAACCGCCTTGCTTTGAAAATTTACCCACATACAGCGTATGTTGGTCACTGAGTTTACTGAGGCTTTAAGGTTTGCTTTTCCTTACTGCATCTGTAAGATTTCCTGATAGCTCTTAAATCAGCTACTCTCAATGGTAATAACTTTCCTATTCCTTGAAAACAGCTGCAGATGAGAGTGGCAAAAAAGGGAAAGTGTTGTTACTCTTGCTCTTATTTTGATCGTTCTATACCCTGTGTATTTTTGGAAAGTTGTCAAAGTTCCTTTATGGAAGAATAAGAATGTTTTGAATTATTTGGAGGGCATGGACTTACCCAAACACAAAAAGAATTTGATAGGAATGGCATCGTGAGTGTCTCTAGACATTGTATTGTGAGACATTTGATTGAAAATACAGGGCTAGCTCTTTCACAATCCTTACTTGGAAGCAATTTTTATATCCTATTAGAAAGAATTATGAAAAATACTTGGGGCCAAAGTTTCAAAAAAGACTTGTAATTTTGCAGGTGTACATAGTAGAATATAGAGAGATGATTAATTTCTTTGTGTGTGTGAAACATCTTTGCACTTGCAAAAAAGTAGGTTGAAATCTATATTCTATCACTTGCATGCACAATTGTTTGCACCAAGAAGCCAGGTTCAAATCCCCTTTAAAATACTGGCCCTCCAGGTCAAATCAGAAGTGGGTGACATGGTCCACTTCACTGGATTTAAGTCTGTAAAAGAATCTAATTATAATTAGTATTACAAGGCCAGATCCTCAGCTAGTGTCTATCAGTATAGCTATCTGGCATTCAAAGTGTTAATTATATATTAATTGGCTTTTACTTAATTATTTCATCTTCTGAATTTTGTTTTTATTGGTGTATTTATCTTTATGAATATTTACTGTAGATATAAAAAACCTGTATGATTGACTAGATATTTTCCAGAAACAAGATATAAACTCATATATGTGCCATTCATTTAAAATCCCCATAAAACAATTTTAATGAAAAAAAAATAACATAAGAGTGAAGTACTAAGATGAGAGGAACTGTCACTTTTTTGGTCCAATGGTGAAGAGTTTTTGGCTTGTAAATCTACCATAAGAATAGTTTCTAGTTAGGCGCTGGAGTACGTTAGCTTTTAATGGTGAAATGAAAACTGATAAATAAGCAGCAGTGAGATTTTGACCTACAATGATATTCCACTATGTTCTGCCCAGAGCGAGTGCATAAAAATGTTGAAATAGAGACTGGAATAATGTTGATCGGTTTTAGCATTACAGTTAAAACACGGCTCAGTCGTAACCTCTACAAATGAGTACGTTCACTTACATTTTATCATCAGTATAATTGAAAAAAGTCTCTTGAAAGGGGCATTCTCATTACAATGAAGGACCACTTCAGACCCAATTGAAATGAAAAGAAAGAACGTAGATTAGGTGTAGATACCAAGTGGTAATTTCTAGGGAAGCATAAAATGCCAAATGTGTAACAATTATATTTTACAACTATGTGTTCAAAGGACTTAATAGTACTTTATGGCATAAAGAGGCTTTAGCTCAAGCAGAACTACTTCAGTGAAGTGCTTCCTAGCTTATGTTGTTAAAAGACTTTTTCAACTTTCTTGCTTACCGGCAACAAAAGACTCCCTCCCCCCAGCCCAATATACGTCCTTAAACATGTCGTGCAGTACCAAGTCAACTGCTTTATAGAAGTCTGCGTCTATTACATCAACTCTATTACCTTTATCAACCAAACTTGTAATCTCATAGTTAGTTTGACAGGATCTATTTTCCATAAAGCCTTGTTGATTTGCATTAATTACAACACCCTCCTTTAATTCTTTATCAGTCAAGTCCCGTATCAGCTGCTCCATTATCTTGCCCGGGATTGACGTTAGCCTGACAGTCTTATAATTACCCAGGTCATACCATTTACCCTTTTAAAATATTGGCACAACAGTAGCTTTCGTCCAGACTTCTGCAACTCCCCCAGTGCTCCAAGACTTATTGAAAATTAACATTAAGAGTCCAGTGAACTCCTCAGCCAGCTTTTTAAAACCTTTTGGATGCAAATTATCTGGACCTGCTGCTTTAAAACTCTCCAACTTTAGTAGCGTCTGTTTAATATCCTCCAGATACTTGTAGAATGGAATGAGTGTTATCACCATTCAGTGAGACTGTATCATCTGTTTTTGCCCAAATACAGAATAGAAATATTTATTGAAGACTTCTACCTCTTCTGCATTATTGATAGTTCTGCCATTTCCATCTAGTCATGGACCAATACCATTGTCCAGATTATTTTTGTTTCAATATACTTTAAAAACTCCTTCTTATTGCCCTTAACTTTCTCCTTGTGTCCCTTGGCTTCCCTTATCAATTTTTTTTTTTACAATTCCTAACTTCTGATTTATATTCATTACTATCAACTTCCCTTTTTTCCTCCATTTGTGATATATATGCACACACACACATACACACACACTTGTTTTTTTATAGCTGCGTTCACTTACTCTCTAAACCAGGTTGGTTTTTTTAACAAGCATGGCCTTCTTCCTCAATTGTGGCTTTTGGGGCATCTAGTAAGGTGTTCTTAAATGATTCACAATTACCATTCACATTTTTCTGATTAAATTCTTCCTGCCAGCTGATTTCAGTTGGAAAAAGTATAGTTCCCTTGACGGCTCTGTGATCTGAAACTAGATAGCACATTTCATACCAGACAAGGCTCCATTTTCAGTGGTGAATGAAACAACCACTGTTTTATAGTCGCTCTCAGAGTTGATTGGAAAAATACCAACAACAAATTTCACAGGAATGTTTCAAAATTTTTACTGCTTTTTCAAAATTTCAGTATTTTTTTTTTTTTTCAAACGTCGAAATATTTCAGACCGCTATCAGGCAGGATGAAAGCCCCAAAACGTAATGAAAATTATCAAATAGAGTCAAGATTTTTTTCCAATTGAAGTGTCAAAAACTTGAAATTTAGAAAAGTTTGACCAGTTCCAGTCTGCAAAGTGCTTGGCGGTCCTTTGGGCTACAAGTCAAAAAAGCGAACAGAATGTTGGGAATCATTATGAAAGAGAGAGATAATAAGACAAAAAAAAATCATATTGCCACTATATAAATCCATGGTACGCCCACATCTTGAATACTGCATGCAGATGTGGTCGCCCCATCTCAAAAAAGATATATTGGAATTGGAAAAGGTTCAAGAAAGGGCAACAAAAATGATGAGGGGTATGGAACAGCTTCCATATGAGGAGAGAGAAATAAGACTGGGACTTTTCAGCTTGGAAAAGAGACGACTAAGGGGGGATGTGATAGAGGTCTATGAAATCAGAACTGGTGTGGAGAAAGTAAATAAGGAAGTGTTATTTACTCCTTCTCATAACACAAGAACTAGGGGTCACCAAATGAAATTAATAGGCAGTAGGTTTAAAACAAACAAAAGGAAGTATTTCTTCACACAATGCACAGTCAACCTGTCAAACTCTTTGGCAGAGGATGTTGTGAAGACCAAGACTATAACAGGGTTCAAAAAAGAATTAGATAAGTTCATGGAGGCTATGTCCATCAATGGCTATTAGCCAGGATGGGCAGGGATGGTGTCCCTAGCCTCTGTTTGCCAGAAGCTGGGAATGGGAGACAGGAGATGGATCACTTGATGATTCCCTCTGGGGCACCTGGCATTGGCCACTGTCGGGAGACAGGATACTGGGCTAGATGGACCATTGGTCTGACCCAGTATGGCCGTTCTTATGTTCTTAAGATATTATATCAAGATAAAATGATGAGGATATCTTCATTAATGAGCAGACCTATAGTTCATCCTATTGTGGGGATTAAAATAAAGACAACTTCTGAAATTCCTGTATCTTCAGTACTGTGTATATGAAACAAAATTACATTACATAGGGTGACATAGCTTTATATAACATTCCTGTGCACCTTCTCCATCTTCCACTGTCCAATATATTAATGTGAACACAGATCTATCATGAAAACAAAGCCAAAATGCATGCCCTTGTTTACAGAGAGAACATGAGACTGTACACTATTGTACTTAGAAGATGTTTCAGTCCAGAGGAGTTATATCACCATAAGTTACATGATTGACTTTTACAACAGAAAGAAAAGGCTGTACTCAAACAACTGTTATTGCCTCAATGGAAAAAAAAAATCAATGAAAGTAAAATGAACAAGAGATTTTTCTGAGTTGCAGTTAATACAGCTGAAGAGCTATGGATATTAAAAGGTCAACAAATAAATTAGTCCAAGTGTTATGAAATGAATGATTTGGCTTATAATTGTATTGAGAGCAAATTGTTCACTGCCTATTAGACCAGGTAATTTTTATCCATAGTGCCTCAATTACTGTTCCATAAGCAATAATATAGTTGTAAGAGCTGTTAGTTCGATCAAGTGACCTCTGAGAAGGTAGCTTGGACAGCTGACTTTACTATGATGGATCACTACGCTTGATCTCCAAATGGTGCCAAACCTCCTTCCTATGAGAAGAGATCTCATAAAAGAAACATTAAGGCCTGATTCATTTTACCAAAATGTCTGAGTTTTCAAGTGTCAGCAGTTAAGTATAGATTGTGAAGCCCTGTATTTCTTAGAAGAATTATGACAATGGCACCGTATGCTTCTAGCGCACGCTGCTAAACGGCATCACGATGGTAAGAAGGATGCTCTCTGCTGCTCAACTGGAGTGTGTTGTGAGAATTGAGAAATATGCAGTGATCATGTTTTATATCAGAGAGTGAACCACTGTTTATCACCTGCAACTAAGTTTAGAAATGGTAACTGTAGGCTGGCTCGTTGATAATGCTTCACACTTCTAGAATGCCTTCCATCTGAGGATCTCAAAGTTCCGTATTACAAGAAAGGATGAAATTTCACAACACCCCAAGAAGGTAGGTATTATTTCCCCAACACTCTGCATCACAGAGAGCCTTGATCTCTGCACTCAGCATAGCATAGCTGTTTTCCTAGGCTGTTTCTGACAGGCCAGGCTCACTTAGTAGGTGGAGAGGTAAGGACCTTATTTGGGGAAACTTTTGTGGCTTATGAGGAAAGGTGCTTTTATAAAATATGTATAGGGCCCAGAGCCTGTGTAGGAGCTCAAGTAACTGAAACAAACAAATATTACATAAAATATTAGCCCCATTTTACAGATGGAGAAACTAAGCCAAGGCTTGTCCAAGGTCAAACAAAAAGTCTGTGGCACAGCTAGGTATAGAACTAAATTATTAATCCCCCAAACCATCCTGCTTCTTACTCAAAAGTAACATATCTAAGGTTATATCATGGTCCCTACAGGTACAGCTAACATGAAGAGACAGTTTTTAGTGCATGAATTGCATAGGCAGTTACTGCAAATCTGCACACATATTTTGAGCGTCACATTAATGTGCGCTAGGAGAGTATACCTCTGCTTGTTCCATTTCCTATATAATTCTGTCAGCCTAATTGTGTACTGACTTCTCTGCACAAGTGTTTGAAAATAATACAATTGGGAACAAATCCTGCTGTTTTACTCCAGTAAATAGGGATTATTTGTTAGAGTAAGGATTTGGCCTTGGTGCGCATGGGGAAAAAATGGGCTGTAAGAATACAAATGTACCCCTGCATTCAGGGAGCGGAGGAACTCAACGGGTCTTGCAGTGCTTCCGTGGAGTGGGGCAAAGTGCACCTGAGAAAGGGACCATTGCAGCTGCACTCCCAGAGCCCCTCCAAGACATCATACTGGTCTATGAGACAATGGTTCCATGGGCTTCCACCAGGTCAGTACAGATCTACACTGCCCCCTAAAGGTATGATTGGTCCCCGCACATTGCTGGTATGTCACTGTTCCTCATCCACATACGTATCAAGTTGAAGATGTGACGGCAAGCTCTGAATTGCTGAATAGCCCATGCATAAGAAACTAAAACAATAAAAGCATAATTAGACTACATTGTACCATATACAACCAATTCCTGTTTCTATTGCTATGCCACTATATTTATGATAAATCACTAAACACAATTACTCTATTGGGAGGGCGATTTTCTGTTTCATCTCTCCATTGAGCAAAAGACGGCTGCGTGACTTGGGTCTGAATTTCAATTTTACCAGCGTACAGTTGAAGTGAATATTATTTGGCACAATGCAGTGTACAACTGAGCCACTAAATGGCTGATTTACTAAATTATTATTAGATGAGCCCTTGCTGTTCCCAGTGAAAGCGCAGTCACTGTCTCCCTTCATGGTGCGTTCAAATTGTTCTGTGTTTAAATATTCAGCATGAGGCTAATGTGAACTGATGAACTGAGACAGCAAACATTCACTTTCAATACAGACAGAGAGAGAGAGATGCAACATATCATGTGGCCTGCAGAGGTGAAAATGATTTATATTTAAGGATGTTGCTGCCTACTTCCATTACTTTAAGGTACTCTTAATTAGCATGGTGTTTGAATGAGTAATTCAGGGGTGTAGCAAAAACAGCTTCATGGTTATGGAGGCTTCAGAATTCCAATGAAGTGGTGCTTCAGCCTAATTCTCTCTCTCTCTCAGCAAAACCTTAGGAACGCATTTGCTGCCACCATCATTTCACAGTTCAGTGTGTGATTTGCAGCCTGGAAGGAGCGTTAGCTGTGATCCTAACCTTACAATGAAATTTGGAGGATCAGCCTACAAATACGTTTGTGATATACTGTTTTGTAATTATATGACTTTTCCAGGGGAAAAAAAAAAAAGAAACAATTTCTTTACTGCCACCTGCTGGAGTTGACAATAACCCTTTGTCATACTAAAAGAACAAGCATCCTCACTTAGAGGACAGTTACAGCAAGCACTTAAAATACTGTGATCCAAGACACTTACAGTAGATTAGAATTTTTTATTGGTACTGTGTTGCCATAACAACATAAAGACAGCAGATGACTTAAGCTAAGCTTGCAAAGCAAAAGGCTGCTCATCTGGCAGTTAAAATGAATACAGTTCACTTCACAAGTTCTCCATATGGACCCTTAGTGTATGGTAATGAGGATACCATATGGTGGAAGAAAATGCACAGCGAACAATTGTGTTCTGCTGGATGAGTGCACTGGGTAGGAAGTTATGAGGAAACATGGGAGAGATATTTGTGTGCTCTGTTGCTCAAGGGGTCTTTCAGAGGGGGCTCTCTCTTTTCTTAACCCACTCCCTAATAGAGACCCCTCTAGAAATGACAAAGAAACAAACTGCACATTTTGCAACATCATTCATCATAAACTGTCAGCTGTGTTTGTAAATCAGCTTGGTAAGATCTTATAAATTTGTAATTCTTAAAAGGTAACAGCGCTAAGTTTTTAAACAAAGCGCAGGGAAATTTAAGCACTTCTGACAAGCAGAAACATTAGCGGTAATCATTTTAAAAACAGTTGCATCTTTTTTGCCTGCATGTTTAGCTGTAAACAATGCTGGAATGTATCAAAGCTTTAAAGGGGAGAGAGGGAAGAATGGAATAAATACTTTTTATTATATTTCCAAAAGGATCAAAAATAATTAATTGGAAGCTCATGTGTGGCAAGATTTACACACATGTGCAAGCGCGCGCACACACACTATTCACAGTACTAACCAGATCCTAAACCTGGTAAGACAGCTTGCTAAAGGCTGCAAAGTCAATTTTGTACTACACATGCCTCATAAAAGATGAATATAAATGCATTAGTTAGACACGGTGAGCTAAATTAGAAGGTCAGGCAGGGCTGGAAGGGCTGAAAAATCACACAACCAATGACTGTAATTACTCTTTTTTTAAGTCTATTAAGTGGTGTTGTTCTATCAAGGCTCAGGGGTATAGGACATGAAGTACAAGATAAAGTAATGTGTATTTATTACTCCCACAGGATCAATTTACAAGATATTTTCAGCTCCATGGAGCAAAATACACAAATGCAGCCTTTGTTACTTTCCTCAAACTGGCGTTTATTTTCTTTAAAAGCGCTACTGCTTGAAGGAAACATGTTTACCTGGTTAGTGTCCTCCTGCCTCCATCATTTCATTGTTGTAGTTAAAAAAAAAAACAGGGGAATCTAAGATCACAGGGATCATCCTTCTTGGTTGTTCAAACAAGTGGCTCAAGTCACTCATGTGGAATGGGCTGATTTAATCTAGAGGGTCCAGACCCAATCGAGAAACCTGCCCTCCGGCTGGCAGAGTGAGGAAATGATGCATAGATCCCTGTCATGCTGCTAGCCCGCACGTATTAAAGTTTTGTCACAGATTCTAAATGACACCATCTGCTCTAATCATTTGCTGAGTAAATGCTGACCCAATTATAAAGAAAACTCACTGAAATGTGTACACAGGCTGCTGACCTTCGGAAAAGTAAGGGCTCCTTGCCAGAAATGTGTATATGACTCTGCCCTTCAGCTATACGCCTGTCATTGTTTCTGAGCTCTCCCGTGTTCCAGACCCTACAGAGTCCCAGAAAAAGAAAAGCCCACACCCCACCACAACACTTTGATCAGGAGATTGCCCTTAAAGGGTGAAAGTTTTCAAAGCTGCTGCCTCAGGCATTTGACAACTCAAATCTTGGTGGTTTTGAACATCTCACTCTAAGGGTAAGTCTACCCTGCACACGCCTTATGGCGGCATGTAGAGTGCATACAGTGCCCAGCCCACCTAGTACTGGTATGAATAGCGGTGTAGAACTCCAGAAAATCACTGCAAAGGTGCCAGGACCAGCCTTCGCTCTGCTCCCGCCTCCCTATCTGAGCCTAGTGGTTAGAGACGGTCATCGCGTCTCACGCCTGCACTGTCAGCGTAGGGAGTCCAACAGTAGCTTGTGGTGCCGTGATCCACATCCTCCCTTCCATCCTCTGTTCAGTGCAAAGGTTTCTCTGATCTGGATCTATGTCAGGATGGATTAAGGGTAAATCCGTGTACTGTGGAGTTTCCTGCTGGGAAGAGCTCCCCGTAGGTGGTGCCCACCTGATTGCTAATGGTGCCCTGTACAGGACACAGGCTGAATTGGCAGTGGAAGAAGAAATGCCCCTTAGGTTATGTTTTATGGCTCGGGGACTGGCATGGGAGAGGGTCCATGAGGGAAGGTGGAACCTGGCAGTGGTGTACCACCTCACACGCAAAGAGACTGCTGTGAGCTCCACTCTCTCCTCCACAGGGACATAAGCAGAAATAAGGCCCCTGTTCAGAGGATACAGTGTGCAGCGGAAGACAAGCAGGCTAAAGATGGATTGCTGGCTTGTATCAGCAGGGTAGGCTTGCTGGCCCCTATTGGGAGGGTAAGCAAGGTAGATACAGCAAGTTTGTTTTCACATACCTAGTGAGCAATCACAATCTTAAATACAGTGGTAGCCAGCAGTCGCCAGCAATGACAAAAAAAACATACTTGGTGTTAGTTTGCACAGAGGAGTAATGTAGAAAATAAGCATCACATTTTTACAGACAATCCTTTTTTTCATGCATAGATTCCTAGGCCAGAATCATCTCATCTGACCTGTAGAACACAGACCAGAGAACTTCCCCCAAATAATTCCTAGAGCCGAGCTTTTAGAAAAACACCCAGTCTTGATTTAAACATGGTCAGCGATGGAGAATCCACTACACATCTTGGTAAATTATTCCAATGGTTATTTAATCTTTGTTAAAAACGTGTGCCTTATTTCCAATCTGAATTTGTCTAGCTTCAAGGTCCAGCCGTCGTTATATCTTTCTCTGTTAGGCTGAAGAGCCCATTATATTGTTCCCCATGTAGGTATTGTACTCAAATCACCCCTCAGCCCTTTCTTTTTTAGGCTAAATAGATCAAGCTCTTTGAATCTAACAGTACACAGTAGGCTTTCTAATCCTTTAACCATTCTCGTGGTTCTTCTCTGAACCCCATCCAATTTATCAACATCCTTCTTGAATAGGGGGCACCAGAACTGGACACAGTATTCCAGAAATGGTCCCAGCAGTGCCAAATACAGAGGTAAAATAACTTCTCTACTGCTACTTGAGAGTCCCCTGTTTATGCGTCCCTTAGCTCTTTTAGTCACATCACCACACTGGGAGATCTCATGTTCAGCTGATTATCTATCGCAACCTCCAAATCTTTTTCGGAGTCACTGCTTCCCAGAATAGAGTCCCACACCCAGGAGCGGCGCCAGGGTTTTTGCCGCCCTAGGTGGCAGCGCTCCTCCGCTGAGCATTCGGCGGCGGGGGTCCTTCCGCTCCACGTCTTCGGGGCACTTCGGTGGCGGGTCCCGGAGCGAGTGAAGGACCCGCCACCAAATGATCCCCCACCGCCAAATTTCCGCCAAGGACAGCAAAATGCCGCCCCCCAAATCCTGCCGCCCTCGGCGACCACCTAGGGTCACCTAGTGGAAGCGCCAGCCCTGCCCACACCCTGTAATATGGCCTAAACTCTTTGTTCCTAAAGTCTTGTAAGTCAAAAGTAACTAGGGGCCAATTCACCTGAACCCCATCACCCGCAGCTCCCTGCCCCAGGCAGGAGACTATGCATGGGAAATCGTGTATGGCAAGGAACTTTCTGTGTAAAAGCTGGTGAGGAAGGGGGTGTTTAAAATCTACCTCATAATGGAACCTGCTTTACAACTATCTGTGAAGTTGTCAGCATAGCTCCTGAATCTTCCGGTGCCTGCTCGAGGTTTATCTTAAAGATTTGTGGTATCAAGCATCAAGAAGCCTTAATAAATAAATGTGCATGTGATTTAAACCTCTTTACAGACTTCCACCACACACGTGTGTGCAAGAACCAAGATGTGAGTGTGAGAGAGAGAGAGTGATCACACACACACTTATTTCCCAACCCCATGGAGCGGGCCTTCTCCAGTCTCCACCTTAGGGGTTGTGATACAATCCCTCAGCTCTAGCATCCCACTAGTTCTCTTTACTTCTCTCTGGAGAGCTCTTGCTCCCCCACAATCTGCCTCCCCGGTGTGTTGGCCAGGAAAGATTTCTACCCAACTCACCCCAGGTGGCTGAGCTGACTCCAGGGATAGAGGGTGTCCCCCCACTCCCCTGTATTGGCTCTGCTCTTGGAATGTGTGTCCGGGCACATCTGTTAGTGACCCCGCTTGTCAGCTGGCTTCTTTCCCCTGATCTGCCCCTGTGCATGAGGGGAGACACCTCCTCCCCACAGCCAGCTGCTCCACCTCTCCATCCCCCCACACCAGCTTCCATTCCTGCTTCTCCAGAAACTGTACATTTTAAAAAAAATTCAGGCCAGATTTTCCATGGATCTCAGCACCCAGCAGCTCCTCCTGTAACCAACGGTGGGAAAAGGGAGTCCGAATTCTCCGTCGTTCTTCATGGGAGTTGCTCGGTGGGCGCCGAGCCCTTTTGAAAAACTGGCCCAGCAGTTTTAAAGCAAGAGGAGACCAAAGCTCTACTGTAGGATATCACAATCCCTGGGGCCACAGATGTTGCTGCTACATTCCTCCTGTGGTGCCCTGCAGAGCAGAGAGCATGCACTAAGAGTCAGCCTCACGCTCTCACCAGGACGACAGCTGCTTCCATTTCTTAAAAGATGTCTATTTCGTCAATAATGCTTTAATGGAACAATGGCCTTCAATCTCTAATGGCAGTTATGGAAACGTGTGTGAGTGGGGGGAGGGGCGTTGATGGAAAAGCACAGCATACAAGGCTCTTAACATACAGGAAGCGCTGATACATTGGGATGGCAATGGTTAAAAAATAGGAAAAGCAGTATCTAAAGCTCGGAGCACTAGTCTCCATTCCCTTCTCTGCCCCCCTCCCATTTTCCTTCTTCACTCTTGGTGCTTCTGTCCATCTTAAGATCCGAAGCCAGATGGCCCCTGACTCTCATTTAAGCAGTCACTGACAATTGCCTGCCGTGGAATCCTGCCAAAGCCTGGCCTCGTTTTAATGACGACGGAAGAGCATCGCACAGCATTCAGCCTGCACACAAACTCACCGCGTCCTTGATTAGGATTCTGGAGCCAGCAAATGGTGTTGGGAATGAACCATCAGTGCCTCAAATGCAGAAGCCGACGCGTGCCAGCCCCTGCTGCATTCAGCCTCTGTGCACGGCATGTTAATGAGTCCCGAACTTGAGGCCCAACCTTCAAGCTCTCTAACACAGCTGCCAAAGACGTGTATCCTCCCCTGGCCTCCCACTAGGGTCTTACAGGAACGCTGGTTCCATCCAGGGGTTCAATTATTCCTTGAAATAGGAAATTGGTAACTTCTTCACTGTCTGATTTACACAAGCTGAGATCACACCCGGAATATAGAAAAGATGATTTCCCTTGATCTAGCGACTTCATGGAAGACCAGTCAAGTAGGAGGACAGTACATAGGACAGCAGAAAAATGCTGGGTTACCTGGACCACATTTCGGTAATCCCCGGAACCTTTCACTCAAGGATCTAAAAGCACCCAGCGAGCATTAATTAAACCTCAAGGCACCCTTTGTGAAATATTAACATCCTTCTTATACCGACTGGAACACTAGGGAACAGCGGTGCAGGGAAGTGGCTTGCTCAGAGTGCCAGGGGTGGAGCTGGGAAAAGAACTCCGGAATCTTGAGCCTTTGTCCCATGCAGTAACCATAAACCAACCCCTTCTCACTACCCAGAGGAGGAAATGCAAATTATGACATCTTCGAAGGTGACGGATGGAAGAGTGCATTAAAAAAATAATGCAGGCGGCACAGCCAATGAATTTGCACCCAGGTGCAAATAGTTAGCAGCTCACGAGAAGTGGGACAAACCTGACAAGTCCAGATTCCATTCTGAACCTCTGCAAAAACACCACCACGATGACTGCATGGCCAAGAACGGCAATGAGGGCCAAACCTGTGGGTTGAGAAGGAAAAGCTCCCCCTTTCAATCTGCCCTCTTGCCTGCTGGGCTAGCATGTGGCAGGAAAGCTCTAATTCGAGCAGTTTGCGGTTAGTGAACTCAGCTCCTATGCTTGGGCTGCTTTTAACAAGGTAGAAATTCAGACATTCTCTGTAGTATTTCTCACACCTGAACCTCAAAAAACTTCTGCTGCCAGTTACTCTAGTGTGAGTCCTTGCTGTCACAATGAGAAAGGCCATAATGTAACTGAGATGAGTGTCAGAAGCGGTAGATGAATAAGCAAAATTAGATTTTGCCCTACAAAGAGGTCTTCCTATGCAGTAAAAGCCATTGCTTTATACTGGGAGCATGCAAACCGCTAGGGCTCAGATTCTGGTATGGTCAAAGCTGCAATGAACCCGAACTCAAACTGCACAGCCATATCACACCACTGGCCCAGGAGGGCACATCCTGCAGTAGCCCATCCGTAAACATGCATGGCCGGAGAGGAGATTGAAAGCCCGTTGCCATATCAAATCTGCTAACCCAAGCTGAAAATGTTTGGCCCTATTTTACGTTCAATCTGTTGTTTAAAAACAGAAAACAAGGCTCTGCTATTTAGTTGGAAAGTTGAATCCAGAGCAATCTTATGACTTTCTGCACCCTTTAGGCTTGCAAATCCAGAGTGCATCATAACCATGTTGATATTCTCTGGCAAACAGCTTCTCTCCATGGGCATCCTTGGCTGCACTCACAAAAGGCTCATGCAGAAGTAGGATGCTGTTTATCCCGAGGGAGGATTGCACCTCTAGGTAGAAAAGCATGCTGCAAACCTGTCTAAAAAGTATGCGGATGGGGGGAGAGGGCGGTAGGAGAAAAGTTTTTTGAGGGCAAATGAAGCCAATGAAAAACCATGCTCCAGAACAGCATGTTTTCTTCTAATTTCTCAGGAGGCAGGAAGGAAGAGCAAAAAAACAAAACAAAAAACCCACGCACCAATGCCTGAAGTCTTCCCAATCAAAGAGAATGGAGAGCTAACAAGACATTTAAAATAACTCATCTAATTTCATTTCTGTGTCAACAGATAGTACATAATAACGTGATGATGCTTATTAACTTTTTTCCATTTCAAAGCACTTCACAAGCACGATCAATGCTCACAACGGAGCTATGAGATATCCCAGTATTTACCGTTCAGGACACTAATACAGAAAAGTCAAGGGATTTACACAGGGGTACAGAGGGAGTCAGTGTCAGGATAAAACTTGGAACTTCCCAATTCTCCTTTGCCCAACCACTTACTGTTGCAGGACTGAAGTCAATGGCAGGTTTTTTCCAATGACTTTGAAGGGCGCAGAACTGATCGCTAAGCCACTTGACTACCTCTCTCATCAGGCATTGCAAAAACTTCCCCAAACACCCTGTAGTGGCCGGTGGCAAGTTGCACAGTGGGGTGCCTACCCACACTGCACTACACTCTGCATCGATGCCAGCACGCCCAATGCCGACACAAGGAGCCAAGTGTGCACGTGCACAAGCTCTGTAATAACTGCGGCGGCTGGATGCCGACATAACCGTTTGATGTCATTTTGTAGTGTAGACATGGCCTGATTATTTCAGCATTACTGAAACAATGGCGTGTGCTATTATCATATTAAATGGAGACGTATGGCTGAACAGAAAATGACACACACTCACAGTGGCTCCTCTGATTTATACAATGGTAGAGTTCTCAGTGTCATTTCGCAAGATATGACTGCAATACCAGCCACTGCTAAGACAAACGCCATCCAGTTATCCAGGGCTAACTTTGCTGAAATGTACAGAAGGCTTGTATTACCAAATACCCACAATACCCCATGATGGTGTAGCGCATTCCTGCACATTACTAGCTGCAGTGGACTGTGCCTTTAAGACCTGCAGACACAGCACACACCAGGCAGTGGACAGGCTAGCTGCAGTTGTGTTGCAGTCCATGTGCAATGTCCCAGAAGGCTGCAGCGAAGGTTTGTTAGTTGAACCTTCTGGGCAGAGTGTCTACGTGAGCTGATGCCAAACCACTGATGCCAAACCAGGACATTATATTGACTGCCAGACTGGTGGGTTCCTTTGGTAAAGATCAAAGTGCTTATTCTCAAACAAAGACCAGGCAATCCCAACTTTGCCATATTTACAAAAAGAAAAAAAACGTGGTGCTGACCTTTGGCAAGCGTTCGGGGTCACCAGGGTGCCGGGGGATAACCTTCTGTAACCTTTGGAAACCGTAGTCGATGGTGGGCTCGTTCAGGGCTGAAACAACAACAAACATCATGAGATGACAAATGTCAGGCAAGGAGGCTCAATTGGCAATGCATCACAAGATCATAAAACGATCAGAGCTAAATCTCTCATTGCTCTTTTTTACTTAAATCAGCAATGACTGTGAAGTCTTGCTTCAAGCACTGTTTGAGGTTAGTTTTGAGGCTTTGGTTTAAAAAGAAACAAAAACCTTCCTTCTCAAGTATCTGTGACAAGGTTGCTGCAAAGTTTCAGGGCTTTGTAAACAGCTCCTGAGTACGGAGCAATTGCTATCTTGCAAGCCTTGATAAATTCATTTGATAAATGCTTTGCACCCCGCGTTTCATTTGTTTCTCTTTTCAAGTTAGAAGGAAAGTCCCTTTTGATTGGAAGACAAAAGGACAAAGCATAAGAGACTCACATTCTCACATGCTATTATGTATTCAGTACCACCTGTATGTAGCCATCATGTACATTTTCATTGTAAACTTTTGTGCACTTTTGTCACGGCAAGGGCTCAATCCTGCACCCACTGAAGTTAATTGCAAAATTCCCATTGACTTCAGTGGTCCAGGATCGGCCCTCAAATTATCAACACTTGAACTGACACCTCTCGAGTTTATTTCGTTTAACATTGCCATTTGCATTTTTAGGGTTTTATCCACAGTCATCAAGGTAAAGGAAAAGGGGAGGAAAAGGAAGATTTAAATTCTCATGAGAACGTGGCTTAACTTTAAGCATGTGCTTCAGCCCATCGCTATTCAGCAAAGCATTCAAGCAAGTGCTTAATGTGGTGTTAGTTGTGAATGTTTAGAACAGGGGTCGCTTCCCGCCGCCCCCATTGGCCCGGGACGGCGAACTGCGGCGAGTGGGGGCCGCGATCGGCCGAACCTGCCGCGTCAGCAGGTAAATAAATTGGCCCGGCCCGCCAGGGTGCTTACCCTGGCGAGCCGCGAACCAAACGTTGCCGACCCCTGGTTTAGAACCACTGTTCAGCGTGGCCATTAGGGGGCATACACTACAGAGATAAGACCGTGAAAACAGGAAATAAAGAAGTCTTGCATTCACCTTGACTACGGTGTACTGGGTCTCTATCATCTCCACACTTAATTTAAAGCACTGATGTCAATGGAACTTAAGTGCATGTTTAAAGTTGAGCATGTGTTTAAGTGCTCTGCTGGGCTGGAACCAGAGTCAAGCACTCTCAAGCCTCCTTACACAGTTGTCAGCATATCTTGGCCTGTCCCAAGCAACACCTCCTGCCATTTCAGTCTCCGACCTCTCCTGAACTGTGAATGCACCTTGCATTGACTTCTATGGTGGCCTCATTATGAGGACTATTATCTTCTTGTGACTGGATTCACACCATCTAATTCATTTCAACGGCTTTAGGGTCAGATTCTGCAACCCGTACTCACACTGAGTAGTACCTTACTCCACGAGTAGTCTTTTATTTTTATTTTTAATAAAAGGCCATTTCAATATTTGTTTATTTTACATCATTGGCAGGTTACGGTTTACAGTAAACACACATATAGTATAAAAGTAATATCACTGATTTGATTTTAACCAATCCCTCTGTCCCTTTGGCCAATCTTTCCCCAAATAGGCCAAGTGTTAATCCACTCTAGGCAGCTGAGTGTTCAATTTCTCTTAATTCTTTTATTCTTGGCAACCACATTTCTACAGTGGGTATTTGTTTTTGCAAACAAAGGCTCAGATTCTCATACCCTTACTCAACTAAACTGAATCAGGACGTTTCTCTAGTATCATAACAGGAATCTTTCGGGCGTATCCCTGAAATATCTCTTGCAACAATGTTTTAACATCAGACCAGCAGCCTTTCAATATGCGATGTTCCCCAAATATTATGGCACCCCTCCACAACACAACTAAAAAATGGAGGGAGCGGGGTAACTGGCTAGGTAATAGTACTACTGAAAGGGATCTGGGGATCACAAACCGAATACAAGTCAACAATGTGATGCGGTAGCTAATATCGTTCTGGGGTCTACATGTAACCAGTGAGGCCTCAGCTGGAGTACTGTGTCCAATTCTGGGCACCACACTTCAGGAAAGATGTAAACAAACTGGAGAGAGTCCAGAGGAGAACAACAAAAATGATAAAAGGTTTAGAAAACCTGACTTACGAGGAAAGTTTAAAAAAAATTGGACATTTTAGTCTTGAGAAAAGACCACCAAGGGGGAACCTGATAACAATCTTCAACTATATTAAGGGCTGTTAAAGAGGACTGTGATCAACTGTTCTCCATGTCAGCTGGAGGTAGGACGAGAACTAAAGGGCTTAGTAGCAAGGGAGATGTAGTTAGATATTAGGAAAAACATTCTAACTCTAAGGCGAGTTAAGCACTGGAACAGGCTTCCAAGGGAGGTTGTGGAATCCCCATCACTGGAGGTTTTTAAGAACAGGTTACACAAACACCTGTCAGGGACAGTGTAGCTTCACTTGGTGCTGCTTCAGTGCAGGGGGCTGGAGTTGCTGACTTCTTGAGGTCCCTTCCACCCCTGCATTTCTATGAGTCTATATTCTGCTGTAAACTCTGCATCTATGTTGTTTTGTTAGACTGACATGCAGAAACAGCCAAGCATAGTATTTCACTCCATGATAGAGAACAGGTAATATAACAGCCTTCCAGTCCTTTGGATATTTTGTTTCCATTTCCCAGTCTAGCCTCATATTGTCAGCACTGCCATGTAATTTTGTAGAAAAATCTAGACACAATGTACTTATTTTTTAAACCACTGATCTCATTATTTAGCAATTTCCTTATACCGCCCTTCATTGCGGATATGTCTAGCTTAAACTGTATCTAATTCTTATGATAAATTATTATTTATTATAAATAGCTCAACTGTGAGACATTAAACAACATCCCTACAGTTCTAATCGAGATTTCTCTTGCAGTTGTGTTAAAAGATTTTAGCTAGTTCTGTCAAGTACATTTCTTCTGTATTTCAATCTATTTTTTTCCCCACTTTCCCCCTCTCCATCTTTTCTGAAAGTAGTTACTAAGTTCTGGGATATTATAAATGGAGGCCAGTTTTGAAATTCCCCTCTGAGGTACTAGTCATTTTCTCATATCTTCCCACACTTTCAGCACATTAGAAATCCATAGAGTATTTCCTGGGACTATTTTCTAAACCGGAGAATCAAAAAAAAAGAGTAACTGTTGTCCAATCCCACAAGGGGTACTGAGTGGCTGAGCACCCTTAATGTCAACTGATTTCAGTTTTTCTTCAGTGGGGAGGGAGAGTGCACTCAGCCATTTACAGGATCAGGTCCTTAGCAGCATTCATCGTCTGCCATCTTACTCAGTCTCTAACTATTTGAATTGTATTATCTTTGACCCAATGCAAAATAAAATTGAGTTGCTCGTCTCACCACGGATTTGGCCAGGGTCACCCTCCATTTTTCTTCAAATTTAGACCAGTAAACTCATTTCACTTGTAATTTTGGTCAACTTTAAACTTTTGCCTCCAGCACCAAAAGGCCTGCTTAAATATTTAGCCCCAGCCTTGGAGTTACGAATCAGACTTGCTCCGTTACATCAAAATGCCAAAGAAATGGGCCAGATTCTGATCTCATTTACATTGGTGAAAATCTGGAGTAACTCCATCACTTTCACCAGTGAACACATGAGATCAGACTCTGGCCTAAGGGAAGGTTTTGGCACTGTATTTAATGAGCGCCGGACTGGCCTCTACATCTGAACTCCACCACACATATACTCCATTTCCCAGTGTCCTAATATAAAGTGGAGGAGGGCAGGGGATCAAGATTTTTTTTCATACTTTCAGACTGAGCAATAAAGTCAGTATTTGTAATCTTGACATCCACCCATACATTAAAAACAAGCTACCATATATGGTACTTAAAATGCATTCCCATTACCCTAATTTTTAAAAGTACTATTGAAAGTACTAATAACTTTAAAAACTGTATTAAATTCAAATAGGTCCCAAGGCTAATGGAAGTAATTTGTATACCAACCCAAACTGACTGGCCCACTTTTCAAAATACAGGTATGATAATCTTGTGGTTTTAAAAGGACATTTAAATTGAAAGACTGTGAATTTAGTACATAATTATACCAATAGAACCCTTTAACTTGTCAACTTGTAAATCTAAAAGGCTATCAATCATTTCTAAAGAGGAAATAAACCTTAAAATTATTTGATTGACAGGGCTTACTTTTTATGTTTTTAAAAAAATGGAGTAAAGTGGCCAGAAATCCATTTACAAAAGTATATTGTTTTACATAGGTGAGTAAAAAGCCAATAATTACACCCCCAAAAGACATATAAATCAAAGTAAGTACTTTCCTCTCACTTATATATCTTAAGTTGTAGTGAACTTCAGGTAACTTTTTATTAAAATACTTTTCCAAATGTAATGCTTATTGAAGTTGTTAACAGAATAGCATTTTCATTTAAGCTAATATAATCATTTTTGCAAATATGAGATTTAAGCCATTTTTCTCACTTCCAAACAATAAACTTCCAACCTGTCTCTTGTGTGAATTAACTAAAATTACACCCAAGTGTACAAAATCTGTCTATCTATGAGTTAAGGCACAATATTTATTATTCTTACCATTTTATGAATTACTTCTTAAACCCTTGAGGAAGAACTTTCTTTCGAATTAAACTCTAACAGAATAAGCCACAGAGCTCTGTATGCAGAAAATCTGAAGCCATAATTCCTAAAATCAAAGGGGTTTAATAAAAAACACACACAATGTCTGTGGAAATAAGGACACAAGTGTGCATTATTTTCATGTTTCCACCTCCAACTTGATTTTCAACCAAAATGCTGCTTAAACATTTGAGAAAAATGTTTCTACCATCACTATAATTTCAATCACTGAACTGATCCTTTTAATCAAGATGTATAGATAATCCACCGTTTTAAAAAGTCCCTTCCCCTCTTTTTTATTTAAACCAGACAGTGGAAGGTTTTTTGGGGAGGGGTGGTGGGTTGTTTTTGTTGTTTTTTTTTAAATATTTCACATAATGAATTCCTACTGTGTCAATAAAACTTTGGTGGTAATTGAATGACTGTCTGATGTATCTGAGAGAAGAATTTGTTTCTCTAGCCATGCTGCCAACTTACGGCAGAATGATCGACACTTAATATCAGCAATTAAAAGAACCTGTTCAAATATCATATGGAACTCATAGCTTGGGGTAGTCTAGGAGAACTCTTCACCAAGGAAAACTCATTCAGCTGATGCAGAGAGTAATTGAATTAGACACATTTTAACATTATTATTCGAAGAAAAATAAACACGCACTACATAGAAGCATTATGGAAAGAGTTCAGAGCATAAAGCAAAACCAGTTAATTTGTTTCCCATGCGTTCACGGCTTCATTTGTTCCTTTTATTTTTCAGCCATATTTTTTCTTTTATTCTGTTTGATGCAAAACCAATACAAAACCGGCACCTAGCTATATAAACTGGGAGCATTCTCTGCTTCAGAAGATGTAGCCAGCAGCAAGGCTGCATGAAGGGGCAAGGAACACAGGAATCTCCAAAAACAAATGCAAAGAATACGCATAACAAGCTGTAGGTTACCAGCGATGGGGAAAAATTTGCCTCTGCTCCACAGGTGCAGAGGGTCCTAATCCCAACAGAAGGGCCTTGGTTGGTTGTAGAGCGGGAAAGAGAGGTTGCAGAAAGACCACGCGTTAGTGTTCCATATTGCTTCTTTTTGTAGCACCATGGAGGGCTTTTGGGGGGTAGGGCAGGAAGGGAGTGGATGCAGGGCAGGCTGGGTAAGTGGTGAGAGCATGGCCAGTGGGTCCATCCATGGCCAGCGGTTCCACCCCCACACATACTCTGGGGATATCCAGAGGAAAAGAATGCCATTGCAGCATGACGACGCTACAGTAGTTTCCGAGTGGAACCACTGGAGCTCCACAGCTGAGAAGATGCTTTGACCTCAAGCCCTGCGTCCTATGCAAAGCCCATTTCCTTTGGATTTGCCCCGACAAGGGAAATAGCGGGACAGTACAGTTTCAGGCCCTGACCCTGCATTGTCAAGAGGCTGCTGTGCTGGGGTGTGCCCGCACGGTACACAATGCAGCAGCCGGACTTTAGTTGATGATACCGTTTGCCAAAGGAGTGTACAGAATTTGACGTGTGTCTAGACAGAGACTAGATACCCATACACAATGTTATGTACCTATTCACACGGCAGCCATCTGAAACCATTAAAAATTATACATAGAATATCAGGGTTGGAAGGGACCTCAGGAGGTCATCTAGTCCAACCCCCTGCTCAAAGCAAGGCCAATCCCCAACTAAATCCCCAAATTGCCCTCTCAAGGATTAAACTCACAACCTAGGTTTAGCAGGCCAATGCTCAAACCACTGAGCTATCCCTCAAAATATATGCAGTACAGACAGGACAAACAATGACAAATTTCACTTGGACATTTGATCAAGTGGCTAAAACTTCCAGGCATTTGCTAAAATGTCTGGAGACAAAGAGCATTACAGCTGAGCCTAACTGAGGACATGTGATAGACCGTCTCCGATACAGCTGGGTCTCAATCCCAACCGCTCTTCTCTCCTTTCGATTTTTCTTCTCAAACCCTCCCTCTAGGACCTCACCAATTCCTTGCAGTCCACAGAGAGAGCAATACTAAGCGCGATGATGTTATACGTTCTGAAATGGCACCTTGGGAGCATACCCTAACCGACCACTTCTGTGCACTGTCGGCTTTTTGTACTTGTTCCACAAGGAAAGCCAGAACACATCATCCAGTGAAAAAGTGTATCTTGCAAATCTCCCTGCAAAGAGTTCTCTCTGCTAATTAAAGATCTTTCAATGAAAACACACAAGCCTCCAGGCTATTTCTGTTGTTGTTGTTGTGACTATGACTTGCTTTTTGTAAAGCTTCCCTTCCATTAACTTTCCCAGGGGTATTTATTCCCGTAGGCAATGGAAAATGGAAGTGGGAGGGGCAGTCACCGCCTGGACAGAAAAATTGGTGTTAGAAGGGCCATTCCAGGGCTAACTCCGAATTTCCCTGCTTTTTATGGCTGCATGGCTCTCTTGCTTTAATATATTCTTGTGTGTTTAATTTCCTTTTCTTAACGGTACTGTGACATGATGTCATTTTTTTTTTTTTTACTGGAAACAGAAAGAGATGGAGATATTAAGAAATGAAATATTTATATTTTATTGCAATTTAATGTCCAAACAAATATCCAATATGTTTGCCAAGCAATAAATAACATTCTGGAGCCAAATCCAATGATCAGACTAGCACCTGGGTCTCTGGGTTTCCCTAGCGACTGGTTCTTTATTGAACTAACGGTGAAACGGGCCAGCTTCAGAGGCACGTTACGCAATGTGATATTTTCTTCAGGGTGGCCATTTTTCTGCAGTACGTAAGTGGTGGGTCCGGCATTCCTTTTGCAACGACACTTCCCAGGGTGTTCTATGGTGATTTTGAGTGTGCAAGGAATGCAAGACTTGGCCCCAAATTAATGTTGAAAGTTAAACATTGAAATTACAAGCTCTGTTTGTTCAGGTTCATCTATTGGTTCCCATGCCTGCAGTACTTGCATGCCAGTGATTTTATGATAAAATCCTCAAAATACATTAACTCTGAATGCTAACCTATGACCCCGCTGCAATTTGAGTATGTGGAAAACCGGCATGATTTGCCATTTTCCAAGCTACTTCCTTGGCCTTTTGCTGTTCCAATTGTCTTCTTGCCCCACTGGGCGAGATCTGGCTCTAAGACAACCTGATAAATCAGGTGGTTTCATGCATCAAACAAGCTTTTGGATCCTTTAAGACAATTTTCAAAAAGCCTGCAGCACTGGCTCGGGCGCCAGTAGGTAGAACAGGAAGGCCCACGGAAGTTACGCACGCTAGTTACTGACTCCAGTCAGGAGGCTACTGGGTTAATTGAGACATACTTTGCAACCTCCACCAACAAGGCAGAAACAGCATTTTCAGATAAATATTTTCCATTTGTCTGGAACATATTCTGGAAACTCATGAAAGAATGAAATACGACTTCGCTGCGAACGACTTTGCTGGAAAAGTGCAGCTCTCAGGGGATTATCACTCTGTTTAAGTGAATATATAGTTAGACAAAGAGGCCACCATTTTTAAAAATGGGTGCCTATGGTTCTGCTCCAAAGTCCATATTTAGGCTCTTTTTCAAAAGTGCTGAAAGCCCAGCAGCCATTTTAATTAAGGTCTTGGCTGAAAGAGAGAAGGCAACCCATCATTCGGTAGGAAAAGCCCTATTTTCACTTCATCAATATACATTTTCAAGCTTCTAATGGGTTGCTTTGAGGAAATGCTTTATTTTTAACCTTTCCTTATTGCAAATCCGACCATCTCTCGTCTACTCTCTTTGCGGATTATAAGAGGCCTGATTCTGCTCTTGTAACAGAACGGGAAATCAGAAGTAACTCCATTGAACCCCCGGTGTAATGGAGAACTTTGCACCTATGCTATACAGACACACTGAGTTTAAGGTGTGAAAGCTTAGCCTGAATTTAATTCTCACATGCCATTTGGTAAAATAAATATTCAAGACCAAAGGCTGCATAAATAACACAATGTACCTTACTGAAAGTCAAGGATCATTGCTACAGTACAATGCCTTAAAATTCTGCCTTCCTCTGCATTTGGATCTCAGTCCAATGACAAGTCTCTACTTGGGGAGCAAAGGGGAAATATGCCAGCAATCATTTCCATCATCCCTACATCTGAGATGGGAAGTGGGGCACTGGAAAAAGTGCGCCCCCTCCCCCCACCAACTGTAATGAGCCTCCTGTAAACCGTGTGTGATGTTCTTGGAAGAAACTGACCTTCCAGGAGGCTTAGTTATGAAGTTGTATTAAAGATCTAAATTAAGATTAAATCCCTGGAGAAAACTAAAGCTTCCAGGCTTCCATGCATCTTTATTTTTGAACATTATCTTTGATTTGGGCATGCAACATAATTAAAAGGTTACTTGCTCCGAAGAAAGCAGACAGGTCATTTTGACTGTATAATGGATGATACAGTATGAAAGTGATTATAACTAAACAGTTTTGTCTGCGGTTTCTAATATTTGGGGGAAATCTATAATTCTAGACCTCTCGGTAGCCTCAGATTTTAACAGCAGCAATATTACTGACTTCTATAATTGTTCTGATTTCTTCCTGAAGAGTTTTGACAATAACTGTTATCAAGGGGGGAAAAAAACATACCAGCCTGTCTGATAAACATGTTTCCCTGCCCTCACACCCCAGTGAGCACTGTGACACTATACTTTTATCATCTAGTGTGTGCTCAGAATGAGCTTAGAACAGCAATTGCCAGGAATAGGCAGGCGATAAACCGCATTGATTTAACACATCTTGTTTTCAATCATGCTCGGATTTTCTGAGCACGCATTTTTCCTGTACTCCGGCTTGTAGCTTTTATCTGACGAGCTGATCCCTTTTCACTGGAAAATGAAAAGGTCGCACAATAAGACACGGTTTACTGGAACTTGAACACGTACCGGGAAAGTATTTTAGATAAATACTGTCAGACATAGTGGAGCTGAATTTCAACAACACAATTGCTAAACAACAATACTTATTACTCTCTCAGAACAAGCCTACAAGCAACTTATGGCTCACAGCAGGGGAGATCACAGAGTTAGGCGCAAGAGCTAAGAAAACCTTACCAAAGCCTGTTTAAAGATGGCGTGCTCCTTTTAACTTAAATACTGACTAGCCTATCTCAGGGCAGAACTAAATACTGCTTTAGCTATTCTTCTAGACTTTGTGAAATTGACAATAACTCCTACCCCTGGCTATTAAATTAATGTTCACTGAAAAGGTGCATGTCTGTGCGGCTGACTTAATTTAATCAACTGGGGGTAGTGGACAGTGAGAAAATTAAAAATAAACAACTAGATAAAGAAAACAAGTTAACTGAAATTAATTAATTCACCAATGCAGACAACTGGGGGTGGGCAAATGTATATACATGTGGTAACATGACTGGACCCTCCAAATGACTACTGAATTGGTCTAATAAATAATGTGCAAAGTATGAAGAGATCATAACTATGATTTTAATTTAATTTTTCTCCCCTTCGCCCCCCCTGAGTGAATGCAATGATCCTAAAAGATACCAGATTGACACAGTCTCTGAGTGTGTCACAATCTTTAATGTACTTATCTTAGAATCATAGAATATCAGAGTTGGAAGGGACCTCAAGAGGTCATCTAGTCCAACCCCCTGCTCAAAGCAGGACCGACACTCCTGCACTCCTTGAAGTGTTATTACCCCCATTTTACATATGGGGAACTGAGCCCCAGAGAGACCAAGGCCCAGATTTTTAAAGGTATTAAGGCATTGCTGGACTCAGCCTTGCAAAGCCTCAGTGATATAGAGGGCTAAGTACAATTTTCAAAAGTGACTTCGGTGCCTAACCTGCTTAGGCACTTTTGAAAACCCACTATTAGGAGCCTAGGTTATACTGACCTGCAGAAGAGCTCTGTGCAGCTTAAAAGCTTTCCATCACTTGCATCTGAAGAAGTGAGGTTCCTACCCACGAAAGCTTATGCTCCCAATACTTCTGTTAGTCTCAAAGATGCCACAGGACCCTCTGTTGCCTTAAAAGCTTGTCTCTCTCCCCAACAGAAGATGGTCCCATAAAAGATATCAAGTCATCCGCCTGGTCTCTCTAACGTCCAGGGGCCTATATGCAATACTGCAAACTACAACTGACTTTCCATTACATTTAGGTTCCTATGTCGGAAGTGAGCTGTCCAAGTCGCTGAGGCCTTGCACCACTGAATGCAGCAATGCCAAAATACCACTGAAACGATGAGCCTAAGTGACTTGCCCAAGGTCAAAGAGGAAAGTCTGAGGCAGAGCAGTGAACTGAACCAGGTCCCCAGTAAAGTCTTGTCCCAAGTCCCCACTAAACACGCCAGCCACTGGCACATCCTTCCTCTCTCGGCCTTCTCTACCCAGAGCATTTCTGCCGAGATAAGGCTGCCAGGAGTGATTTTTTTTTATGTAGATACCTGTCTACTAAGAACTGATCCAAAGCCAACAGTTCATGCAACATATGCCGCTGAACAGCTGTCAGATAAAAATGACTTTCTGCCATTACCACCCTGGCCTATTTTGAACATAGTGACATAGTTCAAAGTCTCCAGATTCTAGAGTCAGGTCCCCATTTAATTAATGCTCTCAACATCAGCGGGCCGCATACCATATTCAGAACTACTAATGCCTCCTAATCAGCAAGTGCCACGTAAGCATAGCCCTGTACTCCATTCACAGCAGACAGACGGCATTTGTGGGGGATGGAGAAGCAGGGAACCATTCACCCTTATTTTGAAACAGAAGCTTCTTCGGTTGAAATTAGAACCATGCTTGGTTCTTGGTGATTTTAACGGCATGGTGCCCCTTTGAAAACGGTTTATTTTTGAATAGTTTACTCTGGCCTAGCTCTCAACCTGCCAAGGCCCCAAAGTGGGACAAAGAACCAAACAGAGAGATCCAAAACCAAGGTTCACCCAAGAACCTTAAAACACTGGGAGATTCTCTCCGCTTTTGTAAAGCACTGTTATCTCCAGCTCAACATTCTTTAGCTGTGATGTCATAACTTGTCAATAATACAAGTGAGGGGACACCAAATATCTGGGGGAAAAGGTAATTTTGGGAGCAAATTGAGTCCCTGTCTGGAAAGGAGAGGTATAGAGGTAGGTAGGTAGGTGTGTGTGTGTGTGTGTGTGAGTGTGTGTATGAGTGTGTGAAAGAGAGAGAGAGTGAGAGAGAGAGCAAGCAACAATTAGAGGCTCCAATTTTTATGCACCAAAGTGAGATTTATCAGTAGATACTTTGTTTTGCCCACACAAGTTTCTTATCTCCTGGACTTTTTCAGGGTCCATATTCTCCATACTCTGCTACCTTGTGGCACAAGGAGAACTGGAGGTTAGCAACAATTTTCCAGACAGGTCTATTGTGATTTTAAATGACTTTTTGATTCAATTATAAGAAAAAAAAATCTGCGATAAGTACCAAATATGTGAAAACAGAGAATGGCCCCGAGTGTATATACTACTTATTATAGACTCATATGCTGAGTGAGTGAACAAATAGTTGAGATGAATAAGGGAAATGTATGAAAAATCTTGCTATACAGCTGTTAATGAGCGGGGTAGTTATTGCATTAAACTGAAACGGAAATCCGAATACACTTCTATTGGTTGGATCCCACCATTAGGGACCATCCATTTAATATGCTTTTGTTGCTGCCATCAAATTATAGTTTTCTCCAGTAAGACCCTTGAGAGTTTCACAACACAAAGTGCAATTTTTAGCAGCAGCAGCCGCCACCGCCCCCACCACCTGACATTGCCCATTAGCAGGATCTATACACAACAGCAGCATGCCTGGGTGTAGGAGTGGCAGGGTGAAACAGGTTCAACTTTTTAAAGGAATATCAGTTTTATGGTATTGGTCTGTTGACTGTACAAGAACTGCAGAACTAATACAGAAACCTTTTTTGCATGCCAAGTGCTTTGGGGGGAAGGGCTAAAAGAACGGAGTCATGTTTTTCAATTCTAAGTTGAGCAAGCTGTCGTATCGCTCTATAACTGTGTCTGAAACTTTGGCTTGTAAAAAACCGAGTGCCCCATTCAGCAAAGACACTTACACACCTGCGTGATTTAGTAGTCCCTTTGAAGTCACGCCAGCATTATAAGGAATTTTATCGGACGACAATAAGCAGCATATCTAGAACAGTGTGTCCAGTTTTGTTCACCTCACTGTAAAAAGGGGGTAAATTGCAGCGGTCGACAGAAAGAGAAGGGTGGGAGTATGGTGGAAATTGAAGAATGATGAAAGACCCCCCAAAAATCATTTATTGTGGCAAGGAGAGGGATTAGAGAACACGTGCATGAGAAATCTAAAATGAAGGAGGATATGGTGAAAACTAACCAATGTCTCGTTAAGATAATGAAAAGACTCTGAATTAAATTAATGGCTGGAGACTGTAGAATAAATAAACAAATGTTCCCTCACACAGCTGTATATTCAGCCTGTATAATCCACTGCTGCAGGATATTATCAAGTCAAATTCTGTCATTGGAGCTGAGAAAGACCTGGATAATTTTGTGATCATTAATATGTGTAGTACCGCAAGCTAAGGTCGCCAATGTGTTCTCAAATCTCCTGTATCATGGCATAATGGATCTCTCTCTGTAGGGGTCAGGAAGAAATTCCCTTTCATGAACAGCACTGTTAAATTGGCATGAAACATTTACGTAATCAGTTACAGGATACCTCCAAAGGCAAGAAACTGGATTTGATGGACCAGTGGTCTGATCTGGTATGGCAAATCAAATTTTCCTGTAGAGTAGATGGGAGCAGTTTTCCTTTAAGTGGTTTGAAAATATATGGGAGATGGATTATATCTGTTAAAAGCTGCCAAAATACTATTTTTAAGAGAACCAAAATTCTCTGGGGATTGTTTCAAATCCATATAATGTTCTTGAGTGCTAAAGTTTGCAATGCTACCTTTACGTTTTCAGGTGTGTGTGTAAAAACACATATTGCTAGCTAGCTCTCTATCAGTTACACATCTGAGGGTGATATGGGAAGTAAGTTATTCAGTCTTAAAAACCAACAATCACTTACGCTCCTGGGCTTTGGGTAAGTAGGTTTTCAGATGACACAATATGCAGAAGAGATGTGTTTGTGCTAAAAGAAATAAATGGCCCTTTCAGGACACATCTCTTCAATGAGCTCCAACAATGGAGACAGAAACACAAAGAACTGGGATGAAACACATTCCACATTTCAGGAGAATCCACGGGTTCATTAACTAGGGATTTCAGTCCAATACAGACAGAACTTAAAATAACTGGGCCAGAGCTTCAGATGGTGTCAATCAACACAGCCTTATTAACTTTGCTTGAGCTATGCCAATTAATACTAGCTGAGGATGTGGCCTATTTTTCAGGATATACCTATCTGATGGCAAAAGGCTGGCACTGAATTTTAACCAGAGGCACCTACTTTACGACCGAAATCCTTGGTTTACAAAAAGCAATCCCAAGAGCAAAACCACGGCAATTTTTTTAACCAAAGGAAACTTTGAAATATTATTTTAAAATAGGCATATAGAAGCAGAGGGAGGGCTAGGCATGGTGGGTTGAGAAAATTAACAAGTGACCTTTGCCTTTGCATGTGCAGACATTTTAATTTATGGCCCATGGCTCAGTTCTCCATTGCTCATCGCCTGCAGGAAAATTCACATAAGCATTGCTTTCTCCTTCTCACCTGGCAAGTTTTTCTTAGTCAAACAAGTTTAAAAAAAACACGATGTTCCATTTTGGGGTTATCTTGTGCAGCCTGGGTAGAATTCTGATATGCTTTCTTCATTAAGTGCTCATAATCCCAGAAATGAAAGTAACTCATTTCTTCCCAAGGTGCCTGTTAACTGAAAAACTCATCTTAATTGACTGCACAGATGAGTTAACCATCTTCAGATTCACAAACCATTAATGACCCATTTGCACAGAAGCTCTGCTGGTGAGTCTCGTCTCAGCGCTGTGCTTACAAGGAATGCGAGATTCAGCAATGGGAGAGTGGGGGGCTGATAGGGCCAAGGCAGCCCTATTAAGACTTCTTGTTCATGACAAAATGAGCATTCTGGGGCCGAACGTGGAACACGACAAATAATGCTGCACTTGCTAAATTGTCAACACCAAGATCACCTTGCCAAGTCAATTGCAGAGGAATCAACAAATAATGCAATTCTGCCCCCGAATACTAGTTAAATAGCCTTGAAATGTGCCTACAGAGAGGACACTAAGCGGGAAACTACAGCCTCACAGACGTAAGAGAAAAGGAATAACAATAAGTGAGGCAGTAAAAATAATTGCACATTTCACTCCGTTCACATTTGTCTTACTTCACTCCCGCCATCACGCTTTATCATCTAGAACATACGTGGCAGAACCAGAGGCCATAAGAGGGGAAGCTATAGTACTTCAAATCTAAGTTTTCTTATCTAGCTGCCCCATCTAAAACGATCGGTGTATTCTGGCGCCACTGATGAATGTAAAGAGATGTATGTTGTATGTGAAATGAACATCGTTGATTTTCCAATTTGCATTGTTGTTTATTTGATACACAGTACACCATTCTTTGCTATTGAGTAGGAATTAGCAATGTTATCCACATATGTTCACCCCCCTACAGGTATCCTCTTGATGGACTGATTTAGTCTAGAGCTGTTGAAATGTTTTGCACTAAAAAGGGAGAATTTTTGGTAAAAAAAATAGCCTCTTTTCAAAAACAATTTTCCCACTGAATATTTTGTTATCAACATTTTCCATTTTATATGAAAATTTTCATTATATTTTTAATAAAAATGTCCCAAATATTTATTGAAAAATTTAGTGAATTTTTTTAGAAATGTATTATTGAAATTTTGTTGACTGAAATCCAGTTTTGGTAAGAAAATTTGTTTTCAGTCATGAACTTGACACAATGGAAGCAACTTCTAATTGGCTCCAGAGTCTTTTTCCTGTTTCTCACCCAGTTCTAACGACTACCATAATGTCATAACACCACTGTGCATCAAAAAATACTGCCCAATGCTGTGAATACTGAACATCAACAAAAAAAACCCCCTCCAAAACTAATTAGTATTCAATCTCAAATGATGAGTTAGCAAAAATTATTTCAATCTGCACAGCAACTGTATCATTCTTCAATTTAGGCTAAGATGAGGCACTATTTAAATAAAGATGTAAAACCTGCCCTCTGATTCACAGCATAGGTCTGGTCTAAAAATTGTTAGATGGTCTTCATCTCTCAGAATAGCAAAACAGAACTCTAACGTTGCGTAAAAAAAACTATACAGATAACTGAACTGCAAAAGATCATACATAGAAATCATATTATACACATAGATTTTTATCTCCAGTTGGCCACGTGTTTAGAACTGGAAATGAAAATTGCCCATTATGTACAGAATTGTTTGCATAAACATGAGGAAGAGGAAGGATGGTTCAGTGGTTAGGATGCTACATGGAACTCGGAGAGTCAGGCTTAATTCCCCGCTCTGCCGCAAGACTTCCAGTTTGACCTTAGGCAACTAAATATCTTTGAGGATTTGGGCCTGAGAAACTTGCCTAACTACCACTGAAATCAATGGGAGTCAGGTGTCTTTGAGGATCTGGGTCTCAGTTACCCATCTGTAAAATGGGAACAATTGCACTTCCCTACCTCCCGGGGGGGAAGGTATTAGAATAAATGCATTAACCACTGTGAGGTGCTCAGATAATGCTACAATTCGCAGGCAGCTGAGTTTCCAACAATACATCGATTTATGATCCTGCTCCCGATGGACCATACTGATTAGATCGGATGCATGAGTTTCATTACCGGACTTCGGAGGTCAGAAGGTGAAATCAGCTTTGCATATAAAGAAGGGCTAAATTAAGGCACTAAGACACAGGCCTGCATTTCTGCTCTTTGAATTCTTATCCCACGCCCATCTCCTGAGTGTCTGAGCACCTGCCAGGAGGACAGCGCAGCTGCCGTGACACTCCTGAAGAAGGTTCAACCTCTGTTCCATTGCACAGCTGGCTGTGAGGTGGGGATACACCCTGACCTCTTTCCCACCCCCTTTGCACAGGACAGAGCACACAGAGGTGCCAGATCTGTAAAGCCCATACATTTGCTGGGCATCATCATCCTCTACTGAAGCTAATGGAATGACAAGACATAAGTGAGAGAAAAGTGGGCCCCCTCTGAGCTCAAAGATACCAATTGTGCCTAGAGGACCCAATGAATTGGGGGGAAAAGGAGAAGGCACTCTTTGCACCATTTCCTTGTGTTGCACACTCGAGCAGCAACAGCCCTACGTGTTTCAACTGACTGTGCAAATCAAGCACAAATACCAGCAGAAATTGAAGCCATGGTGCAGAAAAAGAGCTTCGGAGAATTTCTTCGATTTTAAAACGTCTATTGTTTTGCTATGCGCTCAAAGATCATTTCAGTGCAACAGGGCCCTGCTTTTTTTGGAGCTGCCAGTGCAATTCCAGCATTACATTAGATGCAGCTACAGAAAGGTGGGGAGAGATCGCTTGTAACAGTTCACCAGGACAGTAGATTCCACTGTCAGTGTTTACTCACTTTATTACTATTGATTTCCAGATTTCCCTGAAATCTCTTCCCTAACTGAGCAGGTGATATACATTTAGTGGCAAAGGTAATTATGCAAAATGAATCCAAGTTGTAGTTAGGTGATTAAAAAAAAAATAATGGACACTGAAAACATTCGGTGACAGATTAAACATTAAAACTGATTGTATTAAATTGTGTGAGAAAGTTTCATTGTTCCTTAATCCTGGGCTATAATGGTCCTGTCTTAACTGAAGCCACATACGAGCGTATGCTTGTGTGTGTCAGAGCATGCGTCTCCAAACTATTATTTGGACTCTCTTGCAGAGAACTTTTAATATCCTGGTAAAGCGGTGGGCAGTTTCCCCAGCCAGCAAAGGGAAATAAAGCTCCAGGTATTAGTCTTTTAAGGCTCTTTCCTCAGGGTTTGGTTACTGCCTGCAAAACCAAAAACTAATAAACTAAAAAACCCTGGGTGATAATTCCCATAGGATTTCCCTGCTTTAACCAGCACAGAGGAGCAAAGACCCATCCTTTCCCTTAGTTCTCCTTTGACACAGCTGTTATGATCCACTCGGGGCAGGAACCTGTTAGCCCTTTACAGACCGCAGCACCTTTACTTTGTCATAATACTACATTATATATATCATGCATACAAAAATGGTCATCTCTTGGGCTCTAGAACAAACACATGCATTTGTGAAACCGCATTCAAAATATCCCCAAACGAACTGTTTGGATGGAGATGGGGGATTAATCTGAAATCTGTTGCAATGCTTGTTACCTTGTAAGTCACTATATATCTTCTAAGAGCAATATTCTCCCCTCAGCTACTCTGATACAGCACTCACTGCCATAGAAGTTGTATCTCAGGTGGCAGAATTTGATCTCAAGTAAATAAATCCCTCCATAAAGAACTACCTGAGACTGACTTTTATTACGGAATGGTCCATATAATCACTAGACTTGCAGGACATTATTCAGTGTCCGCAAGGGTCTTGAACCCCCACTGGATTATCAGTCTCATTATGTGACGTGGTCTGAATTCTTCTTAAACAACAGAACCTATGCAGCCCAAACAGGATTTGATTACCCCTGGGCCTCTCAGGGTATGTCTACACTGCAATAAAAAAAGACCCCCGGCATAGCTGCAGCTGGCCTGGGTCAGCGACTCAGGCTACGGGGCTATAAAATCGCAATACAGACATTCCAGCTCAATGGAGCCCAGGCTCCGAGACCCTCCCCCCACGTCAGGTCTCAGAGCCTGCACTTTAGCCTGAGCCGGACCGTCTACACTAGCTGGAGCCTGGGCTCTGAGACTCAGGGCCACACGTTTTGTATCGCAGTGTGGACGTATCCTGTGTGCCAAGGACTCTCCCCAGGTCTGAGGTTGCAGAAGCTATTTCTAACAGTAAGAGTGAAGTAACCCCTATCTATCTATTTCAGGTACTTAGATAGCCTCCGTTACTTTAGTATCTGAGCTCCTCACAATCTAGTTAACATCACAGTACACCTGTAAAATAGGGCAGTTCCACATTGTAGTATCTTCCTTTTATAGACAGGGAATTGGGATTGGGAACCAACAAACAGACTAGATTTTTAAAAATATCCCAATGGAGTCAGCAGGTGGGTGCATTAGAAATTTCCACCAGGTGCCTGTCTGCATCTTTAGGCACCTAAATACCTTGAAAATCTGGCTCTAGGTCACCCATGAAATGTGTGGCAAAACTGGGATTTGGCATACTGGGAACCAGAATCTTCTGAGCACTTGACTAGCACCCTAACCACTAGCCCATCCTTCTGCTGGAACACAGATCATCCCTTTCCAGGGGTTTGCAAGTCTGTCCAGCGTATGGACTATGACCAGTGGTCACTAACCATCAGAGGATACACTGAGCTTGATACAGCCTCTCATAACACTGGGTAGGGTCTTCCGTGCCTGAAAAAAGTTCAGACAACTGTGGAGGAAAAACGAAAGGGTGCAACGTTATGCCAGGGGATCATCTTGAATGGCACCATCATTCTGAGAGAAGCCAGGGCGGAACAGAGAAGGGCCATGCGGCCCAAAGATTACCGATTCCCCAAACAAAAAGGGAAGTTACAGGCGAGCCCCTTCCCCCCTCACAGGACTCTGCCAATTAAAGGGAGCCATTGGAGCTGTGCAGCAGCCTAGGACCTGTATGAAAAGATTATGCACAGATACTCGGGTAACAGAGTCCATATAAGACAGCTAACTTGTTTCTGGCAGCTTTGCAACATACACCAAGGCACCAACCTGAAAGGTTGTGGATAGCTTGTGCTGAGCTGGGCCTTGGAGAAGAAATATCTAATTGACAGCAGAGTTCTCATTTCCCTGAACCGATGAGGTGTAAATGAAACCAAACCAACAATTGTTTTGGGTGGTTTGTCGGAAACCGTTGATTTTAAGGGGGCAGCCATCATTTGGCTTGATTTTAATTTAGAGCCAAAAAAAGGCAAGATGCAAAACGAAAACAAGCCCCTGCAAAATTATAGAGCTGGGGGTAGGGGTCAAGATTCCTGGCACTGGACTGACATTTCTTCTTGGCTGACAGTTGGTAAGGCAACATTCGGAGAAAAAGAATAATGTGGAACATATGAATAGAAATAGACTTTGTGGGGAAATTCAGCCTTTTAACTCTGAGTTCAGTTGAATCAATTTAAAGGGTACAGTTTGTTACAATAAATTTAACTTCTCTGAAATTCTAAAATTAGTGCCTAAGGAAGTAAATATTGCTCTGTCACTGTTCGATAAAAAGGTGTGTTTCTATAGATCCCCAATTCCTTTTTCATCAAGATAATTTCCAAATACACAATGCTAGTTTCAGCAGTTTTCATCGTCCGAAATAATAAAAGAGAAGTGAAATTTCTGAGGGTGACAAACGCTTGACAAACTTTTGGTCTCACTTTCTTTAAATGTGGAACGACTCCAACCACAGAGATAATTATAGATGACCAGATTGTAACTGCTTTATTGCTTCTTTTTCCTCATAAGTTTTAATTTTGGACAGTTAAGTGAAAAATGTGGTTTCAATTTCCTACATAGTGCACACAATTTGGTCTGAACAAGAAAATAGAAAAAAAAATGGTAAGCTTTTTAGAGTGAATTAAAGAGTCGAGTTTGGGGTTTTTTGCCTTTTAGCACTGTAAGAATAACAAAGTACAAAATGCAGAAAAGATGCCTGGGGGGGGGGGGAGAGGAATTGTACAAGGTACTAAGAAAAGCATCGAGTCTAAATATGCTATAAGCAATTTAACAAGATAATACAATTGCTCTTGTCTTTCTCCCGCCATTTTACCATGCTACAGTTTAAAGGAAACCAAGCTGAATACATGTCACAGGAAATCTTTTAATAAGAAAATGCTGTGTACATAACCATCTTGCTCTCTCAGAATGCACCAGTGATTGTCAAAGTGCACGAAAATCAGCTCTACTCAAACCATTTAAAAGGCTCCTATCAATATTTCACATTAAACTAACAAAACAAACAAGCAATAGACTGCAGGAGAAAGGGCAGTATCTGTTTTGCCCAAGGCTCTCAGGTCAGTACATGATGTTACCTGCTGTACCAGTATGTACTGCAATAACTTGGCATGACAGGTGCTTCAGGGTAGAATTGTTTTAAATCAGACTGTGGGGCCAAATTACAGGCATTCCAGCCTGGGTGTGCTGGAGGAATGTATGCATTACCACACTATGTCAGATCAATGGGCCATCCAGGCCAGTAGACTTTCTCCACCCATGCTAGATGTTGCAGAGAAAAGTGTAAGCAACCCTGAAATTGCCATTGATGGATAAACTACCCAGAGGGGCACCGAGCCTCATTAGAGGCACCACCGTGTCCCTAGTTTTATGCAGGGTTTTTCAAATAACTTTTATTTTTAACAACAGCATGAAAGCTGATGCCATCTACTTCCTTGCATTGGACCTATTGATCTTCTGTATCATTGCAAAGAAAGCAGGTATGTTTGGTACATTGAAACACCTACACTGTCAGCCTTTTTTGTTGTTGTTTTGGTCAGGACTGCATGTATGGGAGCATTCTAACGATGCACATCATCCTCTGTGCTGAGGTTTGCTGCAGTTAAAAAAAAAAAAAAGTAAAATCCTGGCAAACGAGAGCACTATTCCAGATGGAGTGATTTGCAGAACTGGGAAACCAGGCCCTAATCCAGGAAAACAAGGCACACGACAAGTCTCATGGACTTCAATGGGATTACTTGGGGGTCGAAAGTTAAGCATATGCTTAAATATTTTGCCTGGGTGGGGGCATAAATCATTGCCATTGATTTTGTTAATCAAAATACTATCAAATTGTATAGCAATGTGTGTCAGAATAAAGTATTTACCAGAGCTGTTTTCTTTTGCGGACATTTGTCTGTTTTGAACTTTGCAAAACTTCGGCAAACAAACCATAAACAAGATGGATGTCTGTCAATAAACTGCAGTGCAAAATATTTTTCAGTATGTGCTTGTGAAAAATCAAAAGCCAGCTTTTTTCCCAGAAAAAAACACCACTAGTGATTTTGAAGAATGCTTCAAGAAAGAGTACAAAGAGGATTTTTGAGGAATCACAAATAATTTTTTAATCCCCTCCCTGAATTTGGTGGAAAGATACAGTTTGGGAGTTGTGAAATCTGAGGGCTAAATGAATTGTTGGAAAATTTTGCCCAAGTCTTTGGGGGGGGGGGGGGGGGAGAAACTGTCATCAATTTCAGCCAGCTCTACACAAAAACCCCAGGAAAATGTCATCAAAAAGTATCTTTGGAACCATGTCAATGCAAGTCTTACAGATTTATATTGGGGTTTTGAAGTTTTATGCATCTATATACGCCCAACACCGAAGAATCTATAATAGGAAGACACTGCTCCTACCCTGAAGCGTTCACAATCTAACACCATAATCCTGCAAAGCACTTCAGGCAGGTGGATAACCTGCAGAACTGGGACCTAATTAGACAAGAGGCAAAGGGTAGCACAAAGGAAGTACCATTTTACTCCTGGGAACTGAGGCCCAGAGAGATTAAGGCCCTGTTCTTGTACCACTGAAGTCAAAGGGAGTTTCGTTATTTACTTCAATGAGTGTATGATCAAGCCCTTAGTGACTTTTTCAAGGTCACACATGAAGTCTGTAGCAAAGCCCATGACCTTCAAATACTAAGGACAGACCTCTACCACTTTGAGCAACAGGAATAATTCCATTAGCTGGTAGCAGTAGTAGACTGTTACCCTCTAGTGGACCAGTCACTACGATTATGTCTACACTGCACACTAAGCCCGGTCTCTGACTCAGGTTTGAGTCCAAGCCCTCATATAAAGCAGTGAGAGTCAGACCTGGGTCCTGAGACCCTGCTAGAGGAGTGGCTAATTGCCTGAGTCCTGCCAAGATTCGGGTCCAAGCGCTGTCATTTTGCAGTGTGGCCACAGGTCAAGCCAGAGACCCGTCAGGTCTGTGTAGTGCAGTATGGATGCGTTAGCACAACTGAGACACCCAGTTTTACAAGGCACTGTGGACACTCTAGCCTGGGCTTGGATGTGAATCACATCCAAGGGACCCACAGAGCGGGGTTTAAAATGCAGTGTAGACATTCCCTACATGGGGATGCAACACATGCTTTGCCAGCTGTTGCTTGATAATTATTTTTCTCCAGGGCTTATAAAACTGTTAATTTTCTTTATGTGACTAAAACAAGTGTATCTTTTCTACTTCCGTCTAACCCACAGTAGACTCAGACACGATAAAATGAGTTCTGTGTCTCCTGGTGCTGCAGTTATGTCCTAATCCTGACCTCCTCCTTACCTGCTTAAAACTTCCCGTCAGGACAAAGGGAGTTTTGCTCCAGTAAGTATAGAGTCCGATCCCGCACTAGACACTAGACGTTGGACATTTTAGAATTGACAGTTCAAGATTCTGCAGTGACATTCAGGATCACAGCATGGCCCTTGCAGTTTACTGAAAGTAAATTTCTTCCGCAACTCAATTAGCTGAGGATTATTTCCCCCTCCCCACCCCCACATTCCCCCGAAATGAAATGTTGGTTTTACAATTTTTTTCCAGCCGGGGTAAAAAAGAAAGACAAATATCGCAGGCTCGGCAATGTCAAGGATCCTGTGCAATCACACAGAAAATGTTCAGGAGGCTCGATCCATTGAGAACTCATTCAGCTGATCAGGCTCAGATTTCGAGATAATAATCACGATGAGATGGACCAAGTCTGCAGGAAACTATAAAGCGGACCCCGCATAGAAATAGATGCATGTGTATGTTTAGCAACTCTAAAATATTACTGTTACAGGAGTTCCAATCTCGTGTAATTTCTTACATTTTTTCCTTTTGCAGTTAAATCATGACTTTGTTCATTATAAAATTCTTGCTGCTAAATTATTTATTGCGATTAAGTGTGATACGTTTGCAGACATCAGCAGAAAAACAGAAAAGCTATGTTGCACGGTGGAGTTTAATGCTATGTAAATGTCGGGGTACCTTTTCTAAACATCTCTGTGACCCTCGTCCTTTTTCAAGACGCGCTCATTGAAACGAGAGGTGAGCACTGGGACACCATTAGCAACTTTTCAATGCACATCATGAAAATCAAAATTTAGGGAACGTGCATTTCTTCAAGGATATTGTTTCTGATTCTATGCCGTAAGACAGACATCATGGAAGTACACTTTTTATAGCTACCATATATAATAAATGTAGTGGGGGAAGTCTAGGTTGGATATTAGGAAACACTATTTCACTAGGAGGGTGGTGAAGCACTGGAATGGGTTACCTAGGGAGGTGGTGGAATCTCCTTCCTTAGAGGTATTTAAGGTCAGGCTTGACAAAGCCCTGGCTGGGATGATTTAGTTGGGGATTGGTCCTGCTTTGAGCAGGGGGTTGGACTAGATACCTCCTGAGGTCCCTTCCAACCCTGATATTCTCTGATTCTATGATATAGCATAAAAAAAAAAGAGACCCAAACAAAGCTAAATTGTACTGGGTTGTCGTAAGATATAGTAAAGGATCATGGAAACTTGGGAGCTTAAAACACATGCAATGTTAGAGCAGAGCACTGTGACTTTAAGACAATACAGATTTGTGAGTATTTTGGGAGCTCTAACAATCCTTGCTCTGCAGGGCCCGTGTAACGAGGCAATAGTATCTACAAAATAATGAGCGGAGGAATGCAGCACTGTTCTTCCATTCCAATCTCAGGTGCGATCTCACACACTAAAGCACTGGATCAATACTCGCAGCAGCAAGCCGTTCAATACCCCCTGAATTATTGCTTCATTTTTCTTCTTATTATAGATGAGTTGTGTTATTATTTTCCCCAAATCAATATTTTACAACCTTTTTTATCCGTTTCTCCATAAATTTTGTGATTACTTTAAACCGGGAATTCCGGTACACTAAATAAGATGCAGTATCTGAAAGGTTGTGAATGTACCAACATGATTTTTTACTCAAGACACTATGCCATGGTTAAAGGCAGAGCGTAATCAATAGCTAAGGGGGGGAATTTTATGCAGAAAAGTTGAAAAGAACACTGCTTTTGCAACAGAAAATGCAAATTCCTAAAAAAATATTAGCAGCTAAAAGAACACAATTTTAGAAGCACAGGAAAAGGGAGTTCTGATGGGCACTTTGTGTCTGAAATTTAATTCCAAACAAATATGATTTCCCCCTCCTTTCAGTGAAAGGGCCAGCATAATTCAGTGAAATTGTTTCTTACAAAGCAGATAATTCTGTGCAACTTAGAATGATTTAATTAGCTTCCATAGCTGTTTCCTGCTAAGTGTTTAAAGCATCCTCAAATCAAATCATGGTAACTCATCTGCTATACTACTTTCTGTGTTTTATGCAAAGGGCCTTGTCTATAACATTAATAGGAGCTACAAGTTTCCCTGGAGAGGGGAATAGTGAAGTGAGTTAATTACATAGTTATTGTGAAATTGTGCACATCATTCTGCAGAAAACACAGTGTAACAAAACAATCATTACACCAGAAATGACAGTAACTGTGGGCAGCCCACACTGGTCCCAATTCCACAATGCAACCCGCTAGCAGGGAGTTCTTCTAATGTCAACAGGACTCCACAACAGGACTCCACAAAGACGCAGGGATCCAAACCAGCAGCCTGCATTGCAGGATCGTGGCCACTACCTGTGTAATTAACTGTGCATTAGCTACCACATTTATCATCATGCACTCATGGAACGACAGTATTTAAAGTAAAAGGGATGGCAGTGTTCTTTCACTTTTGGATAACACTTCAACAAATTATAACGGAGAACAAAAAATTATCCTGGAAATTTATGCTACAAATTCCAGTAGATTTCTGCTTATATCCACTTGGACAAATTAGGCATGGCATCATAGACCTTTCAAAGAAACAGTCCAATAACTAATTTGGAAATGGGCATCTGTATTTCAGTAGAACAAATAACTCAAAACAAATCATTTCTGCTCACTAATTGTCCAAAGAGAGATCACGATTTCCTTCAGTGTCTTTGTTATCTGAAGTTACTCGTCAAATAGTTTCTGTGACTAACCCTATAGATCATTAACAAGCAAATTGTTATGAATATTCAATATATATTCTCCACATATATATTCTCTCGATGTATAATATTTATATATGCGGCCCCGATCCTGTAAACATGCGGGACCATTGTGATCATCTAGTCTGAGCCTCCTGTATGGCACAGGCCAGACACCTGCCCCCAAATAATTCCTAGAGCCGAGCTTTCAGAAAAACATCCAATCCTGATTTAAACATTGTCAGTGATGGAGAATCCACCACGCCCCTTGGTAAATTGTTCCAATGGTTAATTACCCTCCCTGTTAAAAATGTATGCCTTATTTCCAATCCTGTTTGCAGGATTGGGGTCATATATATTTTTTGTTCCCTGATAGAAAACTAACTCTTATGCTCCGATTTCTGTGCAAAGTCTCATGATTCTGAATACTTTCTGCTACTTTTCTCCAAGTTCTGGATGAAACACTTAACTCATGTACTAAAATGTACACAGAAAGCAAACGCTAAAAGGAGGCAAATGAAATCCACATGAATTCATTTGCAAAAACGAATGAATATTCATGGTATTCAAAATACCTTTTTCTCCCAGCTCTAAGCAATACAAACATCTGGGAATGAATGTCCAAAAAGAAAGATGCAAGGGGGAGGTCATCGCCCTGCCTTCTCTGGGGCCTTCATTTAAAGGATGATCATTTGTCTTTTCAACTGAATTTGAGAGGGTTGTTGGGACACCCACGTTTGGTGAAGAAATAACGTGCAGATTGGCCTTGTCTTTGAAAAAAAGGAATTAAGTTCTTCATTGCCGAATAAGTGTTACTTAAGAAATGTTCTTATGTCTGTCCCTGATTGCATAGAATCACAGGCATTTCGGGCTGGAAGGGGCCTCGAGAAGGTCATCAAGTCCAGCCCCCTGCGCTGAGGCAGGACCAAATAAACCTAGAGCACAGTGCATGAGAGACCACACTAACAAGGGCAGGGCAACGCACTCTTCAAAATAGCACCCCCATCCACCATTGGACAAACCCACAGCTGGATGGGGGCACAAACCTTGGAAAAGCAGGACTGTCTGGCTTAAAACCCGACGAATGGCCTGCGTATAGGCATGGACCATCTCTTTGGTACATTTTTGTACTGCACCTAGCACAATGGGATCCTAGGGAGTACTGCAATACAAGAAGATGCTGAGTTTCACACTGATGCCAATAGTCCCAGTAATTCAGAGACACTCAGGGGTAGCGGAACAATTTTTATAGTGAGGGGGCTGAAAGCCATTGAACAAAACTATATATGATGGAAGCCATGCACTCGGTTCCTATTACTACTTCAAGCCAGGAGGTGCCACTGCCATTCCTAGAAGTCCTAGACTCAGTGACCCTGCATGCTTGGCTTTGCAACTTTCCCAAACGGTTCAAATGGAGAGCTTTGTAACTGCCTACAATTTTAACAAACATGTATTTTTGACAGATGCCTGTTAAAACATTTTAATTTTCATGTGCATTTTCTGTTCCATAGGGACCTAAAAAGAAAAAGTTTGTGTGTGTGTGTGTGTGTGTGTGTGTGTGTGTGTAAAAATTAACCCCCTGTCTGCTGGGAGCTGGGGTTTCCTGATGTTAACCACCAATGCTGATACCAGGTGCAAATGCACTAGCAGTTCAAGTCAGCAACTCCTAATGCAAAGAGGTTAACCACAATTTATGCTAACAGGAAAAAGGTGAAAGATTACGTTTGGGAGGGAAAGGAGAGGAGAGAGTGCAAAGCAGAAAGGCCTGCATTGTCATGGTGCTTTTCTAGGCTGCTCAGTGGCTATTTGTGCTGAAATATACTGCAAGGCAAAGTAACTGCTTTGCTGTTGACCTGCCTTGTTGAAAAAAGGATCTGCGTACGTTTCAAGACACAGTTAAGTGGTGATGGCCTCATAACCCTGAATTTCACTGCAGAACGTATGATGGAACTGTGACCACACATCGGTGCATGCTGCTGAGTGCTGCTACACAAGTGGTATATTTCAGTAGAGGATGAAGTAACTTCTTTGTAGTTTGTATTTCATTTGGGTGAAAGGTGCCAGGGATTTGTAAAAAATTGGTTTTGGGCTTTCTTTTTTAGCTTCTTTATGGTGGAAAAAGAAGGCTAAAGATGGACTGTATTTTTCAGCTTGTGTCTGGACTATCAGGTTTTGGAGAACCACTGGGAAGTCTCAGGGATGTTCATTCAGAGCACTAACATTGGGAGAGTTAAATCTTTAACAAAAGCTTCCTTTCTCCCAAATGTTCGCTAAGCATTAAAGTTAAATAGGCATAAAGAATAACACACTAAATCCAGTTTGTTTGGCTAAAATTCCCTTCCCCTCTCAGTGGCTCAGCATTCACTTTCTTGGCTCGTGCAATGTCATCAACATACTAGCCCCCCAAGTCATCACAGCGTCTTCCAGCCCAGGCAGGATGTGAAAATTTCTAATAGAAAAAACATAATGAAAAAAATTCTCTTTGTGGAAAACAAAACACTTTTTCAGTCCTCTTTACACATCCTTTCTGTTGAAAGATGCAATATAAATAGTGGGTGTATAGCAAAACGTCAGGTATTTTGCGCTCAGGGTGTACCTATCACAAACATTAATGGGTGTGGTGCATTCCCATATCAAGGAGAGAGGAGTCCCACGGTACTGAGATCTGCAAGTAGCTGGTTCTCCGGGTGCGCTGGGGATTGCCAGGACTAGAGGTGCCTTCGGATGTACTGCCTGCTTCCCTCCACGGGGATTCTTACAAGGTAGGAGCAGGGGCAACAAAGACAGAAGTGGTATAGAAATGAGGTCATGGAAGGGAAACGTGAGAATGGGAGTCTCTGGGACTAGGTTGGGGAAGAAGAGCGTGAGCCACTGAGATGAAACACAGTGCAGTCAAAAGCCATGTGGACACGGGCTAAGCTGTGCCTCTGACAAGGCAGTGCACAGGCATGTCGTCTTCTGGGAGATAGCAGAAGTGTGGTGAGCAGCAGACCTTGCTGCTACGTTAGGTCCCAGTTCAACAAAGCACTTAAGCTTTGCATTGTGCTTAAATCCCATAGACTTAAATTAAATAAATTAATGGAGATATCCTATCTCCTAGAACTGGAAGGGACCTTGAAGGTCATCAAGTCCAGCCCCTACCTTCACTAGCAGGACCAAGTACTGATTTTGCCCCAGATCCCTAAGTGGCCCCCTGAAGGATTGAACTCACAACCCTGGGTTTAGCAGGCCAATGCTCAAACCACTGAGCTATCCCCCCCACAGGATTACACATGCAGCAGCCTGCACAAGCCAGCAGTTCCCTCGCATCCCCCATTGCTTGCAGCCAAACCCTGGCTGCCTCCAGTGTCAGTTTGCTGGGGGGGTGGGTGGGAGGAGGAAGCAGCTCCCTGACACCTCTCCCCTTCCTACCCAGGCAGGGTTAGGCCTAATTTGGCCCTTCGTATTTGTTTGACATTCTTTAGAAGCCAAACTACAACAGAGGAAACACTCAAACATCCAAGTGGATTCTACAGAAAAACACTAGCCAAAGGGTTCTGGTAACTTTCCAATGGAAGAGTTCAATATAATTACAATTTACAACCCTGTCTCAGGTAGGTGCCGCGTAATGGCTGGAAACACAGGATCCAGAGGTAGCCAACCCCTGTGGTCTGGCTTTGCATCCTCAAACCGTCCCTCTGTTTGGAAAGCAACAGCCGTGTCAGGTGACATCAGTCCAGCTTCGGATTGGTTGAACTACAAATGAGCTCACTTTGGGATCCCCTCCGAGGTGCACTTTTGTTCCAGGGCTCTCACCTGATCAGATTGCAAGGCTCTTTTGTTGTGTCTCCAGCTTCAGGAGACCGGGCCCTGCTGAACTGGCCTCTTATAGACTCAGACCAGAACTAATAAAAGATTCAGCTCACACTTCGTTTAAAGCAGGCCCAGCTCTCGGCTCCACCAGCCTCTCAGAGAGGGAGAGACACCCCCCACTTGTCAAGCAACAGAGGATGGGAGTCAGTCACAAGCCCTAGCTACAGTGTCTGGCTCTTTAGTTCAAACTCTTGAGACGCATGCTTTCAGTCCTGCAGGTCCCCAGTACAATCTCAGTTGTGGGCCGAGGGGGCAGCCATCACATAGACAGATACACACACAGTAGATAGATAGATAGATAGAATATAATACAGGCAAGAGTTAAACCACAGCCTGTCATCCACGTCGATTGAAAACATTTTATTGCACAAAGTATAAATGTTCTGTTCCCCCTGCTGGAGGCCATGCAAATTCCTCAGCAAGTGACCAGCCTGTATTCAAACACGCAGACACCAATCTATCTGTGCACACACGCTCCTGACAATCTGGCCCATAGTTTATGAGACTCACTTTGCCACGTACAAAGCAGGGGTGAAACCGAGGAAGTCTTTCACAGTGCACAGCGACACTACACAACAGCCTAGAACAGGATGCTGAGTCCAACTGAACTTGGGGAAGGAATTAGGTAGGCAGAATCTATGTACCCAGACTAGAAGGTGTCAGAATTCCAGGGGTAAGAGCGCTACTCTTATAAAGAGTGCTATGAAATATTTAAATTACCACAAGTTGCCTTGGTCTTGGTATTTTTGCCTCATCAGAAAGATAGCACCTTCTTTATACAGTGTACACATGGCATTTGTATACCCAAACATTAAGAAACCAGCCAGTGAAATCCTGTAGAAATTCAGAAATACCTTTAAAATGATGCAGGTTTTTTATTATGCACCTCAGGTCCTTGTTTTATTGACCAAATTTGTAGAATAATCTAAGCAATAACCAAGTAACAACAGAATAGAAAAGATTAATAATTTCAAGCTGATGTGAGAGAGTTTGGAAGCAAAGGATGAAAATGGAAGGTTTTCTTTTGGGATAAAGGAAGGAATATACAATACATATGTTGTGAACTCAGTGGGTTAACTTATCATGGAGTAACTATAAAATCTGAAAAGCACAAAGTGGTTTATTGGCTTTGAAGGTCAGATAACTACCTTATATCATATTAAATGAGTTAGGGCTCCAACAGTGGATAGGGTGGTATGAGCACTGCGGGAATACTTATAAAGTCTAGTTTATACCTTTATCGTTAATAGCTTTCTAATCCTTTACACAAATTTATAGTTTAGAAATGGCAACACATCTTAAAGATTAAAGGCATGTGACAAATAGTTCATGTCCTTTAATAATCAAATCACATAGCTTAGATTGAGGCTTATCAGCCTTTTCCCCACTCCATGGAGTTTCATAGGTAGAAAACACTTTATATCCCTATTACATGAATGATGAATGGGACCATTGGTTATGGGTTGTTATTTGCTTGGCTGTAGTCAATATGTTTTCTTTGGACAGGGATTTCAGTGATTTATTTCTCTTCTGGCCTTATCACTTATTAACTCAGGGCAGACAGAAAAAAGCCAAGGTTGTGAATAAGGCCTAGTACCTATTTAGACTTGTAATATCGGAGAAAATATTCTTTTTAATGATCGGGCTCCCCTTTGCTGCATAGACACTGACTGCACTCCCCTTTAACTAGAAAATAAAAGTCATAATTCTTGGAAAGTATGTACATAATAATATGTTTCCTTCACAGCCAGCTTTATTCTGACCATAGCTGTCATTGCTTTCACTCTGCAGATGTCTTACAGGTACCCTGCATACTTTCACCGATTGTATTTTCTGTAGTGCATTATAGTGCTGACAGAGTTTAACAAATGCCAGAGGTACTAGGTATCAGTGATCATATTAGCATACAACAGGGATTTTCCAGGTTACCTCCTCACTGTCTAAACATCCCTTTCCCTGTGATCCAACCTTTCTACCTGTCCTGAATTTCTGAAGCCCAAACTCCTTCCCATAACCTGAAGCACCACTGTAGAAGTCCTACGAAATATAAAATAACAAAACAAATAATAAATGCTGGAGTTATTTTATAAGGAGGCAGGTGTTCCCTGAACATTTCAAAAGGTTGTGTTACCCAGGAGGCAGGAAGGGTTGCCTGGAGGATAAGACACTGGCCTAAAAATTCAAGTGAGTTGGACTCCATTCGTAGCTCAGTCACAGGCTTCCCATGTGACCTTGGGCAAGTCATTTACTCTACCCAGTACTTCAGTTCATGTGGGAAAATAGTTGGTTACCAGGCAAGGTTGTAGTGGGAATAAAATTCATTAAGGATTTTGAATTGCTCTTCTATTAGGGCAAAGGAAGGCCACATAAGTAGATAGGCCTTATTTACTGCACACATTGTTTTATATTGGATATGGGGAAAGAAATCGGTTATGGTAGACTGGACCACAGCCGGGGAAACTCCAGCAGTGCTTGACACAGCAGACAGTAACCACTGAATTAGTACTGTCTATCCATAATTAAATGTTCTCTAAATAAGTAATGGAGTCATAGTCCCAGAACCTCAAATAAGATCTGCCTACCCAGCACTTACTGCAATCAGAGTCTTCCTACAATCTCATGGCAAGGTATTCTTATTATGCAAACTAACAATTTGCATAATGAGCTGATGGGGCAAATCAGTTAAATATATAATTAGGCAATTTTTAAAACATGTGTTAATGAGGGGTTTCAATTTCTTTTTATAAACATTGAAAGCAAATAAAATTCACCAATAAAGAGCTATTTTGCATGGATTTAGTTCTCCATTTCCCAATATCACTGCAGCTGGGGGATATGGTCCATCCTCAGCAGATCCTCTGTGAGATCAACAGCAGTATAATGGTCTTATACAGGGAAATCTGTGCACTACTGCAGTGCTTTCTGGTCTTCACTTTCTACATAACAGCATGAGCATCAGCTCTTGTTTTTAGCCTAACCCCGCATTCCTTTGCATTTGTGGGTTTCGTTTAATTCCTCCGTAGCAGTTAGCACCTGACTATTTAACACAGGACCATTTGCTGCTCTTTTAGTCTATCACCCCATCACTATTCACTTGTCAAATGCAGCTAAAGTTTGGTGTTAAAAAACAAATGGGGTTCATGTGTTCACTACGAGATCTCCCATCCAGTCACTTTTCAGGAAAGGAGAGGTGTTTTACATTTCATTTCGGAGTAACAAACGTCCTATTTGGAAGGGTGTGCGAAGAATTCAACGAATGCGTCAGAGCGAAACCTCCAACTGCACTGAAGACGCCGGCCTTTATATTATTTTTCTTGTTCTGTTGGCGATGGCCTTCTCTCCTCATTCATACTAATCAGCTCTTTAAGTGCTCATGATTTAATAATAAACACACATGAATGAGGCAAACTAATCAGGTTGTGAATTACTGACGATGAGAACAACTGCCGCTTGGCTTTAACGCGTTTCAGAAACCAGCCGATAAACAGCTATGGCCAAGGAGAGTTGGCATAAGGTCACGCTCCTTCCAAAGGGATCAAGGCAAAGGCTCCAGTGGGGCTACAAGAGCATCCTGATAGCCAGTCTGTCTCTTAGTACCATTTTTTTTTAAGTCAACAAACTCCAGAACCCTTTTTTCCGGAAAGCTGCCTGCTTCATTGATTATGTATCTTTTGAGTATGACACAGTCATCGGATCCTCCTGGAGAGCAGCAAAGTTTTCTTGAAAAGGTCTCCACAAAGTCTACCAGGCTCGAAAGTTCAGAAGCTTTAGAAGGGGATGTGTGTGTGGTCTCTGCTCCCCCACCCCAAATCTTCACAGACCTGTGAAACATCTGAAATCTGCACATGGGCCAAGTTTTTAAAAAAAATTACTAGTGATTTTAGGGGGTCTCAATTTGAAGGGTGCCTGACATCCGAACCTGAAAGGGGCCTGATTTACAAAGGGTGTCTACCCCCGCACGTTCAGAAAAATCAAACCTTGCCAAAGGTCTTGAGCGGGACACCCTACAACGATGGCACCCCAACATCAAGCCACTTCGGAAAATTCCAGCCCTGGCTCACAGATCATCCGTGGGCGGTGATGCTACTTCTGGTTGCTTGTACCGAATCCAGAACCAAGCAATGGGCAAAGGGGAGAGTGCGAAAGGAAGACTCACACACAGATCTTTCTCCGACAGAGCAGTCAGTCGAGTGGAAAGCTGCCTCGACAGAAGTGTCACATCACAACCACACAGCGAGCTCCCCCGCACCTCCGAGCACACCTTGACATTCGTAATGTTGTCCCTGATCATGCAAAGATTGCAAAGAGCTTTACCAGTCAAGAGTAAACCCTCCGCTAATGTTTGGCTAAACCCATTTTACAGAGAGAGGGGAGATGAGGCAAGGAAAGGCTACGTTACTCAACCAAAAGCACACAGCCTGTCAGGGTATGTCTCGCTAGGACGTCTGAGGGCATAGCCGATGGTTCTTTGCGCTACAGTAAGCGGAGCTGTTCCAGGGTTCTTTCCCAGTGAATTGTGGGAGTAGTTGTCTATCCCTGTGGGCGCACACGGAGAAGTGCGGGAAGGCACTGGACAACAAGAACGGGGACGATTTACCCTGCAGCCTCACTGCAGATTGGGCTGGTTTTAAAGCACCCCCTGCAGGCTTGGTCTCCTGGCAACCCAATGAACAGGGCTGGGCCCAATAAACCCTCAGTAAGTGACTGTGTTCCCTGACTGGACGGAAGGGCCAACAGATCACCATGTAAGCCTGGTAGCAACAGCAGCACCGTGGCTATTCAATGAGTTCTGCGCCAGCCTTTGCTCCAACCCTGGACTCCTCCTGCTCCAGCGCTAGTCCCTGCCTTCCTCTCAACTCCTGGCTCCAATCATTGGCTTGTCCCCTGACCGCACCCTGGTTCTGCCCTCTGATTCTGCTCTGACCAATACGCCACACATCTGTTCCGACCACTAGGTTGCACAGCCTTCCGTGTGTGACATCACCACACTCACGTGAGAGAGTTGGTGTTTGGATGGGAGGGAAGTTAAGGACAACAGTAAGAAACCAGATTAACTCTGCAAGCTAGATAGACGCTCTGACAGAGGCACAGACAGAACCCCAGGACTCCTGACTCACTGTCCTTTGCTCTAGCAGATCGTTTGGGAACAAAAGCTGCAAAATTGAAATAACTGAGCCGTTGGTAGGAGACAAAGAATAAAAGACAGTTACCTTGTCCGTAACTGTGTTCTTCGAGATGTGTTGCTCACGTCCGTTCCATATTAGGTGTGTGTGCTCACCACATGAACTGGTGCCGGAAGTTTTTCCGTCAGCAGTATCCGTAGGGGACAGGCTCTGGTGCCCCCTGGAGTGGTGCCCGCATGGCACGGTATAAGAGGCACCACTGGCTCCCCCAACCCTCAGTTCCTTCTTGCCGGAAACGCCAACAGTGGGGAAGGAGGGCGGGTTGTGGAATGGACATAAGCAACACATCTTGAAGAACATCAGTTACGGACAAGGTAACTGTCTTTTCTTCTTTGAGTGCTTGCTCACGTCCGTTCCATATTAGATGACTCCACGGCAGTACCCCTAGAGGTGGGTAGGAGTTCACGGACGTGTAGATTGCAACCCAGCTCTGCCGAACCCAGCATCACCTCTGAACCTCGCTCTGAGCTCCAGCTACCAGCAGAGCGGTCAGTACCGGGCAACCAGGATTGGGCTGAGTGGTGGCTCTTGTCCGACCGGTGCTGGTCGCTGCGTCCCAAAGCCGACCTGTCTGAGTGAGACTGTCAGGGCCGGCTCCAGGGTTTCAGCCGCCCCAAGCAGCCAAACAAAAAAAAAAGCCGCGATCGCGATCTGCGGCGGCAATTCGGCGGGAGGTCCTTCGCTACAAGCAGGAGTGAGGGACCGTCTGCTGAATTGCCGCCGAACAGCTGGACGTGCCGCCCCTCTCCGAAGTGGCCGCCCCAAGCACCTGCTTGGTAAGCTGGTGCCTGGAGCCGGCCGTGGAGACTGTCTTGGTTGGCCTCTCGGAGAACAACGGCATTCGGCGGATCTGCGTTGGATACCCGGCGATCCACGCCTCACACTACTCGACCGGTACCAGGACATCAAATGGGACTGGAAGCTACTAAGGGCTGTATGCTGGGAGGATCGTCCTGAGTAGGTCGAACTCGTTCTTGGAGACAGGCAATGACGGCCCAATTATTGGCGGTCTCTGGTGTCCAATTGGTCCCAGGATCAGTACGGGGCTCATGGAGACGGTCAGGGCCGCTCCTGGAGTTCTTGCCAGGTGGCACATGCCTCAGAGGATCTGTGCCAATCTACCAGCGAGGTTTGCCTCGAGTCCCTCAATTGGTGCCCCCAGTGAAGCGACCGAAGAGGGCTCTGCTGATCCTGCCTCTCTCGTCCTGAGGCGTGACGGCTTCGGGTGGGCGAACGCTGGTGGGATGTCCCTCTCGATGGGGAACGGTGCCGCTGAGGCGGGGACACACGCATAGGTCCCAACGCAGGTTTTACCCGAGACCGGGGCACCGCAGGAGCTGGTGAGGGCGGCACCAGGAGCATCAGGATCTCTTGAGCTGCTTGAAAAGCTCCGGGTGTCGCCAGCACCTGAAGCTGGCTAGGGCCTGCACTGCTATCTGGGGTTGCGGGCGAAGCATGGGATGGGCCGCACCACTCGCCTTGAGCTGGGGCCCAACTTCCCAAAGGGGGTGTTGAGCTACCTGGCACAGGTAGTGGCTCACCCCCAGCCCTCTCCTTTCCCTTACGGGAAGTAGGAGTTTTCCCCTCCCAGTCTTTTTCGGCTTCTTCCCCGGAGCCCTGGAAGGGAACCGGTGCCGGCTCAGCACCGTGCACAGAGGCTGCGGTGCTCCGTGGGGAGTCAGACCACTGCCCCCATGCCAGTGTGAGTGCCGACTCCATTAGGTGCGCTTTCCGACGGATATCGCGCTCCTTCTTCCGCCTAGGTTTGAAGGACTTGCAGATACAGCACTTGTCACTTATGTGCCTTTCACCTAGGCAGCTGGTCTGTGGATCACGGATGGGCATAGGCCGTTTGCAGCAAACGCTAAGTTCCGTTTGGGACTGACAAAATGGTGAGAACTACTACTAACGGTAACTAAGAAACTACTAACTATATACAACTATATTACAGGTTTTCAAAGTTCACAAGAACAGAAAACAAAATAACACTAGCCGAAGCAGCAGATGTTCCAGCACTGTCGCTGGGGGCAAGAAGGAACTGAAGGTGGGAGGAGCGAGCGGCACCCCTTATACCACACCATGCGGGTGCTACTGCAGGGGGCACCAGAGCCAGTCCCCTACGGATTCTGCTGAGGGAAAAACTTCTGGCACCAGTGCATGTGACAAACACACACACCTAATATGGAATGGACATGAGCAAGCACTCGAAGAAGAATTAATTTTGATGGGCCTTCCGTATGTCCTTTACTGTACGCAATGAGTGAATTTCTGCTTTCATTTACACCCATGCAATCCCAGTAAAGTCTCAGTATGTATAAATCACAAGGATTAATAGCATCATTCATTGAACAATCCATCTGTGAAAAGCACACTGCCTGTGATGCATACATTTTTAATGCAAAAAAGAAAAAAAAAAAGAAATCACAGGCCTATTTGAATATCACCAATTAGTATAAATTTTCATCTTCACCCACATACTTCCTGAGTCACCTTGCAAATTATGGAGGGTTTTGGGTCCCTGATTGGATTCTGCCTGACCCTCAGTTTGCCACTTGTGAAATGGGGATAATGATACCTACCTGACTCATAACGTGCAACACAAGACTGAATTCCTTAATGTTTGCAAAGTGCACTGAAAGATCTATAGAGAGAAGGCGCGATATGCATCATAGAATCGGTTCCTCAGTTTGTTAATTGGTCAGGATATTCCTCTGCATAGAGTGGATATAAAACATTATTTAGAACCTGATGGTTTCTTTGTAAAATGTGTGAGCTTTTGTATTTTCTACACATTGATTCCTAATAAACAATTTCTTTCTGGGAACTTCAAATCCTGAAATCTAAGCAATAATTGCTCTTGTAAGTGTCTGCTTCTGACACGCTTTACAGATAAAACCTGAAGAAGGGCATTTCCCTGTAAGCACACAGTCAACATGGGTTTCATTCTTTCTAAAATACTTTTAAAAGCTAGGATTTCTCCATATGCATGTGACCTTGATTCCTAGATGGCACATGGACTCAGAGATCAAGTTACTGGGTTGTTTGTAGTTAAAGAGGGTGGGAAGGCTAAAATTAATAGGTCACTTGGTATTTTCTTCTGAAAACTTAAGTACTTAACAGTAAGGGAAAAAAAGCAGTTTATAGCCAGGTGGCTTGAGGGGATATTTTGTTGAACACTTATTAAAAATAATTTCTTTTAAATGAGAGCTGACCACAAAACAGGGCCATAACATGTAGGGACATTCTCACTAGAAAGAAAGCCACATCTGATTGATTCCTGTACTGCCCACAGACCCCCATTTCTTTCCTTTCTCCCACTTCTTTCCTTCTCTCTCCTTTTTTTGTTCTTAAGAGCAGCAAGTGATGCTGAAATGTTTTTGGCCAAAAACAGAGGCCATACTCCTCCGAGAAAACATTTGGCCTCTGTGGTTTTGTAATATGTTCCAGAACACTGAGTTCACTGAAGAACATTGTGAAAAGCTCCCATCTATTGGAATGATGCTGTGGAATGTTACAGTATCAGAACTTCCAATTGGTCCATTTCCTGTAGGCCCATAATGAGTCTTGTAAAAAAATAAAATAAAAAAAATAGTGCTATGTGGGAGTTAAAACAAGTTCTCATGGGAAAAATAAATGGCAAGAAATTCTAGCTTTAAAAAAACAGCTAATCTGCTAGTTTGATTGTTCTTCAAAACTTACAATGAACCAATAATCCTAATTAGAAACACTTGGCCTAGTTCTATAAAGCATCATAGCTTTTTCTATGCTTCGTTTGTACATACCATAGACTTTTTTTTTCCCCTACTGCTCACTAACAAAGTGCTGACTTTCTTGGGATGGCTGAGCTAATTTCGTGAACTCAGTGTGAAACCTTAGCTAAACAAAATTGTGGTAATTTTCCTTAATTTGTAAAAGTGATTGGAGTGCAAACAAAATTTTCCTCCTGGGTCAATCCTATAATTTTCAATTAACTAAAACTAATCGGCAGGCATCCACTGAACCTGCATTTAGTTTAAAGGGCTGCAAGGCATTTCTGAAGGTCAGAATGCATTAATTGTTTTTAGTTTAGTTTAGGGGTTTTCTTTCTCAGAGAAGGGTTTTCCTTTTTAAAAAGGAAGCCAGGTTTCAGTTCAAGCATCAATAAAGGGGCACAGAAAGGAAGACTGTGTGAGGTAAAAGGTCAGTCAGAATAGAATTTATCACATTGCTATCACATCTGTACAATAAACAGAATCTTCCATTCCATGCCTTTGAATTTCTTTGTCATTTTCGCTTAGTTTTCCATCTCCTTCATTTATTGAATGAAAAATAAAGTATTTTAAATGTTAACCTGAACACGGCACAAAGAAAGCAATAAAATATAAGGAAACATTCTTAAAACTTGGATCAATTTAGTGTCATATCAGGCAGTTATCTGCTTTTGTACAGAAAGGCCAAAATTTCTTTTCTACTGGAATGACATTATTAAAGGCAGAGGGACACGGCAGGTGAGGTCATATCTTTTACTGAACCAACTTCAGTTGGTGAAGGAGACAAGCTTTCGAGCTACGCAGAGCTCTTCTTCCGGTCTGGGAAAGGTGCTCACTGTGCCACAACTAAATGCAAGGTTGTGACACTCTGGTTACCTTTCCCAGGCCTGAAGAAGAGCTCTGTGCAGCTTGAAGGCTTGTCTCTTTCACCACCAGAAGTTGGTCCAATAAAAGATATGACCTCACCCACCTTGTCTCTCTAATATCCTGGAACCAACACGGTTACAACACTGCAAACAATTAAAGGTGATCTGAAAAGTAAAACAAATTGAGCTTAAGCCCTTCTTTGTGGTGTATCGGGAAGACCAGAAAATTCTCTCCCAGAGGAAAATTGGGGAGGTGGTTTCCTGCTGCTTTTTATTTGTTTGCATCTGCATTGCAGGCCTCATCTACTCAAGAACTAGTCTTTGATGACTGAAGACCTAGTGAAATGACGGCATCCTGACAGTCATGAGAATGAAAATTGAGAGGGAGAAGGATTTTCAGTCAAACTGTTTAAAGCACTGGGTCAGATCCTCAGCAGGCATAAACTGAAATAGCCAGTTTACACCAACTGGCAGTCTGGCCCCTTGTTTCTCTTCTGCTCTTGTTAACATTTATTGAACTTCCACGCTTAATCGGCCTTATGTTTGTTAAAGATTCGAGCCTTCCACTCCTTCTTTTGAAGTGTTGGCGCTCACAATAAACCAGCTCTCAGACACCCAAAAGGTGTCTGCAGCTTAGCAGGAAAGACCGTACTGGAACAGACAGGCCTTCTTTATCCATCATAAAGAAGCAAATGACAAGCCCAGTTTTGAGCGGGGAGGACCACAACAGATCTCTGTTGAGCACCTTTAAGCAACTCATTCTGCGTTAACACCAAAGCTAGCCTATCCGGCTCGTACACAAAAGCCCATATTCTGCCCTCCATCCCTACCTGCTACTCTGACAGACGTCCTTGGGCACACATCAAGAGCAGTATCTGGGCCTTAGTGTGCTTGAAATGTGTCTCATAGCCACGAGCTTTGAGAATATACCTTAGCCGTAAGGTTCTGGGCGATAAGAGGAGGCGAGAAGGGAGTCAGTAGCTACTCTACCGCCTGAACTATTTTAAATATAGTTCTTATCTGTGCACGTTATGGGGTAACAAGGCTCCTAACCGTATGGGACCTCTTAGCAGTGTCTTTAAAACCAGCTCCACCCGCCTCCCACCCAGAGATGCTGGAGGGAGGAATATCCCAAGATGCACTACAATTCAGCACCAGTGCCTTTCCGTTCTCTAACCCGGCCTACGGCAGCTGAGGCAGTGTGGGGCGGCTGCCCAGACCTCCTAGAATGCAGAGACAAACAGTAGTGCAGCCTGAGTAGACCGACATGCTTCTGCTTGGAAAATCGCTGAGGCCTGGGTCCGATGGATGTGCTGCGGTCCCTGCATCCGGTGAGGATGTCACAGGCTGCCTGCGTTTAACAGAGGTCTCTCTGTAGTGTAGACAGACTCCTGGGTGGGATGCTCCACATGCCTTTGGATGTTTTTGCCCTCGCGCTCTCCCTGTTTGTCTGTCTAGGCATGGATACAGGGCTTGTCACCATGATACCCGCGTACCTGCTTCTCTCCTTAGTCTCCTCCTCCTTTCATTCCCCCTTCCAGGAGGGGATAGAGGCAAACATAGTCAGCCAGAACCGCAAAACTAAGTGCAGCTTTTAAGGAATGACAGCAGTATCCCATAGAGTGGCTGAGACACCGCCGGCCCTCGCTGTACATGTTGTAGCTAATATGAACGCACGCTTACCTGTGTAAATGAATCTTCCAGGTGTTCCCTTACAGAACTGCTTAGACTTGTAGGACAATGTGACTTCTACCACGCCAGGGATATGTCGGGGAGGTGTCTGAACTCGGATTGCATGAGGGGTAATCAGCTGGAAGAAACCACCGGGAGAGGGGGAAAAAAAAGCACAGTTAGATGCGGAATTCTTCTCTAACAACACTTTCTTCCTAGAGCTCAGTAAACAAAGCTTTGAAACGTGTAATTAACCTGTCAATGTTTGAATACAGTCTTGATGTAACCCACATAAAAGCCAGTGACACCAATATTTACAAGCGTTCTCCTTCCCAGCCAAAACAACATTATCTCTGTTTTCATACATGGCAGGCACATGCTTCCTAGTGTGAAAATTAAGCCTGCCTTAGTGCACCTAGCACACAAAGGATGCAGTTTTTATACGCCGGGATCGTGGCAGTACCAAGTTCAAGTCCTAGCACCAGCAAGGATACTTTACAATAAGATGACGGATGTCTTAAATAGAGTCACAAAGCCACAGAGTTTAAGACCAGAAGAACCAACCAGATCATCTGCTCTGACCTCCTGCACACCACGGGCTACTAAACTCCACCCTGTTACCCCTGCATTGAGCCCAGTGACCTGGACTAGAATAAAGTATTACAGCCTTCAGAGAACTCAATGACCATGTGCCACAGGCAGAGACATGCCCAAGGTGCACCACTGCCTGAAGCCCCTGCTATGGCAGGGATTTGATATACCCGCATGATCCTAGCAAGCCATCCATGCCCCAGGGTGCAGAGAATGGCAGAGGCCTTGAGGTTTTTTTTGCCTCTCTGGCCTGGGGGAAAATTCCTTCCCAACCCCAAAAATGTCAGTCGTATGAGTTTTAAGTGTCTGAACCAGGACCTTTGCAATACAGCACATAACGATTGAACATGAAGTGTCCTAGGCCTTCAGATTCACTGCAGTATATGTGCCTTTCCAAACACTGAAACACTCCAGCTCTGAGTCTGCCATCACTTACCTCTGTACCACTGAGTGCACAGCAAGCTACCAATCTGATTTGGGAGCCTCTCACCCCCATCTTGTAGAGATGCAACTGATTACCCAGGGGGTGTGGTAGTGCCAAGTCAGGCTCATTAACTATTACAGCTTGCCCTACGCTTGTCCTGCCATGTCTCAGACATCTTTTAGAAAAATAGCCACGGACTTTAAAGTTAACGTCTGATGTGCTACCCCCCATCGCATCATTCTGTGCCTTTTCCCCTCCAGGATGCCTTGATCGGAAGAAGCAAAGGCTAGCCACAGCTTTGAATTTCTCAGCATTTACTGGTCTGTCACCACTTTAAACATAGCTGGTGGCATTTTCCAAGACCTCTTCCCTGGTTCCCAAGAAGTGCCTGACCTATTTATGGCACATTGTTACATAGCAAGAGATGGGAAGAGTCCAGCAAGTTTGCTGATTGGTTCTTTACAAACAAACAGTTTGGTTTTCCTTTGTCCTCTGAAGTAAATATGTTTAATTGTGTTTAAAGTCACACATATACAACACTGTCACCCACAGTCTCAAAGGGTGAACCTTATGCCTAAAATCCGATGTTCCAGAATACCTGGGTTATATTTTGTTCCTGTCTACTTTAGACCTTGGTGGGTAGGAAAAGGGATCAAGTAATTTAGTTTTATAAACGAGCATGCTCGACATCAGTCTGCTAGAGGTCACAACAACCAAGAGTGGTTAATGCTGGGTGACATGTCAGGGATTGTCTTTAGTGTCTAGGGCAAGGTTCAATAAACTAACTTCTCGGGATTATTATTAATTGTTACTTATAACACAACAGTACCTAGGAACCCCAGTTGAAACCAGAGCCCCAGCGTGCTAGGTGCAGTACAGACAAGTAACAAAGGAGGCAGTCTCTGCCTCAGAGAGTCTGCATTCAAGGATCAGAAAAGTAAATGATCTCGTTATGTTCCTTTCACTGCCCTGAGGGATACTGATCACCATACAGGAACTGAAGGGAGAACTGAATTCCATGGCACTTACAAATTTGCTGCCTAGCTCTATGAATCCAACTTGCAATCTAAGGGTCTGATCCACGCCAGGAACTTTTACTACCCTGAGTGGTTCTATTGACTTCAGTGGGACAAACGCCTCACAGTAGTCACACATGATGAGAGACAGCATGATGACAGTAGGGTGACCAGACAGCAAGTGTGAAAAATCAGGACGGGGTTGGGGGGTAATAGGAGCCTATATAAGAAAAAGACCCAAAAATCGGGACTGTCCCTATAAAATCGGGACATCTGGTCACCCTAGATGACAGGCATTGTGATCCAGTGGATAAGGCCCCGAACTGGGACGCAGGAGACCTAGTGTGAAATCCTGAGTCCGTTCAAATCAACAGCAAATCTGCCATTGACTTCAGTGGGGCCAGGATTTCATCCCTGGGTCCTACTCCTAGCTGTGTCACAATGACAGTGACCTAGTGGGCAAGTCACTTCGCCTCTCTGCCCCTGCTTCCATTCCCTTCCCACTCCTCCTAGTCTAGTCTCTCTACCTTGTGTGATCTTCAGGATGGGGGCTGTCGATGTGTATCTACAGTAGGGTCCTGATCTCAGACAGGCACTCTAGACGCAGTGATAGGACAAATAATTAATAGTCATGATAGAGATATGCCAAGAAGCAGTCTCTGTGATTCAGAGATTAAACCCAAACCCCACATTAACTTCTGCCTCCCACAACCTTTGGGGCAATTCTGATCTGGATCTGGACATCAACTTAGCCCCTCTCTCCTAGGATCCTTAAACTGGGCTAATTTTTTGGCATCTGCATGGTCTGTTTTATATCATCTCTCTTACGTTGGTTGAGACTCAGAATGGATAGGATTAAAACCGCAGATACAGAAGTTTTCATTAGAGAGGGAGGTATTTGTGCTTTAAAATCCAACACATATTAGGATTTGTATTTGCACAACAAGCTTCTTCTTCTTTTTGGTTTGCTAATATATTCTAGACATTCTTGTGTGATGCAGCATCATTTCACACTACGGAGAGTGCCAGGTTATTTTCTTAAAAGAAAAAAGTGGCATTATATAAAGTTAAGAAGAGGGTGTTACGTTTAGTCACTAGTCTATTTTTGCCTCTGTGAGCACTGGTTTGTGGTTACAGAAGTGATTACAATTGGTCAGAAATTTAGTTTGGATTCTGTATAAAGAGGGCCGTTAAAACAAAAGTGAGGACAAAAAAAAAAATCTTGGACCCACTTAAGTTAGTAGGAGTTTTGCTGTTTCCAACAGAAGCAGCTTTGAGCCCAACAGGGTCTGAACAGAGGTACAAGCCTAATTTTCATAAGTGATTTTGGGTGCCCATCCTCAGATGCTTTAAAGAGCCCTGATACTTAGAGGGCGAAAGCGCCCAGTATTTTTTCAAAACCAGGCTCCATTAAAGGGTCCCAAACTGGGCCCTCCAGAATTGAGGTGTCCAAAATTAATAGTTAGCTTTGGAAATCTTGGCCATAGAATTTGATTCAGCAGCATAAACATCCGTCCCAGCTTCTGTGCTGCGCAAGGGTAGTGGAGCTGGTATATCATGGGTTCCCCATCTTTTCGCAGGATGAAAGTAAAAAGCATGTTTCCAGCTAACCCTGTGGAGATGCAGGAATGTTCCCGGGCAGGAGAATGTTCAACGAAACAGTCAATTGTAAGCAAATATTGCACAATATTGATGAGAAACTAATTTTGAATTCATAGTCACGAGTATTTGCCCTGAAACCTGATTCCAAGCATTAAATCCTCCAACCAGGAACCAGAAACTCCCATGTGTCTAATCAGCAGCTCGGATGTGGAATACTCAACAATTCACAGACCAAGAACATTCACTGAATAATTCTGAGGAACAAATCAGTCTGTTCAAGACTGTTCTCAAACAGAAAGAGATGAAGTTTGTTGAATAGATTATTTGTTGCGAGTCATTTGCCCAGCTCCAATGTGCACAAATTATACCGAAATAGTTTGTCGGTTTCAGAAATCACATGGAAAAAGGTATTAGATGGCCCATTTCACTATTCTTTCTGAAAATGATTTTAAAATATTTTTAAAGTGCTATGAGAGTTAAAGATGAACTGAACTCAGTTGCTTAAGGTATCTGTATTTCTGCACAAAATTAATGTGACAAATTAAGTTTTTATTTAGCTCTCCTCCATCTGGGAAAGGTTGTAATTATGTTAGCGTGTTTACAACTAAAATATATGTTTAAATAATAAATATGTGTTTCAGGAAATCATTTTAAATCTGCTTCTTTAACATAATCAGCTCCATTTCATCTCTCTGAATATTTCAATTGCAAACCTTGAATACATGTAAAATAAATTAAAACTATATTCTTTACATTCAAAATTATTTATAACATATACAGCTTGACAGCAATAAAAAAAATGTAAGTTAACTTTTTTTCTTTTTACCTTGCTTCTGACATGTGATGGGAATTGTATTGTATCTATCTTAGGTACTTACGTGGTCCCCGTTACAATACTGCCTAAGCACCTTACAGTCTTTGATGTTTATTTATTCTGATAGCAGCCCTGTGAGATACAGCAGTGTTGCTACCCCCTATCACAGATGGGGAACTGATGCCCAGAGAGACTAAGAGCCAGAATTTTCGATGTATTTAACCGCCTAGCTCCCACTGAAATCAATGAGAGTTGGGTGCTTAAATACCTTCAAAAATCTGGCCCTAAGTGACTTGCCCAAGGTCACAGGAAGCAGAGCAAGAAATTGGAACCAGCTGTCCTGAGACCAAGGCTGGAGCCCTACCCACTTTTGCTATGCCAGTATAGTCCATGTAAATAAGGTTGCATGTGTATCCCATATTAAACCTGAGAAGAGCTTACTGGTGTCAGAGGTATTTTAGTGGTTAGCAGAGCTCTGCAAAATTGTGTTTAGTCCAAACATTAGTCCTGGTCCCTTAAGCCCACTGCAATCAGAACTCCTAGTGCTGCCAAGGAGAGTACAGTGAGTGGACTGTATGCAGGACTGGGTCTAATTTCTTCGGTTTCCATCCGCATGGGTTTGCTTTCTTCCCAAAATGCTTTAGGTTTCACGCCGCTGGGTCAAAACTACCCAGCTTCACTTGGTTCTATGGCGAAATCACGAGACACTAAACATTTCATATGGTTTTGAAAATAAAATCATAAAATCCAACCAACCGTTTGCTCAAAGCTAGCCTCACATTTGCAAAACTTCTGACGCGCCTGCTCTGAGTTTTGCGCTTGCAAATGAAATCCAAAAATCTAAAGAACTTCCTTCCTTCCTCTAGCAAAGGGCAGCTAAAACATTCATACTGGATAGCTACCTTCACTTTGGGTACTGAAAATCCAGTGGACATGTTTCGAAAGGAGAAGATAGAATGGCTGGCTTATCCTGTCTTGTGTATGTGGATACTGTGTGTAGTTTGAATTATTTAGAGATCATTCAGCTACCTTCACGCATTTCCAGGTTTGCTTTTAATGGACTCCTGGTTCTTTCAGCAGTCATATCTTTTCCCTTTGGGATTTCATATTCCATTTCTAGGTTACAGAACTGCAGTAACAATTTTATAGTGAAGGCTGTAAGACAATTTCCATTCTAAGCCCAATTACAACCCACTCTCTAGATTCACAAAGAAACAAACTAACTCCTTTCCGTCTGAATTTTCCCATAGGCTGAGTTGATGACAAGGCCTTTCCACCATCCACAATAACAACTGATTCACCAGCTTTCAACCTGGTAAGCTTTGAAGCTACCAACCAATTACCTTTATTAATCACTAGAACTAGGGTTTAAAATGGAAAAGCCAATCTTAGGTACATTTCCTGCTGCAGCCTCTACACTGCCTTCCCTTCCTAACCTCTTCACCTTTCCCATTAAAAGTCTTTAATTATAATGGCTCCAATCCTGCAGACCCTCATATATGCAAAGCCCCCACTGAAGTCAGTGGGGAGCTTGGTCTACATAGGGGCTTCAAAATAGACCCCATTTATTACATCTGCTTTGTTATAATACCCTTTCATCCATCTGCATTGGGCTTCCATGAGGGGGGAATGAGAGAGAGAGAAGTGAAGTCCACTGCAAATAGTAGAGGGCACCCTTCCTTTGGACATTGCTCCCAAATGTGTAGCAGACTCACTCGGGGTAAAAGGGTAAGATCTGAAGCAAATTATAGGACTGATTTAATATTTAAAATGTACAGTCCTGGAGATTAAAAAGAAAGGGAGGGAGAGGAGGCAAGCCTCTCTTTCAAGTTTTTTTGACTTTATCCCGTTTAGTTTAGGAATCACAAAATGCGCCTGACTATCCTGCCATGATCTAAATGTCACCGGGTGTGTATTTGTATAACTAATGCAGCAAGGCTGGCTTGTAACTAACATTAGGAGGTTTACTGCAGTACTAAAGTCACATAAATATCGACTCGAGGTAAAACTTCCAATGCTGCCTTCAAAGCCTCATGAATGCAGCATTTAAAACATGCTGTCAGAAGGATTCTGGTGCCAGAGACTCGGTGGGAGTTTTGCGTGGACTTCTATGGGCCTGTATGTTACAGGAGGACAGTTCTATTGATATCTCTTGTGATGTAATGTTTCACTGGTGTTTGGGAAACGAAAGAATTAAAAACCCATAATGTGACAGAAGAGAGGGAAAAGGAAATTAAGAAAAATGAGCAATGGAATAGAGTAAAAAAAAAAAAAAATCCAGAAATGAGAGAGAAGAAAGGCTTGCCTTGAAGCATGAAGGACTCGGGTTGGTGGGATACTTTCCACAGTGGGGACAGTTCAGTATATCAAATGAAAATTCTCCTGTTGATGCTTAGAACAAAATAATCAGAATTTAGGACCTGCTATTCAGAGGTTTTGGGCTTCTGTACCCCTTGCTGAAGTAAATGAGCCTTCCGGTACACAGCACCTCTGAAAATCAAGATCTTGCACATTTTTATTTCATGGGGCCCTGGGCCACTGTCATGTTAAATGCAGAATCCTTCACAGAGAGGAGAGCTAATCCTTTACTCTTCCCTGAAATAAAAGTCATTGGGCTAAATTCAGCTCTGATGGAAGCAGGTGCAACTCCACTGGCTACACTGGATTTGTGCCACTCGCAAATTTGATCCTGTTTGCACAGAACTGGAGGAGCCAAAGAAGGAATTCACATCTAAACCTTTGTTGCCGATTTAGCTGTGGGCCCAGAAGAAAGACAGGCCTGCTATAAACTAGACAAAGCTATTAGACATTAACGTTCAGACAACACCTACCTCACTCCAGACCAGCATGGTGCCGAATATGACCTGTAACCCATCAAAGAAATTGTCTCCTATGATGATGACAGTGGCACCTCCTGTAGTCCATCCTTCACTCGGGCTGATAGCTTTGATACATGGTGTAGCTGCTTTTCAACACACATGAAAAAGAGAAGTATTCAGCTGTTAGAACTGGATTTTAATGACAGACGACTTGGGGGGGGGGGAAGCTTTCAATCCCCCCCACCCCCACCCACTAACATGAAGATTCCAGCTCATTCTTCCTTGCTTGTGCATGGGACCCCAAATTAGATCTTTGGAGAGGAGATTTTTTTTTTTGCCCATTAATTTTTGTCTTTGTGTTTCTATCAAGATGATAAACATTTTTCCAGCCTAGGCGCAGAAACTCACAGCATGACAGACACAGACCGACTGTAAAACAGAACATAGTCCTATATTTAGTGTATATTTAAATGCTGAGTACTTGATTCAACAAAAAGATAATCCGGCTACCTTTGTTGTCCATTACAATATAAACTAACCATAAATACTCCAGAAAACATTAGTTAAATGAAAAAGGGCATACAACTACATTACTTTAATTCTTCTGCAACAAGATCCATGTTGCTCCAATGTTAACCTACCTTGCGGCGCTGCAATACTACGGCAATTGTCAAAATAAATATCTGCTACCAGATCAAAAACTGTGCAATTAAGAAAGATGTGCAATGCACTTTTAGATGGAAAAAGTCCCCGGCCACATGTGTGCAGCAAACCTCCACTCTCCCATATTGCTTTTCCTGCATGAAGTACCTTCCGTGAGGGTGCTGAGAGGGCAATGGGAGTTAAAGTGGTCAGCACGCAGGGCTAGACTTGCATGTCGCAACGCCCCGCAGGACTTTATAGTCACCAGCGAGCTGAGCACTACATGCAGGCAGAATAGGGCAGCAAAATATTTATAGCCTGATTCTCTGCACTTACACTGGAGTCAATCAGGAGTTAACTGGCCTGATTCCAATGGAGTTCTGCTGCTGTAAAAACAATGTAAACGAGAGGACAAACAGGCCCTCAGTTAACGGTGTCAGGGCAGGCTGATGGAGTGGCCGTTTGCCAATCTGCCTGCAGTAGCAGACTCTCAAGAGCCAGACCTGGGCAGAGATATTAGAGATATGGGCACAGCTGGAGAGCAGCTTAGGACTTGATCCTGCATACCACCCAGTGCTCCCTGTGTGGACAAAGAATGTGGGACCCGATCCTTACATTCTATTTGTACATAATATTTCACTTCTGCCTATTCCTTGGACAGCTATACAAGAGGGATTGTTTAAAAAAACCAACCCATCAATAAGTATAAGTTTTACAGAAGAGGCCTGGTCCTCAAGTGGGGTGAAATTCTGGCCCCACTGAAGTCAAATGGAAGTTTTGCTCATTGAGGCCAGGATTTCACCCCTATGTCTACTGGCATAGCTTCACTGAGAATGGGGGTCCTCTATCTGCATGTATAGGCCAACTTATGGGGGGTCATTAGCAGTTGATCATGGATTATATATTGGTAGAAAGGCTGGGCAGATTGAACTGCCTGTTTGGTTTAGTAGTTTGAAATAATTGCCATGGTGCTCAGAACTTGTGTCGGGTGACCAGATGTCCCGATTTTATAGGGACAGTCCCGATATTCGGGGCTTTTTCTTATATGGGCACCTATTACCCCACACAGACTGTCTCGTTTTTTCATACCTGCTCTCTGGTCACCCGTGCGGATACTTTTTTGTTCTAAACCTAACGGAAGTAAATAAAACAAGGGCATAAAAGAGACAGTGGCAGGCAGTGTGCTTTAAACCGCTTTTAACACAAAGCGCTCAAGAAGCACTTGGTATTAATGTTATTCATTAGGTAAGTGCCAGATGGTAGGAGTTGAACTGATGCACCTTTGAGGCAACTGGAAAGGTGGGTGGGCAAGGGGAAGGGAATAAGGCAGGAACTGGAACTTGGTGAATTGCCACTAGCAGTACATGTTTCTGTGGCTACTGATGCAGAAAATCTCCAGAGTGACGGATGATGTACATGGGAGGCAAACAGACCCTGTCCCCACTTGCAAAAGTCTGTAAGTGTCAGGCACAAACTTTTCCACTACTTAAGCTGACGGGCGTGCCAGCTACAATGAAAAAAAAAAACCATAGCCAAAAATCATTACATTGCTCCAAACTTGGCAGCGGGCAGCACTTCAACTTTTACATGAACTAACCAAAGAAACATCCTAAAATTACAGTCATGAAAAGACAGCACACACAGAAGTAACTTCAATATGTTTAATTTGGATTCAAGTTACGCGCATAAAACTGTGCATAAAAACTTTGGAAAGCCCAAACCAAACGCTTTCCTTTTGGGTGAGCTCACAGCAACGGATTTACCACTAAACCAGCTTTTCTAAATGTCATCTAGCCCTTTCACAAAATCCAATCATTTCACCAATACAAATTAAAATCAATTCCAAATTACACAATTCCTGATATTTACCGTTGATGGTGGATATCTAAACATAATCAGCTCTCCATGTATCAGCAAGAGGAGCTACTCTTAAGGACTAGAAGACACACTTTAAAAAACCCCACCCAATGTATAAAAATTATTTGAGACCCTACATCATTAACTGAAACAGTATGCAGCCTTCACAATTACAGAGTCAGTTCATCTTTAAAATGAACGTAAAGTATTTTTTGTAGTCGCAAGACCCAACTACACGTCCTTACCATCTTGATGTTTATCTTGCAACTTTTTTTCAGTATCCTCAACATGGAAAGCAGTGAAGGGCGCTTTCCTTGCACTGTTTTACACGTTTGGTTCTGATCTGGCAAACATTTACATTATCTGCTTAACTTCAAGCACATGTCTATGCCCTCTCAAGGTCAATGGAACTTTAAAGAGGTGCCCAAATGCTTTCCCAAATTGAGGCTATGAGCTCTGATTAATCAAGGCACTTATGCATATGTGTAACTTTAAGCACTGGATTAGTGCCAGTGAATGGTGAATATGAAAGCTCAAAAAGGCGTCTCTCTCACCAACGGAAGTTTGGCCAATAAAAGATATTCCCTACCTTGCCTTCTCTCTTGAACATTTAACATGACACGCACATTTAACTACCTCAGTGAAATTGTCAACAATAGCACTGGAAATATAGTACCCTGAGGACCTGTACTCAGGTTGGGGCAAATTAGTGAACAAGGGACTTGTTTTAGAACTACAGTGTGCGTCACCGGAGGTGTGATCAGTTTACAGTGGGGGTTGCATTCCTGATTGTTCATGGAGCCACAGGATCTCCCCCCCTTGGGGCAATACACTTTCAAGTGACACCTCCCACTTTCTTCAGGCACCCACAGTGTTTTGTTTTAAACATATTTGGTTTGTAAATATAAAGGTCTACATCACTGCACAAGTGTCAGCCCTGCACTGGGAGAATAACGGAAATGCAGTGCTCCCGATGTATCCAGCACCAGCCCAGCGCACGCGACACATGGGGCAGCAGGTCACTGGAACGTCAACACCTGCCCTCAGCACAGGGGCCAGGCACGGCCCAGCGCTTAGTGCCGCATATATCTGTTAATCATTTGGCATCTTTAACTGTATTTATCTTCCTGGGAGGTATTTACTTATCAGCAACCCTACAAAAATAAATAGAGTGGACTAGAAAACTGAATAATGTGGGAAATTCTGATATTTCTACATTTGTTTTGGTTTCAAAACAGTACAAAACATTGAAATAGTGCCGGGGGGGGGGGGGGGGGATTGCAGAACAAAAAGGTCCAAAAAGTTTCTATTCCAAAATGTCAACATGAGAAATTTTAACATTTTTAACCAAAACAAAAGTGTCTCGTTTCCAAAATGTTGACAGTTCGAAAGTTCAAAATGTTCATTTTTGAAATTAAAAGTTTTGCTTTGAATTTTCCTATCAAAACCTGGAAAAAGTTCCCTGAAACTGACATTTTCCTGTGAATAATTTTGTTTTCGATGAAACTCCACATTTCATCACGAAAACCTGTCAGTGAAAAAATGTTGACCAACTCTAACAGTAAAGTAGTGAAGCATGCACACTTGATAAAACAGGGCAGAATTCAATTCCCAGCTTCCATGAGAGAGTTATCATAATAAACAACAGTGAATACACACACACTTTAAATAATGAAAGGCAGACAACCCAATTGTATCCTGAACCAAAAGAGCTTGCAAGTGTCACTGCCAGATGCCATTTAAGAAAAAAAATCACTCAGATATTCAGTGTGAATGCTCTTCGTTCACAGCATCTTCTCAAAGCAAAGTCTCTGGACTGAATAAACATGGGAGGCCACATTAACTGCAACCTCTCAAACAGCACATGTGAACCTTGCCACTCCTTATTGAAGATGATATGGCCATATCCTAGACTCGTAAAATTTTGCTTGCGGTTATGAGTATTAACGAGATCCTCTCATTCCTTGCAAGACATTGAGAAAAATAAATATTGCCTTCACTAGAGCAAGGATTTCACCCTCAGGGAGAGATTTTTCAAAAATGCTTAACGGATTTAGGAGCACAAATCCCATCGACTTTCAAGGGAACTCATGCTACTTAGGTGCTTTTGAAAAATCTTCCCCTTCTTTTCTGGAGTGCTGGTGCATTTTCACAACTTTCCAGAGCTGGATGTTATGTACCAACTTCAGCGCGTAAGAAACAAAAGAGAAAAGTTTTTTTCCCCACTGAGGAGCTGTGTGCGTATGTATGTGTGTGTATATGTATGTCTGCTTTTCCCCCCCAGCCACCAAAGTAAAGGAGACTTTCCTTCCTTCAAACTGTGACAATAAAATGATTACCCCGCCACAGTTTAGCATAATGGTTCAGAAATGCTTGTGGCATATTGCAGAGTTAAAGTGGAAATTATTAGGTAGCTCTTCTTTGTTATAATAATGATCACTCCACAAATAAAAGCTCTTCTCCCAAAGGGACTGCAAGGCACAAAATGCTAATTCTGAAGATTATGTGTGCGCTTTTATTAAATATTACTATGCCCTGTCTGTTTGAAGGCTTCACTGCTCTGATTGTTTTATGAGTGCCATGTTAATGTCAGCCCCATCTCGCTAGCAGCAGGCACACATTTTACCTTTTGTATGAGAGTTGATCAAAGGCCACGTGCTGGGGGAATTGCTGAGAAAACACGGACAAGCGATAAAAATCTAACAGATTAATTGGTTTAAATTTCATTTCAGGGTGTTGAACTTTGGCTTGGGCCGCTAATACTACACTACGAGTCAGGGCCTAATTACCAGATTTCCAATTTGCCTCTGAACAATGGTTGGGAGGGAGGGAGAACAGTAGTAATAATAATAATAAAAAACCCTTACAGCCTCTCGTACATATTTAACAACTAATGTTCTGTATGCAGACAATTTCACTGGAAGACTCAAATAGCAACGGAAGACAGAAGAAACAGCAGATGCCTCTAGGACCATCAAACATCCTGATTTACAGAATCAATGGGAGAGTGAGTCAAGTGCCCACACACATGCACCAGACCTATCAGACTCTTCATTAGGGACCTGAATTTATAAGTGGGAATTGCATTTTACCTGCCCGTCGAAATGATCTATTTCGCTGACAGAAAAGAGGGGCCAGAGGGAAAACAGTGTTTACTTCAGGGTTTATGGGTGGCTTCAGGAAGAAGGGTTAATTGAGCTCAGAGGCTCATGCTCCCCGGGGTGAATTAGCGGGACGCACAGCTATCAGCAAGGTTCTGGGCCTGCTCTTATTTTGCTTCTGGAATCCACTTGCGCTACGATTAATATCTCGTTTGTGCTCGAGACTGTAAGAATGACCCGGTGTGCGGTTTGTATCATAAAATATTGTTTCACCCTTCATTATCCAGAGATGAGGCTCTGGCAACAGATGCAGCAACACAACAGGAGTTAAAATTATGGGATATGTGCTTGCGTTTTTCTTATTTTTAATATGATGGCCTCTGACGGGCAAACTTAGTGCAATTGCAGAAAGCCAGGTAAAGTTGGGAATTCAGAGTCAGCTACCATACGTCTCAAGGAAATTTTAGAAGTCAGGAAAGATTAAAATGTCTGCCTGAAATTACATTTATTTACTTTTATTTTACATTTTCCAAGCTAGAACCTCTGGCCAAAACTCTTCATGGAAATCAGCCACTGACTAAACTCCAGTTTACAGGCTCGATCCAGCAAGGTGTTGAGAGTCCTCACCTCCCGCCCCATTTGGGCCCTGATTCAGCAAAGCGTTTAAGCAAGTACTTAAATCCCACTAACTTCACTGAAGTGCTCTATAGAACCCAGGCCTCGGCTCTGACATTGGCTCCCAGGCCCACCCTTTGTGGGAACGGAAGGAGCTGAGAATCTCGCCTGTTGGCCATTTTCAAAAATGGCAAGTGTTATGAAAATGTGTTTCCTCTGCCGCAAATTTTACTTTTCTTTTAATTTTCTATGAATTTCTTTCCTATTCATCATTCACTGTGGGCTGCTTGCATTCCCCATTCAGACCAGTCAGCTTAGTCACAAAGTGGGATTTTTTTTTCTAGAGTTGAAAATTATCATTTTTCCAAAAAAAAAAAAATTTTTCTTGAAAAGATTAGGGCTGTCAAGCGATTAAAAAAACTAATCGTACGATTTATCGCACTGTTAAACAATAATAGAATACTATTTAAATATTTCTGAATGTTTTGTACATTTTCAAATATACTGATTTCAATTACAACACAGAATTAAAAGTGTACTGTGCTCACTTTATATTTATTTTTGATTACAAGTATTTGCACTGTAAAAACCAAAAGAAATAGTATTTTTCAATTCACCTCATACAAGTACTGTAGTGCAATCTCTTTATCATGAAAGTTCAACTTACGAACATAGAAGTATATAAAAAAACTGCATTCAAAAATAAAACAATGTAAAACTTTAGAGCCTACAAAATCCACTCAGTCTTACTTCTTGTCCAGCCAATTGCTCAAACAAGTTTGTTTATATTTGCAGGAGATAATGCTGCCTCTTCTTGTTTACAATGTCACCTGAAAGTGAGAACAGGCTTTCTCCTGGCACTGTTACGTGCCAGATGCGCTAAAGATTCATATGTCCCTTCATGCTTTAACCACCATTCCAGAGGACATTCATCCATGCTGATGACGGGTTCTGCTTGATAACAATCCAAAGCAGTGCAGACTGACACATGTTCATTTTCATCATCTGAGTCAGATGCCACCTGCAGAAAGTTGATTTTCTTTTTTGGTGGTTCGAGTTCTGTAGTTTCCTCATCAGAGTGTTGCTCTTTTAAAACTTCTGAAAGCATGCTCCACACCTCATCCCTCTCAGATTTTAGAAGGCACTTCAGATTCTTAAACCTTGGGTCGAGTGCTGTAGTTATCTTTAGATATCTCATATTGGTACCTTCTTTGTGTTTTGTCAAATCTGCAGTGAAGGTGTTCTTAAAATGAACAACATGTGCTGGGTCATCATCCAAGACTGCTATAACATGAAATATATGGCAGAATGCGGGTAAAACAGAGCAGTAGACATACAATTTTCCCCCAAGGAGTAATTACGCATTATTTTTTTAACGAGCATCATCAGCATGGAAGCATATCCTCTGGAATGGTGGCCGAAGCATGAAAGGGCGTACAAATGTTTAGCATATCTGGCACATAAATACTTTGCAATGCCAGGTACAAAAGTGCCATGCAATGTCTGTTCTCACTTTCAGGTGACGTAAATAAGAAGTGGGCAGCATTATCTCCTGTAAATGTAAACAAACTTGTTTCTCTTAGTGATTGGCTGAACAAGTAGTAGGACTGAGTGGACTTGTAGGATCTAAAGTTTTACATTGTTTTGTTTTTGAGTGCAGTTATCTAACAAAAAAAAATCTACATTTGTAAGTTGCACTTTCACGATAGATATTGCACTACCGTACCTGTATGAGGTGAATTGAAAAATACTATTTCTTTTGTTTATCATTTTTACAGAGCAAATATTTGTAATCAAAAATAATAATATAAAGTGAGAACTGTACACTTTGTATTCTGTGTTGTAACTGAAACCAATATATTTAAAAATGTAGAAAAAATCCAAAATATTTAATAAATTTCAATTGGTATCCTACTATTTAACAGTGTGATTAATCACAATTAATGTTTTAATCGTGATTATTTTTATTGAGTTAATCTTGTGAGTTAACTGCAATTAATCAACAGCCCTAGAAAAGATAAAAAACTATAATTCTTGCAAAAAAATCAAACTAGGAACTTTACCATTTCTGAAATTCCTTCCTCCCACCCCGAGAAATTCTTTTGTTTTAATCAGTAGCATTTGCTGCCTTGGAGGACTGAGGCCTACATATCTGCCCACCTACCATCCCTCCTATTTCAAATCAAAACACGATTTTGCACCTCTGAAGCCAAATCCCACTTGCTTTTCACCAAGGAGACTTGAAAACAGTTGCATTTGATCCACTGACTTTATTGAGCCTAGCCACATACGTAAGGGCTGCCGAGTCACCCCGTAAGTAAGTGTCTAAAGAGTTAGTCATAGACACTTGAAGGAAAGAGAATGTGACAGTGTGTTTCACATATTGTACCCATAGCATTAAATCTTCCCTCCAAATCTAAACAACGTATTTGCTGTTTATCTTAGTAAAATGATGATTTTCCTGCCTTCCTCTATGGCAGTATGGTCTGCTCCCTTCCCTATTCAGTTCTGACAATAAGCAGCTGCTATGCAGGAAACAGGGTAACAGAGGTTTCCCTCTTGAAGAGATTACTCATGTAGCTTTATACAACACATGCAGGAGGCTGCGATATTCCCCACCCCCTGGTTTAGGCATCTCTGGATTTGAGAATTATAATACATGAGTTTTAGCAATTCACACCACTCTGAAAACGGTAGCTCCCGCTGGATCTTTGTGACACAAACACTGGGCGTAATCATCATTGTCAAACAATATAGGACTCATGCCATGCTTGTGGGTTGGGTTTTGGTTTGGTTTAATAGTGGAATTAAAGGTTTTAGCTGAGAGTTTCATAGCTGCCTAAGATTTTGGATGGCCAGTTCCCATTAATTTTAATGGAAATTGGGAATGCAAATCCCCTGGTGTAATATTCCCGCTACAATCAATACTTAAAACCAATGTTTCCTTTTCTTATCTTTACTGAAGCTTCAGCTAATGAAATTACACTTTGCTGACTCCTCTGTGTTTCTCTTTCCTGGAGGATTCCTTTAACCTAAACCCTATTTCTAGAGCTTTTTGGTTTTGGCCAGCAGTTAAGACACATAATTGCACTGAATGAAAAAGACAGCATTAAATAATGAAAGATATAATACACCTCCTCCTTACCCAGGGTTCCATAGCTAGACTACAACAGCACACTTCAAAGATTAAAATTAGAGGGACGAAAATGGTCCTGTGCATTCCACTCAACCCCTTCCTCGGCAGTTCTCAACGTTGGCTGCTTCAGCATGAGTGCATTGGGGAGCAAAGAGGCCAGACGTGCCCCAGCTGTCTTTTGTGGAGGTGCTCTGCTGCCCTTCCATCTATTGGTGGCCTGCCTCCAGCCCTCCTGATTGGGGGGGGGAGGTCTGGCAGGTAATAGGTGAGCATGCCTTCAAGATTAGACCATGCTGGCCAGATAGGCATTCCCCTGCATAGTTTGAGAATCCCATTTTGGGGCTTCCAGGGCATTGATTTGAGTTAGGGTTCTGAACAGCTCATCCACGCTTAAGTGCTTTACAAGTGCCAGCTGATATAAACGTATGTGCCAGGGGACTCAGGTCCCGGCAGGGTTATGCGGCGACTGTACAGTGGCTTTGAAAATTCAGTGGTGCCTTAGGTGGACATGGGTACCGAAAGAGGCAGATAGACGCATACGTATTTTTAAGGAGCTGGCTTCCAGGTGTTTTTGAAAATCCCACTCATTGGCTATCTGCATCTTTGAGTGCTTAAATACCTTTGGAAATTTGGCCCAGAGGAGCCAAAGTTCCATCGACTTTCACATTTGAAAATGGGACTTAGGTGTTCCCCTGAGGCAGAAGGCTGACACCAGCACTGCCCAGAGTCTTTAGTGGAGACCAGTGCACCCAGAAGCATCCACCAGTACCACCGCTGCATGGCCTACCAGACTGTTGGAATAGCCGCCACTCCATGACTGGTTGCTAACTCTCGAGTGTTCACCAGCTGGTGCAATGAACACCCAACAGCATGCTCCCCTAGCATTCCCAGAGGCCATTTGCATGCACTGCCCTGGGCAGGCTGAATGCCTTGCAGCATCTCCACTCACTTGTACAGCACTGTATTCTCCCTGCCCGCATCCCACTGGAGAGTTCCTAAAATAAGCAAGGACACAGTTTGTCCCTTAAGAACAAGAAATTGAAGAACAGGAACATGCAAGTACTATCCGCTTGGCTAAGGCCCGGTGCACGCACAAAGATGCACTGAATGTGTGTTCTTTTAAACCAATTTCATTAAACCAGTGAAAAACTCTGTGTGGACTTTCATACTGGTTTCAATTAGCTTATATCTGTTTAGCTCCATTGGTAAAGTTGCAGGCACATGCTACACCAATATAACCTATTTTAAACCAGTAAATGTGTCCACATAAAAGCTTGCATTAATTTACATTGCTTTTTAAAATTAGTTAAGTCAGGGCAATTCTTGTATGGGGACAAGACCTACGCTGAAAATGAAGGTTCAAAAAGTGTGATCTAATTCAACCCTAGAAGCACTTCAGTCTAGCTGCATATCTTGCTCACCCCAGACAGCGGGTGAATTTAAATGAGTGGCCCTTGAATGGTGTTAATTAAGGCCCTGATTCTTCAGACAATCCATGTGCTTAAATTTAAGCATGTATTTAAGTGATTTGCTGAATCAGGACCTAGAACAAGGGATCGAGCATTTATAAATCAAATCATTTGTAATATAATTGCTGAAGAAAAATCACATTTCTGTCTTCCCCAGTTTCTGGGGAGAGATGTTCTTAGTGTAATTCTTCCAGTTCGGAAGAGAACACAAACTCAGGTTTCAGTAGAACGTTGGAGAAAGTATAAATCTGGCTCTAGGAAAGCAAATGTTTCCTGGGTTCTGAAAGAGTGAGAAAGTTCAGCGAGACAAGATCTACTTTAATTGCTCAACAGTATAAAATCTTGACATTTTGAGGGACGCAAGTATGTAGTTTTATAGCCACACTGGAAAGAATTGTTCAATAACATTATTTTGCAATATCTAAAAGCTATTCTACATGCAAATACAGTCTTAACTCTTCAAATTCAGGAAGCATAGCTGCTGACACAAATTTTCCAATAATGCCCTCACAGCCAAGCAAAAATATAGAAATGTGTGCCGTTCTAATTCTAAATCAAACATTAACATCAGATTCGTTTTTCTGTCACTTACCCTCCTGCAAAAAGAAAAGAAAAAAACAAATCTATTTAAACAAATCTGAAATGAATTATTCATACAGCTGATTTTGATATTTATTGTAACAATCAGACGTTTATTTGCCTCTGATTGTACAATAAATGAATCATTCCTTTCTTCTTGGAAAAATGGGTTTCCTGACCAAAATTAACTTTTAGCCCAATTCTTCTGGTTAAGAACTGTCCACAAAAGAGGCTGAGGAAATCATCTTTCAAAAACTGAACAATCCACGTAGAAACACAAAGCAATTGTGGGAGAGAGGGGAGGAGGGCGGGAACTGAAATCCAGTTATGCTAAGGAAAATTCAAGTACCCTAAGAGTTCTTATCCCTTTTCCGATTTCTCTTACAAATCAGATGATGTACTCTAATGCAATTTTCTGGAGAATCATAAAGTCAAATATGAACAAGTCTAGTGGAAAATCTGTGACGTTAATCTTGGCCTAAGTTGTATTTTTAACAGGCGCTGAGGTTGTGCGCTGGCTTATCCAGATGGCCGTACAGGAATCATCCTGATAGGATTAGGCCTTTGTGCTGCACTCTGCTCCATCTGTTCTCAGAGGTTTGCCTGTGCCTAGCAGAATACGAATTTTTAGCCTATGTCCAGTAGCCTTACTAAAAGCAGCCGTTTAAACACACACACTCACGATTAGTAATATGGGATGAAGTTAGCTTGACAATTTACCACTAAAGAAACATCTTGGTTTTATTCTTCTTCTTCTAAAGAACGAAGTACGCAGTATCAAAATTCAAACAAAAAAAGGGATTTCTGTTGTTGTTCTGGGATTTGTTCAATTCATTAAACCATAATACTGCCATAAATTTAGAAATGAAGGCATGACTCAACATTAAGTAGCATGGCTCTTCATCTTTGAAATCTATCACCGTATTGGAATGTATGATATATTTTCACTTTGAAGATATCATGGTTAAATAGTCAAGATTTAAAAAGAAAGAAAGAAAGAAAGAAAACAGTGCAGATACCTATTATTACTGTCTCAGTCTCGTCACAGGCCAAGAAAAAAGAAAACTGTAAAAAAAATACCTTTATTTCCATTCATGTTGCTTTTTGCTTTGATCAGCTACCTATTAAAGACACAGGCTTTTGCATTCATTGTTGCAGCCTGCCAGATGCAGCCAGGATGCATGTTCAACATATGCAAAAATTCAGCTCAGGCCGGCTCAGTGACAGATTACACTGAGTTGCCAACTGAGAGATCTGGGTCCGAAGGATGGCCTCAGGTGTCCAGGCTCTGGGCCAAGGGAGTAGGTAGAGAAACTGGCTGTTTCAGAAGAAAAGCAGCCCAAGTAGTCAGATGGCTTAACTCAACTGCTTTCCTAGCCAGAAAAACACTACAGGCTAATGAATAAAGGGGGCGGGGGAGTGGAAAAGAAAAATAAACAATGATTCAATTGATATTATTATTAATTATTATGATGGTTTGGTGCAGGAAAACAAATAATGCTCAGCCCATGTTTGCTATGGCAGTGGGACAGTAATGCAGGCAACATAACCTGAACTGCATTTAAGGAAGAAGACCTCGTTCCATCCCAAAGACTGAGAGACCCTTGTCTTTCAGAATGCTCCTGCCTCTGTTCTTTGTACTACAGTAAATGGAAGGGTCAAGTACCTCTTCCCCATAATTTAGGTTTTACTTGCAAAAACACAGGCATAAAAACACATTTATACTTGGTAGTATCTGTCCAGCACTGACACCACATAAAACCAGCATTCTGAAAATCTGAAGAGCGAATGCTTTGGACCCAGGCCTAGAAATGCTTAGAGAAGTTGCTCTTTCAATGCAGCTGATAAAATACTACGACTTTATTCATTTATTTAAACTGTAGTAGCACCAGTGGCACCAATCAAGGGCCAGGGCCACGTTGTGCTAGGCCAAGGGTAGGCAACCTGTGGCACTCACACTGCCCGGGTCCTGGCCACCGGTCCGGGGGGCTCTGCATTTTAATTTAATTTTAAATGAAGCTTCTTAAACATTTTTAAAACCTTATTTACTTTACATACAACAATAGTTTAGTTCTATATTATAGACTTATAGAAAGAGACCTTCTAAAAACGTTAAAAGGTATGACTGGGACGCGAAACCTTAAATTAGAGTGAATAAATGAAGATTCGGCACACCACTTCTGAAAGGTTGCCAACCCCAGTGCTAGGTGCTTTACCAGACACACAGGAGAAGAACAGAGCTCACAAGCTAGGTTGTTTTACCTTTTAATATAAGGAAATTCTACGGAGGGCCAAATTTGTTCAGCATTTTTTCACCCTCTGCTTATCACAAAGAGCCAGAGAATGGTGAACAGACTGTTTTAACCTGGACACACTGCTCCATGGCCCTGGGACTTCAAATCCCAATCCACCCAATGAGAACCGCAGCACTGAAATAGGGGCTGCTCCATAGTTCTGCCTGAAATTAACTCAGAGTTCTGGCCTTCCCTTCCAGCAAGGAGCAGATAACCCCAAATCCATAATTCTGTAGGCAAGTTTGCATTTTCAGGGACTACCTCAGTGAAGTGTATAGCCCAGCCCTCGACACCAGGGGAATTCTGCTCTGTCCGCTTGCCATTCTACACCATAGACAGGGACCCTTAAAGGAAACATGCTTTGATCGCATGTTGAGTATGTACAGAGCCTCTTGAACAGCTACCAAAATACCATAACCAAGGGTATTTATCAAAACACCAGGTTTACATTGCATATAGTGTCTGAATCCCCTTTCACATGCATTGCTGATTGACAGGGAAATGGAAATGGAGCTAATGGGAATTACCGTAGGTTCCTAATCTGTTAGGCGCTTCTGAAAATCCCAGTAGGGGCCGATCTGCATTTTTAGCCACCTAAATACCTTTGAAAAACTGGCCCAAAGACTAGAGATTTTGGGGTGCCCAACTTTGACATACTTTATGGGGGCCTTGTTTTCAGAAAGTGCTGAGCACCCACCCTCTGAAAGTCAGCCCCTTTTAGGTGTCTCATGTTGAGCATCCACCTTGAGGCACCCATCACTAGTCACTTTTGAAAATAAGAATAAATACTCACGCCACCACCCTCTTCTCTACTGCTTTACATCAGCGGATCTCAAAACACTTTACAAAGGAGTGACATCATCATCCCCACTTTACAGATGAGGAAAATGAGGCACAGGCAGGCAAAGTGACTTGACCAAGGTCACCCAGCAGGCCACTGGCAGAGCCAGGAACAGACTCTTGCCCTCTTGAGTCCCAGTCCAGCAATCTAGCCACTAAGTGAAACTGCCTCCCTAATGTAGGCCTAAATCCCTATCTCGCCTTTGAAAATGATTTTAGGTTTCTAAGCCATTTAGATGCTTTTTGAAAAATTTCCCCTTTCCCTTTTATAATCAGGCTCCTCACCACACCCATTCCATTCAGTGAGGTCATAAGCCAGTGTGTGTGACATCACAGTTGCTTTCATGCTGAAGATTTTTTGTGCACAAAGAGGGGACTGTGAATGCCTGGAATGAATCAGAAATGCAGAAGACGCGGATTAGAAAAGATAAAGTGTCCGGTTATACTCAGGAAAAAAAATGTGGCTGGGACTTCCAAAAACACTCAGTGGGAGTTTTTTCAGTGATCTCAGAGGGAGCAGAGTTAGGCCAGGACGGAGCATTTTGGGAAATCCCAGGCCAAATTCATCAAAGCAACTATTGGTGGTGAACTATTTGTTGTGCTTTAATGATAAACTATATCAATATAGACCCAGCATCTAGAAGTCAACAAAGATACAATCCTGAGAACGGTCTGAATGGGCCAAATCCTGCCCAAACTACTAGACCCATGGACATCAGTGGAAATATTGATGACAGGAATCAGCTGAATGCGGTTACTCCCTGTTATATGCTCCTGCACAGCGTCCTAGGAAAAACTGATTCTGTGGAGGATTTTCAAAAGCACAAAGGGAAGCGAGGCGCCCAACACAATTTCCATTGAAAGTCAATGAGGCACCTTCCTACCACTGGTGCCTTCAAAATCCTGTCTTAAAAATTGAAAAAGAAAATGTTCTAAATTATCAAATGAAACAACCACACGGATCCTGATTTAGCAGCCCATCCTTATTCAGCAAAGCATTTAAGCACATTCTTAACTATAGGAATTGCTACTGGAAACTACAGAAACTATAGGAAATGCTATTGAAAATAACGGTGTTACAACACAAACAAAACAGGGGTGAACTCAGAATCACGCCCCCTTTCTCTCAGCCTCTCTCCTTGCCTCCCATGTCTGAAGGAGTATCTCAAAGATTGCTGCTCTACCACGTCTACTTCTCCTCGCGTGGACATTTCAAGGACATTTTATTCTTATTGTATTCCTACTGCTGCTGCTACGTTTTCTTATGTTTAAAACTCTGGACGGGGAATCTAACCTGAACTTTCCTGGAGAATCACCGTCTCAGAGGCCTGAAGTCATCAGATCAACATTCATGAGCAAAATGTCCCAACATATTTCTCCACCACTTTTGCACTTTTTGAAACTTTAAGTATGATATTACAATGCATAACGATGCAACATAGTAGGGAGATGAGATGAGTGAGATACAAGAAGAGCTCTCAGGTTTCAGAGTAGCAGCCGTGTTAGTCTGTATCCACAAAAAGAAGAACAGGAGTACTTGTGGCACCTTAGAGACTAACAAATTTATTAGAGCATAAGCTTTCGTGGACTACAGCCCACTTCTTCGGATGCATAGAAGAGCTCTGTGTGGCTCGAAAGCGTGTCTCTCTCACCAACAGAAATTGGTTCAATAAAAGCTATTACCTCATCCGCCTTGTCTCTCTAATATCCTGGGACTGACATGGCTACAACTACAGTGCATAAGTATAGTAGTGTCAATATTATTGTATAGCCCATGCATTTGGTTACATGGCACATTACATACATAAATGTAATGCATATCTATGCTCAATCCATAGCCAACTGAAATCAATTGGAGTCTTTTCATTGACTTCAGTGCACTCCAGATTAGGCCCATAGACAAAACCTGTCCTCGTTTATAGTACTAATAGTCTGCTTCATAAGCATTGAGATTGCAATTTGGATTTCAGTGGCTCACACCAACCCATTGGGTGCTATTTTCTGCATCAGTTTCCTGGCTCATGCTGTTGACTCATTTCATTGTTTTTGGAGGAGCTCTGTCAAATATCCATTTGGCAGCGGAAACATTCTGCAGTCCCAACAACAGATATTAGGGGAGAACTCCTGATGTTGATCTATCTGCTCACATAGCTCCAGGAAACTGTTTTAGTTGAAGTCATCGTCAAGCTTTGCAGGGAAAATGGAGGATTTCTTTACTGGTGAAGTTTTAAAATAATAAATAGGTTTTTTTAAAAAAAAAACCAACAAATTGGAAATAAAATTTCATCAATACTAAGCTTTTAACCCTGATTTTCCCCTCACTGAAATCAATGAGAGTTTTGCCATTAACTTGAAAGGGATCCTCTGGCTAAGATTTTCAAAAGTAACTCATGATTTGAGGTGCATCGGTTTCGGGGTGCCCCGCCTGAGACACCTTGAACTGGCCTGATATTCCCAAAGTGCTGAGCCCCCAGTCTCTGATAATCAGGCTCCTCTGAGTTGCCTCCAGAGGGGCATTCAAAATCTGCAGTCACTTTAGAAGTTCTTGGCCTTTATTTCCTATCACAGTACACACCGCCGAACCCGACTTCCCCCAGGCGATTGGGAAAGAACCCTCTTTCTACTAGAGCAACAGCAGCTAGGGGGTTTTTCTAATTGAGAGATAGCGAATGGAGGCATTTGTTTGCTTGGTAAATCTTTGGAATTAAATATTAATTCTGGTATAATAATGTATGGCTTTGCAATTGCCTGGTGTGCACATTTTGGGACATGTGAGAAAGGGAATGTCTGGCAAACTTCACCACCATTCAGGGACGCATCCTAGTGTCATTCTTATCCCCCCATGATGCCATTGTACTGGTGACATGGCAGCCAGCAAAGCAAATTGACATGTAACGAATGCTCATTACCTATGAATATTCATTGCCTGCTTGAGTGCTACTGAATGTAGTAATGTACTGGTAGCTACGAAAGTTCAGCCAAACACAGCAGCTAAGGTTTTTCTGTAATCGTGCTCTGATTCCATAAAGGTCTTGGAGAATTCCCAAAACCTTCATAAAGTCGAAGATACTGCTCCTAAGTTGCCAGCTTCTCCAAGACTGGCAACGGACATCAATATAATAACCTAGATACACAGAGAGTTTTATGAACTCCTGTTTGAGACGCCTGGCCTTGAGGAAGCCCGCTCTCTTGCTCTCTCCCCTAGTTCCCGTGGAGCTCTGAAAGCACAAAGAAGCAGAGCTCCTATCCTGAAAAGAGCCCCTTTGCTCTTGTGGAGGTTCGAGGCTCTGCATTAGCAGAAATTCATTAGTGCAGCTCAGTGGGACAAAATTTGGTTGACAGAATTTAGTGATCCAGAAACTGGAGTTGCGGAAATCGGGTTCTACTGCTACTACTACTTGATTGATCATATATTTTAAGGCCAGAAGGGACTATTATAATCTAGGTTTCAGAGTAGCAGCCGTGTTAGTCTGTATCTGCAAAAAGAACAGGAGTACTTGTGGCACCTTAGAGACTAACAAATTTATTAGAGCATAAGCTACTACCCACAGATGCATCCGAAGAAGTGAGCAGTAGCCCACGAAAGCTTATGCTCTAATAAATTTGTTAGTCTCTAAGGTGCCACAAGTACTCCTGTTCTTTTTATTATAATCTAGTCAGACATCCGGCATAATACTGGCCAAAGAACCTCACCCAATAATTTCTGCATCAAGCCCATAGGATATAGCTCAGACAGAGGTTATTTTTAAGAAAGACATCCATCTTGACTTGAGTGCAAGTGAAGAAGATTCAATGATATCCTTAGGTAAGTTGTTCCAGTGGTTAATTGCCCTTACTGTAGAAATCTTATTAGGATTGCACAGGGATCTTTGGGAATGAGTGCCATTTGTTTTTAGGGGGAGAACTACATGTTTTCTAAAACTAAAAACCTGACTTTTCACGACCTACTTTGTCCATCCAAACGGATAGAAGGCTGCAACTCCACCTGGCTATGCCTAATGGATTAAATCCAGATGTGGAGGACTCCCTTACATCTGAGATGATGTGGCTCCTATATGTCCACAGGGCAGGGAAGAGGTTACTATCATGCACCCAGTTATGTCAAGCTACAAACACACATAACAAACCATTATGTAAAAATCTGCCTGAATTTCTGAGTCACCACATTTATGAGGGAACCGATACGAGAAAGGGGACTTGGCAAAAGTCAAACACCAGAAAGAAAATTATTTCCAGCTTGAAGTTTTGCAACCCTTCAGCATATTAAGGCTTACTTATTATTATTAATATCCATGTTGTGCAATGTTGTTATAGTCAAATTTTTCTCCCTTGTGTAAACTTGGAGATGTCCAACAATCCTAGGTATTCTTTCCTAATAGGAAATAAATTAGAACGTTGAAGTAACACAATATTGCATGCCAATTGTACTCTATCAAAGAGGTACCATCCTAATGTTTTAAATATTTCAATATTGCCTTCTTATATAATAAACTAAGTCCAATGTATGTCTGGTTGTATGTGTGGGGCCAAAAAAGACATGTCTCTATTTCAACTCCCTATGGCCTTAAGGTCCTTCTGCAAAGCCCTATTAAGCTGCATTCAAATGTTGGCATCTCTGTGAATATTTTAATACCATATAACTCTTAATAAAAGTGTCTGTACATGTGGTTCTATTTTTCACTTCCTGGCAAATAAATAATAAATAATAATATCTCAGATGTAGCAGGTGCTGCCCCTCCTCCCAAGGGTTAGTCAGACAAACACCAACGTTTGCCTATTTAACCTGGGACCACTTCACACATTGCATTAGTCCCCATATTCGACTAGCAATTTTTGGATTAAAACCAGTTAAGGGTAAGGATAAATGTCATTTCTTTAAGCATGACCCCATTGCTCAGCGCATTAAAGTTTTCCTCATGGCATTTATCCCATTTCATTCTCCTATTTTATATTAACCGCTTAACTACTACGATACACACAAGCGGTGTGTTTTGCATGCAGTATTAAAGAATGCAGGGGTGAAAGGGTTAAAATGGAGTCGATACAGGAAGTTTCTTCATGTCATTCAAGTTCACCCCAGTTAAAAGAAGATCTAAGTGCTGTGGCCAAGTCATCTTTCTACAGCACAAGAATTAGGTCAGTAAGTCAGATCTCTGAATATCTTTTAGGAGGAATGAATTGATAGGACAGTGACATCTAGCAAAATTTTAGATATGAAATGGCCCATCTATGTCTGTATCGTGTTCTTACAATCTGGGCAGTTACAACAAGGTTTAAAGGCCTTCAGAACCGAGGCTTCATCTTACAGATTGTCCTCTCAGAATGATTTATAAAGGAGGGTGGATGGCACCATATTGTGAACGTAAAACAGAAAGCAAGACACCAATTAAAAGCCTCAGCAAACCCTTCACACTCAGGTCTCCTACAGCCTTCAGTGGGAGATACGCTTGTATGAAGTCTCTAGGAATAAAGTCAGCAGGTATGTATATGTATTGCTGAGCGGCTGATGGATTTTGAACTGGAAATACCGTTTTGTAAGAACAAGGCACTTGAACGTTATATTTCAGGGAACCCTGCCTTAAGCCACCAACAAAAAATGGTTATTTAACAGAGGTAGTATCTCAAGAAAGGCAGAGGAGAATTTGTATCAGTCTCTTTAGAGAGGAGATTGCGTACTAAAGTTCCAAACCCGCAACTAATATCACCAGCACAAGGTCCCGCTAAAGTTACTAGGACACTGCTTAGGTGCAGTCACTATATTTTGAAGGCTAGGGAAGTCTCTGGCTTCATAAGCAGTCTATAAAAAAATCAGAAATATAACAACAGTGGCAGGGCATTGCATTAGACATCACAGCTGCAGTTCTGAAATCAAGTCCTGTAGCTTGTCTGAAACATGAAAATGATATATTTCTTCTGTTGCTGCTGCTGCTGGTGAGACTGACATAGAACCAAGTCAGTCACCAATGAGCCTAATTCCTCAGTGATCTCACCACGGAGAAGGAGGAGGAGGGTGGAATGGGGAGGGAGAAGAAATAAAATTGGCCCTTAAAAAAAAAAAAGAGCATTTAAACTGCTTGTCAGTCGTCTGCCTGACAAGGCCACTTGAATGTATTCAGGAGTATTTGCATAAACGCTCACAGTGAGTTCACCGTAGCTGCTAGCGCTAATGGTACATAAAGTAATTTAGTCACTTCTCTTAGGCATCCTGTCAGAGTGATGAGCACCCCCTCTTTGCCTTGTTGCATATTAGATCATTAGATAATAAAGTGTTAGAGCATGCAAACTGACAGGGTCTCCGGCACGATCATTTTTTGAGGGCACTGCATTCTGCCAGAGAGGAAAAATAAGAGAGAGACTGATGCTGCAATTGGCTTTAAATTCAAGTAAATACACCCAGAGATTTGAAAAATTACTTTGAACCAAGGTAAAAGAGTTTATGCAAGAAACTCTGCAGAGATCTAGAGCCAAGAAACCTGAAAGAGTCCCTCCAGGCTTGCTTAAATGCTATCTCTTGCATACCCTTCCTTTTCCCCGCCTGTTTGGGTTTAGTCCTTTAAATTGTTTTGGAAAGGTTTTCCTTTTAAAATTACACCTTCAGATGAACTATAAACCAATATATATTATACCGATTTTAATCTATATTAGCTCTTCTCTATACATCTTACTGTATTTGTATAATTTAGAAAGGTCAACCATGTTAGCCCCATGGTTTACCATAAATATCAAACAAGCAAGAGTCCAACTATTTGTGAGTGAAAATGTGATAATTATTGCAAACCACAAATCACTGTGGCCTACCCTATTTATGAAATAATTAGCCTCTGCCTTTTGAAAAAAAGATATATTTATTTGAAAGATGAGCTTATTAACTCTCCAGGATCAAGGAGTATAGTGTGGGGATGTGAAACCATGATCTTGGTTTCTACTTATGTACAGAGAGATGAGTTGCTAAAAAGGAGCTTTCCTTTTACTGTCTGACCAGCAGGCTATAAATATAGATCTGTGTTGGAGATCCCAAAAATAATCCAGGCTACCTGCAAATGAGATGGTAAAAACCCAAGTGTGGAGACACAAGGCTCCTGAGTGGCTCAGAAGGTAAAACTTTCTGTCCGGTTTTGCTTTTCGGCTCCCAAAGTCTTTTTTAGGTGTCACACACACTGGAACTCAATGTTTAAAAGCAGCATTTGCCAAAACAGGTTTATAAAGAAAATTGTAAGGTTAATAATGCCTAAGAAAACCAGCCAGCAAGCACCCCACCTCACCACCTTCTGCCCCCACTTCTCCACAAACAACATCAGGTATTCATCATTTGCTGACCAGATATTTGCATTTGGGCTCAAAATCTCTAGATAAGCGCCTGGGTACATTGGGTCAGAGGGGTATGATAGTACACTTCTTGCAATCCAAACCTCATGATCAGTCAGAGCGCTGGGTCAGAGTAGCTGTGAGCAGCACAGCTAATGACTGGCAATCTGATATGGCCTGTATCATCCTCTCCCCCACTTGCCCAACACCTCCACAGAAGATGGGCGAGCCAAGGGTATTCTGCATGGACAAATCTGGGGAAGACAGCCCAGGCCTTAGGACCAAGGATCCAGGAACAGGAGTAAGAGGGACACATTTTGGGGAGGGAACTATGAGGGAAGCCTATTCCAATGGAGAGAGCTATAGACTGTTCCAGGAGTGGGGTTTAAGTTTTTGGTGGATGCTCAAAACTTTGGTGGGTAGGCGCCCCATTTAACATGTATCCACCCTTGAGTTCGGTCAGATGTTTTGGACAACGTACAACAAAAGTACTTGCTAAGTTTTGTTGCCATCCCATGCACATAAACATGCGTAGAGTTCAGTGGTTGGGGGAGACACAGGTTTAGCTGAAAAAAGGTTAAATGTCTGGCATGTCTCAAGGAAGGAAGGGATCTTTTAGTGCAGTGGTCACCATTAATGAGAATTTGTCAACGGTGGCCAAATAATTTCATCCGAGAGGTACCCGAGAATTAGACTGGATTAGATAATCACTTCTCACCCCCCCCCAGGATTTAGCAGAGGAGATAATTGTGGTGATTATGTGGTGCCTGTTGGCAAATGTTGACATTTAATGGCAACCACTGGACCTGAGGGTTACCTGAAAATATAGGTATAATTTTATTATTTTCTTCTTTTTGCACACAGAGCAACTTAGCGAGTGGGAGTGGTAGATACATGACAAGGAGGTAGCATTGCAGTATGTGTGAAGACAAGAATAATTATAAGTATGAGGAAAAAAAAGTATAAACTTAATCACAGGTAGGTATTCAAAGGTCCTCACTAGAAAAAAAGTGTATCTAGCTTATTTCTAACAAAGCCAAAAAATAAGCAGGTTTTGAAAGACAAGAGTTTATGTTAAAAAGATTGCAAGGTTGAATAGAGTGACGTGTCCTTTGTAAGGCTCTGCCTCTTGCTAATTAATAAAAGCAGTTTGCACATTCCATACAAAAATCGAGCAAACATTATGACAGTGGTTTGTTTATTAGATTAGGTTGTTGGCAAGGATGAAAAAAAATTCTATAGGATGAAGCACAGCTGAAAATGGCTCATGACCTACATAAAAAGTTAGAGTTAAATAAATACAGATGTAAGTTATGTTTATATAATGAGAAACGCTGCTGAGCTAAGAATTTTAGGTTAGTAAGTGCGAACTACAACCCCAATTCTGCAACCACTTATCCATACCTTCAACTTTACTCACGCAAGCAGTCCCATTGACTTCAACATGGCTACACACGTGCATAAAGTTAAGCAGAAGACTAAATTTTTGCAGGATCGGAGCCCAAAAGAAGGAGTAGAATAGAACTCTTTTTCATCAGCAATTCATCGAGTGGTGGAAAATGATATATTCTCCCATTATTATTATTTGTATTACTGTATGCAGTTTACGTTTTTCCAAGTGGCATTCACTTTCCTTGAGACAAATTTTATCTGGTTTCTTCTAACTATTTGGCAGAATATAACCAATTACCCATGCAATCCATGGCACACACTTATGGCACAAACCAGTGCAAGGGACTGGGTGCATTCCACACCCACGACTGTCCATGGGAGCAAGTGCCTAATGTGATCAGGATTATAACCCACTTCAAAAGACAAGGGACAATTCTCCCAAGGGACCGGGGGGAATTCCCTTATGCTTTTTGTTTTGTTTTGTTCCATTTTTAGAAGCAGTCACCAATTTAGAGGACAAAGCAAAAACAAAACATTAATTAGGTCCAGATTTTCAAAGCAGCTTAACTCTCATTTAAAAAAACTTAATGTAGTAGCCAGATTTTCTACAGAGCTCAGCACCCAGCAGCTACCAGAAATCTGGTCCCAATTGTGGGTGCCAAGTGCTTTTGAAACTCTACCCACCTCTTTTACATGCCAGGGGGAGCTGCGCCATTTTGAACACTTGACCCCAATTTTGGGAGCTGAGTGGAGGTGATCCCAAAAATGTAGACATTTTTCAGTAAAGCAAAGGGCAGATTTTTCATGAGAATTTTCTCAGGCTCCCCTGAAAACTCTAGTGCTCTGCTGCTTTGAAAATCCAAACCCAGTTTTTGGAGACTGATCTCTTAAAAATTTGGCCCGGAAGTTTGTTTCGACGACCGCAGGACAATTTGAAATGAAAAATGAGAGAGAAACCAAATAAATCCACATTTAAAGTAGCAATGTCAACCAACGAAAATGATATGCCTACCATGTTCCAGATAAGAAGGCGTACCTTCCGAGGGATCGAGCCGTCGAGCCCTCCGCCCGTGCTTGGAATTGTTGTGTACAAACATATTGTCCGACACCGCCAACACATGGCCGTCCACGTTGACTGTTGTCGACACCACAACCTGCGAGCACAAGAGCAAAACGGATCAACGTTTTGATATATTAAAAAAAAAAGAGCACAGATTGTAATAAACTCAGTTAAATAAATAACAGCTGGGAGCTGCAGAAAATTTCATCGCTATTTCGCATAATAACTGGTGCTTATGCTGTACAAATCTAACAAGAGACGCTATTGATGAGTGAGTCTTTGGCAGAGAAACCTTTTGATGCAGCTTTAAGTCAAATTGCAGAGTTTGTAGCTGTATGGCAGAAGGTACGCTGTTAACCATCATTTTAACAAGAAGATCTTTATTAAGGGTTTCTCCCCCCCCCCCCCCGCAAATACAAGGGCGTCTGTGTTTCACCCTAAATTATCCTTCAGTTTCTGTGCTGAAGTAGATAGCGCTGTTGACATTGCAAATGAGAATCGATTCAAAATAAAAGAAAACAAAAACACGTTTTGTGAAGTTGAGATGAGAGCAGCGTTCTCTTTCTCTCCCTGCCCCAATCTCCTCTTTTTTAGCCACAGTCACCAGGGATATCTGGACTTATCCCAAATTCTCCCGCTCTGAGCTGCATTTCAGTGTGTCTGGGGACAGTCTCCACTTCAGAGAAAGACAGACCTAGTCACCCTTATTGCCATCTGCGTTATGCTCATGTCTAGGGATCCCAACCAAGACCAGGATCCACTGTCCTAGACACTATACAGACACAATCTGAGATAGATCCTGCCCAAAGGAGTTTCCAATCTGGATAGGTAAGACACAAAGTGTGGGAGGGGAAACTGAGGCATAAATAGGGAAAGTGACTTGCCCAAGGTCATACAGCTGGCTGGGAGCAGAACCCAGGTCACTCAGATCCCCACCATAATTCCAGGACCACACACTGCTTCTCTTACCCCGTTCCCCGCTCTGACCCCTATGTCCTACACTAATGAAGTTCAGCATTTCAGGGTTTGATTCCAGTTGAAGAGAGGGCCCTGGGTAGACTGCCAGTTTTCCAAGAGCACACGTTGCCGTAGAGAACTTTGACTAAAACAATAAGAAGAAATGACCTACACTTCTCCTTATATTAAACAGGGAAAGGGATTAAAAACTGAAACCCACCGAGATATGTTTATTCATGCGACCTCTTACAACCAAATATAATAATTGTCTGTTAATTGCAGTTTCAGCTCCCACCTCATGCTTCGACATGTGAAACAGCAATCAGCGGCTCCGTTTAATCCACCTATTATGTTGACTAATTAACTTTGCTCGACAGTTTATTTCTTCCTCCATTATCAGCCCCTGTCAGCTGCAAGCACACTGCCGCACAGGGGGACCTCAGCCCTCTTGATTGATCACCGATAGATTGACATGCAGATTAATTTAATTAGAATCACCTCACTTGAGAAATGAAAGACAATGGCAAGGGGGCTAATAGATCTGCTCTTATAATGAGGCGAGCCTCCAGAGCCAGGGCAGAGGATTTCTGATTTATTTTGCTGAATTCCCCAGTCGCTCTGAAAGGCTCTTGCTTTAATTGTTCTTGGTTTTGAGAAGCTTTAGCCTCTGAAGAGGTGAAATGCTTTACAAGGATTGGCAAACATTGCTTCAACGCTCCCAGGAAGCGGCTACCTCTCAGCGTTGCTCCGATGGGGACACTTGAAGGATCACTTACAACAATTCAATGTCATCACTTGAATTGGATAAAGAAAATAAACTAAAAACTTTGCCATTCTACCTATTTCTCACCACCTATTAAACACTTAAAAATACAAAGTGAGTCAAGTGGCTAAACCATCTTTAGCCAAGCCAGGAAGCCTTTGTCTTTAAAAGGGGGAACGCAACAGAACAGTTTGCATGTCAGGATTTCTGATCTAGTCCATCAGAACACCATTCTGCAATGGATTTTTTTTTAAATACATATTATTAAAATACAGAATAAAGGATTCAGACAGTAATTTGGGGGGGAAAAAAGACAGCACCAAATATTGTAGGTAAATTCTTTTGAATTCAAACTAGTGGAGAAAAACATGCCAAAATGTAAAATTCCACAAGGATTTCAAATGGAATTTATCCTTTCCGCGCCTGGGGGGCAGAAGCAAGTTTTTGCTGTTTCCACTAAAATGTGACCCTACACTGAGTGGCACATAGCTTGCGAGAGCAGAAATGAGATTGCAACCATTGCAAATTCTTTGGGACAAGGATTTTTGGGCAAATCCTCAGCTGACGTCACTTGTCATAACGCCATTGACTTCTACACCAGTCTTCTGTGTTAGTCAGTAAAGTGCCAGGCACATTTAGGCTGATGTAGAAATATAATAAATAAAATAAATTAATAATAATAAATAATAATAATAATAGTAATAATCATAGCAGCAGAAGAATTTGAATTTCCTAGAACATCAAAAGCTTGAAATATTTCCCCCACAACTTGGCCCCAATCCTGCAAATACTTATGCATATGCTTCCTCTAAAGCATGTGTGTAGTCCCATTGAAGTCAATTAGGTTAAGCAAATGCTTAAAGTTAAGCATGTGTGCATTTCCAGGATCCAGAATTAAAAGTCTTCCTAAATTAAAAATAATACTAGCTTAGGGCCCAAACCTGCAAAGACTTGCACACGTAAGTAACCTCTCTCACACAAGAACTCCTAACATGGGAGTAACTCTGTTCATAACAGTAGATCCAACAAGGTCAGTTACGGGATCAGGCCTTTGTAATATTTTTCCCTCAGGTTTTGGAATGTTTTGATTTACTGAACTGTACCTTCCTACCTACCTCTTGACCAGGGAGTTTGATTTACTGCACAGAGACCACATTGGAGTGGTTCTTTGGAGTCGTTAGCAGAAGAAACTATAAAAGGAATCACCATGAGAATCTGTTTCCAGTGTCAGGAAATGCAGAAAAAAGTGGTTATTCTGGGTGTCTGTCTAAAAAAAAATGATTATTCATAGTGCACCTGTAAAAAGCAGCACACACGCTCTGCTTATTTCTTAAAATATACAATTTTATTAATGTAAGCACTCTGTTTTGCTAGGAATGTAAAAAGGATTTAGCACACACACATTAGCTAAATATTAATGCCATGACTATGTAGAGAGGAAAAATAGACTGTGTATTTGTTATGCACTGCACAGATATACTGGGACTTTTTCAGGGCACATATAGGCTTATAAGGTTCACTTTGATTTTTAATCCAAAATACAACCCTTGTCTCATTTTGATTTTGAAATTATCAGGATGTGTTTAAGTTCAAGCACATGCTAAAACTAATCGTGGAGAAATTGTAAAATTGTGTGTGGGGTGGGGGGGAAATCAAACTAGATGTGGAGTGGACAGTGAGACATCCGCAGAACAGCGGCTTTAGCAGGAGGGAAAAGAAACACTACAGTTTAATAAATGATTAATGAGGTGCTGACATATTAATGTAAACATGGGGACAACCAGGCCTGCCAAATCTCCAACCTTTCCAAATTTTGTCAACAAAACACATTTTTAATTTGGGTCAGGCAAACACGGAAAATGATTTTGAGCTTTAGCTTCAACCCGTCGTAGATTTTTAATCTAAATCCTCTATCAACACTGGGGGAAACTGGGGGAAGAGTCCTCCCCCACATCCTTTTACAACTTTATTCAGCCAGCCACCAGTATCATTCACGCTATATTATATAATGACTCTGCAAAGTATTCTGCCTGCCGTTAAATAGCTCAGTTGTGAATGTTTTTGGGAGGTCAGTTAAAAAACCTCTGAAACAAGAATGTTGGAGATCAAACTATTTATCCAGGTTTAGTACTGGGCCTGTTTATTTGTTATGGTGCATCACCTAATACATCAAAATTAAGCATCGCATAACTCCTCATTTTTAGCCACAGCCCATTAAGCTTTGCTAACTGATTAATACATAACGTGTTCCTGGTGTTTTCAATTTTCTCCGTTTTCCTGGCAGTGCCCTGATATTTTGGTTTATACCCCAGACACCTCGTGGCAAAGGCTGCAAAAATTCAATGACGATAATTTCCAGGCTTGAGATGTCTCTTGCTGCCATTTGCTTTAGGCCTTTGGCTTTGGGATTCACTAATCTGATGGTATATCTCACTGCTCCAGCTTCCTAATGGATGTCATGACAAAAAGGGATGGGAAACATCCTTATTTTCATCACCAGTTGGAGACTGCTTTGTGCAGTCTGTTTCCGTGATTCAGGTAACTCAAATAGACCTTGATTCAACAAGATACTTAAGACTGTGCCTAAAGTTAAGCAGGTATGTGCAATGCATTCAGGGAGATTACTCACATGCCTGAAGTTAGGCACATGCTTAAATACCTTGCTGAATTGGGGTCACAGCTCACACTGCTGTTTTCCAAGCTCCCTCTCCTCCTTATCCCTCTGGGGAGAGAACCTTGCATGTCCTAACTCCATTATCTGGGATTCGTGAAGCATCATTTTTGTCTCTTATGCAGATTTGCAGCAGGACACAAGTGGCTACCATTCAAACATGAGTGGCAGCATCCCATTAAGACAAGTTTGCAAGAGGTGGAGGTTGTGCTAAGCCCATCAGACAGTGCGGTAATGCGTTAGTGACTTTCTGGGTCTCCCTAATAAATGCATGTTTGGGGGGTTTATGCTCTGACTCGGCCACAAAAGTTTCCTCCCTATTGAAACCCGACACGTGTCAGCTTGCGTGCAGTTTTATTATAACAGCAACAACAAAATACCCAGGTTGCCCGGGGTTTATTAATTACACAAGTAGACAAAAAGTGTTTTAGTTCTGTGTGGTTTTTTTAGGGCAGAGAACCACCACGGGGCAGCAGACCAAGAGGGTAGTGGGGGCTACTGCCCCCACAATGGGAATATTGAGGGGAGTGGATATAGCTGATGTAGAGGCAAGAGGGGGACCCAGCTATATCCCATCCCCATGCAGGGGGGACAGGAGGGAGCAGAACCCAAAGCAGGGGTGGGGGAGCTGCAGCAGCACATCGGAGCAGGCCAGACCCCAGGGAGCAGGTAGGATTAGCTCTCTTCTCCCAGGCTTCTGTTATGCGGCCAGCGTATGGGGACCACACAGGAGTCACACAGTATATGCCTCCAGCCGGCCGGGAGAGACGGTCACTTATGTGACTCCTCAGCCCAGCCCAATCCAGCCACCCTGGGTCCCTGTGGAGACACTCAGCCCAGGGGAGGGGCAGGAGCATGTGTGCCAGTTGCCAGGCTGGGGTGAGGCCTAGAGCTGGGCGGGGGAGATGGGAGGGGGTGACAGCACACAGGTGCCAGCCACCGAGGGGGTAAGAGGGAGAAAACAGGGCACCAGCCACCGAGGGTGGCAGGGAGTACATGGCACCAGGTGCCAGCCACCAAGGAAATGCCGTAAGAACAGCCAGGATGCCCTCCCCGAGCTGCGTCTCAGTCGCTCCCGTCACTCTCCATCCTCTCCCCCTGCCCCCACCTTCACAGCAAGCTGCTCACCAGCCCCCATAATGCCATCGAATTACTATCTGTATTGCAGCAGCACTTAGGGTACGTCTACACACGCGAGGCCTGGCCGCGGCTGGCCTGGGTCAGCAGACTCGGGCTCCACACTCAGCTCCCCAAAACCAGCATACCCTCCGCCCCCTTCCCTTCACTTGTTAGCCATTTTGTGACTAAATGAGATAGGCTCCAGTTGACCCTTCCACAGTGAAGCCCACCGGGGAGGGAGAGAAAGAGGAAGGAAACTCTGCAAAGTTCATCCTCAGGTGGCATTAGCCTGGTGTACCTGGGCCTGTACTTTGCCACCACCACCTCCTGTTCCCCAACGCAAGACAGGGCCAGAGCATGGCTGCATTCCAGCAATCCCCAATGACTCCTTGGGCTTGGGGCCTTTTCCAGGCAGACAATGGAGATCAGCCCCAAAGATGAACCAGTTCCCAGATGATACCAGGATCAGGGTGGAAAAAAGTGGCATGAAGTAAGGAAGGAGGAGTTATGTTGTGTGAACGAAACTCCCTCACTTCTGTGTTGAAAGGCGGAGAGCCACGCAAACAGAGCCACATGGGACCATCTGGCCCCTCCCAGAAACACCGGCTATCCAGCTATGAACAGGAGGAGGGATAGCTCAGTGGTTTGAGCATTGGCCTGCTAAACCCAGGGTTGTGAGTTCAATCCTTGAGGGGGCCACTTAGGGATCTGGGGCAAAATCAGTACTTGGTCCTGCTAGTGAAGGCAGGGGGCTGGACTCAATGACCTTTCAAGGTCCCTTCCAGTTCTAGGAGATAGGATATCTCCAATAATTTAAAAAAAAAGACTTGAAATCTCCTCACTCTGACCCAAGCCTTTCAAGTTAGTGGGTGAGATCCTAGCCCCACTGAAGTCAATTGACCCCAAAGGGAGGTTTACACTGCAGCTGGGCGCGAGTCTCCCGGAGCGGGTAGCGCGGTACAAATAGCTGTGTAGACATTACAGTTCAGGCAGCAGCTCAGTCTCTCAAGCCCACCTAACCCCTGGGTCAGAGCTCAGTGGCTAGCCAGAGCGGCAACGGCCACACTGTGTGCTAGTGCGAATGCCTCTCTCTCCCCAGGCTGGCTACCAGCTGCAGTGCAGACGTACCCCAGGGGGCCAGGATTGCGCCCGTGAGCCAAAGGTGGATGCTCTGTACGACCACGCTGTGGTTTTGCTTGATACTTTTCTCCCCTAGAAGTGAAGAATGAAGCCTGTGTCTTCTACCCTCTCCAGTGACCAGCCGCTTTAGTGTAAGAAGTTTGTTGGTCTAATGCGAGAGCAACAAGTTCAAGAAGAAAACCCAGCTATTGCAAAAGAAAAAAAAAAAAGCACTGGCATGTAATGGATTTCTACAAGCTTTAATAGCTCACTGTATTAATGTATGAGCAGTGCTTTGCTCTGCTGAAAGTGATTAATTTCTTGAAAATGCTAAGGTCACGCTAATTGACATGACCTGTGTAATTAAGCAGTCTCTGTTTACACACTGAAAGCTCAACTGCTGTGAAGCTGGGTTTGCATGACAGAATGTCTTTACAAGTGAAGAGATCAACCACCTTTCTTATGCCCTACCTGCTCACCTACACGGGCTCCTGGTTGCTGTTCTGAGGGAACATGCAAAGGCATTACCATATGAAAATCAGCCCGTATCTTGGGGGAGTACGAAACTGGCAGTGCGTACATATCACGAGCCGTGTGCTTTGACAGGCCCCAGACCTGGCTGTTCATGCTAGAGTGCCCTACTGGCGAGAGCACCCTTGGAGAATACTTTTCCTCTTAGAGGAGACTCTATATTTTAATAAGTGGGAATAGCTCCCAGTGGCAGCACGGTATAGAGGATGGCACATGCAGCTGGACGTCAGGGACTCCTGGCATTCTAATCCCAGTTCTGACACTGACCGGGTGCATGACCTCGGCCAAGTCACTTCCCTTCCTGTATCCCAGCTGTACAGGAATAAATTATACTCACCTACCTTGTGGGGAACTACAGGGATTAACCTGTTAGCGTGCATACAGTAAAAGAAAGAGGCATTGAGTATTATAATCACTCATACAATGTGTACCACTTACAACTAAGTGCTGCGGTGGCTGGAAGGGGACTTAGAGCACCCTAAACTGCTTCACAGATGCTGGGCTTCTACACAGATGGTCCTTGGCCCACTTCCAGCCTCAACTACCTTTCTCTGACCCCCATGGATTGCGGGACAAACCCTTCGCTGCTTCTGGGTGAAGATTAACCCCAACCCCTGAGGACAGTCCTGAGTAAGAAACCTCATGGACCTTGCCTTCACTAAACTCCTGCATTGCCCCCAACGAGGGAGGGTCATTTCTCCACCTTACCGACCCTTGTAGGCAAAACATCCTCTGAACGATGACACGGGGGGTCCTTTGGGCACACATTTCTCACCATTGCCAATACCCGGCTGGCTCCAGCATTGGGAGGTCTCGTGTAGACAATGCTCCCATGGCCAGTGACGTTTTTAATTTCATATCCTTATGGCCCTTCGTTTTCAGTTTTTATTTTATTTATTTTTTCCTGGGGATTTATCAGTGTTTATTACCACAAGCCACAACAACAAAAACAGGTGAAAATCAGTGCAAAAACTATTAATAGTTTTTCTGGGTAAATACTGGGGTTTATTTTGGAGGACGGAAAGACGGGGGAGGGTGCGGGGGAGTATTCAGTAGATTAATGCTTTGATTTCCATTCATCAATGTGGTTTGCTGCAGAACTAAAACAGAACTCAAAACACGACACCTCGGAGTTGAAGAAAACAATATATCTCTAGACCCCAAATAAAACTTTTCATTTGAATAAACAGTTTACTGTTGTACACTTAGAACTACTAAGCTATAAATATTTACATTTAATAATTGGGCCACACCATTTGTAGCACATACACTCAACTTCATCCTATTCTCCTGTTTTTTGTTTTTTTTTAAAAACTTTCAAATACTTCCTTGTGTTCTGAAACATATTCTGATACAGATTTTGGTTTTCTTCCCGTTTTACTGTGTCAAATCTTTAAACAGTTATCTGCGAGCAGCTTGAGATGTATACGTGGCAGGCATGAGATTCATCAGTACATTCAGATGCGCACGCACTTCAGAGCTTGCCTGCCTGCCTGTTTGTTAGTCTAGAAGATACACACAATAAACATAGAGCCTTAGTTCAACAGGCAGTTTTGCATATACACACAGACTAATGTGTTATCGTAATACACCTATCTCAGGGAATGTATTGTATTTTCCCAATAAAACCAGTTAATTTTATACATTTGAATGATATAAAAGTAGGGTGAAAATCAGAAAAAAATGAATAAGACTTTTTGTATAACCTAGGAATTTTTTGGTAAAATTTGGTTTAAACTGAAAAGGAAGGAACTTACGTATCTTTTAGACTGGTACTGAGCATGGTTAAACAACACAATGGAAAAATATTGGTGGCTAGCTGGAGCTCTGTTCACCCCACCGCGCCCAGCCTATGTTTCCACGGGTGGGAGCTTACAATGGTAGGGAAGTATTTGCCAAAAACACCTTAGTGAAGAAAGAGACAGTGGGAGTTTTGCCTGAGTGAGGACTGCGCCAGTATAAAATGAATGCAATCTTTCAAAAAATAAAAAAAATCTTTCAAACTGCAGCAAATGACTCCCCAAGGGGAGCTTGTTTAGATTTTCAGCATAACCATATATCTGTTTTGGTGACAAGATTTCCCCCACTAATAAATATTGTTTGCTCACTTAAAATCTTTACATGAAGGCACAGTTGGGTCTTAAGGCAGAGCAGGATACCCTAGAGAGAAGCAACCCTGTGATTCAACAGAGAAACAATACAAGGTCACTTCTGTTTCTTCCCTTCACAGTTTTACTTCCTATGGGGATGGCATCATCTTCAAGTCTTCTCTTGCCCAGAGCATGACAATCCAAGAACTTCCTACTAATTTCTGCTATCATTGGGAATCCGAAAAATGGAGATCAGTATAGTAAATTTCAGCATCTTCCAGTTAATTCCCAGCTTAGTTTGGGTCAAATTATTTCTACCCCACCAGTTGATTATTTTTAAAGGAGGAAGCATGACATACTGACCTGGAATCTGCGCATGTCCCGGGGGTTTCCGGCATTTTTTAGGCAATTTTGGTTACATTTGAGAAAAAATTTCAAGAAGAACCTGTAGAGAAAAGAGACACTGCCATTAGCCTCTCAGATGCACGCAGCGTGTAGCACCATGCCCTTTCCTTTGTCTGATCCAACGAATCCTTACTCCAAGTAACAATCCTTACTCACACAAGGACTTCTCACATGGCCTCCAACCAGCAAAGCACTTCAGCATGTGCTAAAAATGACACGTGCTTAAGGACTTTGCTTTGTCACAGCCATACAGGTTTGCAGAATTGGTCCCTATGTCACTTTAAATGGCTCGTGTCACGGAATCATGCTGTCTTCCACAGCAATCAGGAAGTTAAAGAGACAGTTTCAGTACAGCAAAGAGAAAACAGAAGAATGCTGGCCAAGAAAACGTCTTTGCATATAAGAGGTCTCATCTCACAAGTTCATGTGTAGCGTGTAAACCTCAATTTGATGCAAAAATTTTAAAGCGTTCCGCACAATCTGAATCTTGATCCAACAATTAAACCAAATTTGTCAACAAAATTAAAGCTGGTTCGTGACAATTTGCATAAATGAATGAACAAAACACTGCGGGGGTGAGGGGAAGTCTTGATTAAAAGGCTGATCTCATGGAAGAAATGAAATGACTGCCCAGACCTATATGTAGCTTTAAGAAGAGACACTGCATTTTACAAGCCCCAAAAAAGCAAACATTTTACTGAAAATATTTTCTTCACTGTTATGCACCAATGGACCGTAAACCCATAAAGACAAGTCGATGAATAATAGTGGGTCTCATATTCCTGGCTCCCTCCTCACGAGCCGGGGTTTATCAGCCTTTTGTCCAAAACAAACTACAGCCAGGGCTCTACTAAAGAGAACTGTGTAAAATTAAATCCTGCACCAAGCTTTAAAACCAGGCACAACCAGACAGAGCATGATTATATCGGCAATAGCTGTTGATTAACCAGGCAGAGGCTAATTTACTCTGTCTCCACTTATAATGAGGCATCAGGGGATGATTGTTTGTTATTGTTTTACTTAAAATCAGAAAGTTAATTTTTTTCAAGCATCCATCCTGATCCCCGGTGAGAACCCACCGTGGCCACTAAGTGGCATAATTTGCATATGCCGAAATCAAGAAGGGCAAAACTGGGCTCGTTGCATGGAAACATTTCACAGCTCCATTTTGCGGGTTGGTATTCTGTGATGCTGCTCCCCTGCTCCGCTGTGGAACTGCATCCTAAAGAGGCCTGTTTGACTGTTGTGCCAGCTCCTTCACGCTATAAAAATCATATTAGACAATGGCCGTGGTGACAAATTTAAACTTCAAGGGGCTACTCTCATTCAAGGAAACCAAAGAGACCAACCGATATAAAACCATAAGGAGCCATAAGACACTTTCAACGGCGGATGGCAAGGGCGCTGTTTGTTTATGCTCAATTAAAGAGGGGGATAAGCCATTGCATTTTCTCATCAAGTAGGTCTGGATATTCAATAACCGAAAGTTGGTGCTATTTGTCGTGTGTGTGTCTTTTTAAGCCTCTAATGGCCAGCTGTGACAGCCTGACTCCGATTGTGTAGAAGGAGCTGTCAGCACAAAGCCCGGCATCTTGAATCCAGACAACTGCTTGCCACCAGTCGAAGGTCTGTACTCGTGCCAGAATGGATTTTGAGAGACAAGCAAATAGGGCATTAATTCCGCCAAAGAAAAACGAAATGCAGGGAGAGTTCAGGATCTTACACTTCAGATGATGGCTTTCCTGTCAACAGCCCATCATTTAGCTCGTGAGCTATGAAGGGCACGGACATCAGATCCCCTTGCCCTAAGCTGGCCCTGTCATGCGGAATGCTGGCAGAATAGTGAGACCACCCCTCTGCGAGAGATTGCTGGCTGAAATAAAAATCCTGGCCATCTGTTGGGAGGCAAAGACGTCCCTGTCAACTGGTGCCTGGAGCCTCAAACAGGCCCTTATGTGGCAAAGTCTCTCAGAACTGCTTATTCTTTAGGGAAAAGTCTGCTCTGCCCCAGGGGTTTACTAGAGAATTCTTCAGAGTTTTCCAGAATGTAGGAGCCAAGCAGCTGACCACTTTGGCTTGAACTTCCCTAAAGGAAAATATTACCGGGAAGGGAGGGTGGGAGATGTAACAGTTAAAAATATCTGCACTGAAAGATGGAGTCAAACGTGCCATGCAAATGTAGAAAACATTGATCATGTTAACATTGCATGGCATGTGTAAACACTGGGGGCGTGTGTGTGTGCGCGCTCGCACGGTGATCAACTCAAAAGCCCCCCCAGAATAGGCAAAGCTCTTAACGGAGCCCTCTTTATCAAAACTCTAAGCTTTTCCTCTGCTTAACAAGCTATGTCATTCTCTTGTTTTATAGGCTGGCGCCAGATCAAAAGCACCGAACACCTACATGAAATACAACAGCTGGTCTCTGGGGTCTGCAAAGTCTAATTCAAAAGCTCCACAATTGTACCATAGTGACATGGGTGCATCTCTCCTGAAGTCAATGGGCTTTTCATCCACAGAAGCTGACGAAGAATTGAGGCCTATTTATTTAGTTCTATCAAACCCCCCAAAATTGGTGAATTCTATAAACTCCAGGAAAGGAATTTTTTTTTTTTTAAAGCCACAGCATTTTGGAGAGGAATTTTCAAGACACAGAGCTTGCCCCTTATAATTTCTCTTACTTTGTTTTAAAAAGGAATCAGCTGATAAAATACTCTATCCCATCTTGAATTCTTATTCTACCGAGAGACAAACCAAAATATGGGCTGAATAATGTCTCAGAAAGCACCAACTAACGCAGGCTCGGTGGCCATGTGCATCATGTTTTGCCCTAACCCGTGAGAGACCTGGGTTTGATTCCTGGCAAGCAGAGTACCTCGCATCCTGTTCTGCACAAATCTCTGTGATCCGCTTCAGTTGGGTCGCACAGGTGACATGGAGGGAAGAATCTGACCCAGTGTTAGCTGGCTCTGAAGGGAAAACCACTTTTGGCTGGAAACCAGGGGGCTAGAATACCACTGCCTATCATGCTGACAAATACTCTCTCACTGTTTCCTTGTACTCCCCGGTGTTTCTGTATCCATCTGTTGTCCCTCGTCCTATTCTTAGATTTTAAGCTCGTTGGGGCAGAGACTGCTTTTGTTCTGTGGTTTGTACAGCACCTGGCACAATGGGGTCCCAGGCCACAACTGAAACTCTAGGCACTACAATAATACAAACAAATAATAATAATACAGAAACAGGGGACTCAGAGGCCACGTGAGTATACAGGATGGCTTAACTCAAGAGCGTTATCTTAGACTAGGTCCACACAGAACTGTTATACGGGGGTTGTACTAGGGCTGCCAGAAACTAAGTGGTGCACATGCTCTAGACGCAATCCTACAGTGATTAACACAACAGTCCCCAGCCAAGCCCCTACCTTTGGGTGTTTTACAATCAAACAAAACACATCTGCTAGCCCCTCCCACCCAACCCCCACACACAGATTAATAGAGCCAATGAATGAAACACACTGTGCCCGACCCCGCTGTAGAGTGCAGCTGTGGTACACGCCCCCTCTAGGTCTCTGGCACTGCGCTACGTGTACCCCCAATGCAGACATATTGCACACTGCCCGTCAATACCTGCACCCTTCAGGTAACACAGAACTGCTATACGAGGGCTGTACTAGGGCTGCCAGAAACTAAGTGGTGCACATGCCCTAGACGCAATCCTACAGTGATTAACACAACAGTCCCCAGCCGAGCCCCTACGGGCCGTCCAGTACGAAGGGGTGGTCCTCGGGCCAAGTACCAGTGATAGCCCCTTGTGGCCACTGCTCTTCTGGAGGCAATCACACTGGCCTGCAGATTCCCTGAGCACTCTTCAGCCCTTGTGCCTCATTGGGGTCCGTCTAGACAGTCCCCTTCTTTGCAGACCACTCCCGGGTCTGCCTTTTTGCAGTGGTTGCTGCTCCCCTGCCAGTAACAGCCTGCGTCATTGCCCAGCTCTCAGCCTCTCTCCCCCAGCTCCCGGGATGCCCGTACTTCACTCTGCAATGATTTCCCAGGTTGCTGCCTCCTGTTCCCGAATCCTTTCTGAGCCTGATCCTCGCGGACCACCTTCCTGTGCCGGAGGGGACCCCTCTCATGGCCAGATGTCACAGTGGAGGCTAGCTGAATGCCTCCAAAATGAGCCAAAGCAAAAGATATGTCTAGCATGGAGGTCAAGGTAGAGGCTCGAACCCGATATGACAGATGGAAGTACAATTCTGCTTCTTATTGGGGATCTGCCCATAACTATCATCTCCGTCCCGCCGTGGTTTCCGATCGCATGGCCAACCTGTCCTCAGAAAATAACTTTCTGCACTGGTTTGTGCAGATGCTGAGCTGAATCCACCACCCAGCGTCTACATTAGCTGATGATGGTGATGTGCGTTATCAGCCATAGGCTGACTACTTTTGTCAATATACAAACATGTCAATAGCATTCTGGGTGTCCCCGGGAAAACATAGCCCGTGTCCTCCATGGCTTTGTTCAGAGGTTGTCTATTCCTCCTGCCGGACTGCCCCTTGGGTGTGGTTATGATAAGCCTGGGTCTGGGTAATATAGTTTTTATCTGGAGAAGCTGCCACCCACTTTTTCAGTGAATTGAAGCGGAAGACCTTTGCACTGTCTGATCGAGTCAGACCTCCCAAACTCGTGGCTTCCCTCCAAAACTGAACATACTCCGGGATTTTGAAATCTAGACACTGTCTCCTTGACTTTCCTCCTCCGGTAGCACTAGTGTTTCATGGCCTTAGTCAAACCTTTCGGATCTATACAAAGCCTCAACTGCTTTGGGTTTACTAGCGACAATACAGTAAATCCAGTCAGCTGGTGCCTGAATTCACGCAAGAACATCTTATTTTATCATGTTATTAAGTACAACTTTCACTTTCTCCCTCCGCTTTCGGGACATTATTTGGTGCGTGCATATTTGGCAGCAGACTGGGATCTTTACAAGTACGATGTACTATATCTTTAATGCATCCCAGTTCCTTAAATACTTTGGATTCTTTCAGAGGACATTTTGCCTCTTGCTCAGAAGACAACCTGCTTGATCAGATCCATTTGCAGACTGCTCTTCAACCAAGCACACATGGGACATCCCACTCTGCCTTCCAAACCCCGCAGAGTGACGTCTGTCCTTGAACAGACACCCCAGAGTGGTTTTGCCACATAGGCTCATTTTTTGCTCACTATAGGAAACAATATTTTTTATTTTAGCATTGCAGTCGCTAATCCATCTGTAAGTGATAACCTTCTCTGGACCTAAAGATCAATTATACTACCGATAATTAGATCTCCAATTAGTCTAGATACAGCTTTTTCACGCAGGTTTGTAATATTATTGTCAATGGCCTCACCTGACAGCTTGGTTTTCTATGTATGCCTTTCTCGGTTTTGCATGCATCAAGTTATTCTTGACATTTTTTCAGTGACGTTGTCTAGCTGTTTGCAAATCCCCCCCATGCTCCCCCTGGAATCAACTGTAGCTTCTCAATGCCTCTGAGCTTGCAAATCACAACAGCATGGAGGATTTCACCCTTGCAGCTTTCTTTGCAAGACCATTTAACTTCCAGAAATATTAGAACTGTTGCAATCATCTCTTCCAGCCATATGCTAGGTTGCCTCTGAGCCTGAGGCAGCTTCATTTGCTCCAGTTTTGCCAGTGATTTAGTTTACTTCTGACACCATGTATTATAGGTGTGATACACAGGGCTGCTGGAAAGAAAGTGTTGCTTCTTTGCTGCTCCTAGCGCACTGACAAGGATCGGGGTTCTGAAAGGTTAACACCGCTGTCGCATGGCAGGGGTCGGTATTCAATGATTCCAGTGGCTACTCTCACACTTGAGATTCAACATTACAAGGCCAAATTCTATTCTCAGGTACACATGAGGAACTGCCATAGGGTCGGACTATACTGCAGGAACGTCCGTTCAAGGTGAGCTGCGTGCAAGATGCAGCGTCAGTCCTCATCTCAGTGCAACAATAGGCCCACAGTCAGCTTCATGCATCTATGGTAAGAATTTGGATCTGGGTTAAGAAAAACCCATTCTGAAGAAGTCCCCCAAAGGCCTCAAGCATGGAATAAACCACCCTAAACCCATATTTACATTTTAGAAGACAGAACTGAAGGGCAAACGCAGTAAAACAGTTCATTAGGTAACAGCTTGTACATCATTAATTATTATGCAAAACATGGTTAGAGATCCAGGCGGCACAGACTGACTTTCCCAACCCCTGGAAAATCACGTTTGGATGTTTCTATCAGTCCCCGCAATGCCGACAGTCGCAGAACAACAACAAAAATAGACATAACGTAAGGCATAAAAAAAAACCCTGTTTACACCCTTAGTGTCTGTTGAAGCTATTTTAAGAGTAGACGCAAGGCACGGTCACAAGAACGTAGGCTCTCGTCCTGGCCTCTGGCTGTGGCGTATCTGAATACAGACTGCATTTGCAGCCACCACTGCACCCTGGTCCTTTGAAAGGAGCCTGGGCGCTTCAGAGGAAGCTGCACTTTGCACAGTATCTTGTGCCCAAGGGGAATACTCTACTGATGCCTACAGGCATCTGATTCATGGCGAGTTGGACTTTACTCCTCAAGCGATCCCATCAGGATGACTCACCGGTAGAGCCGGTCAGAGAATGATTTTTATTCCCCCAGGTTGAAAACAAAGAAAACTATTATTTTGTCAAAAGTTTTCAATTTTCAGCAAAAATCAAAAAACAAAACCAAAGTTCAGCCAAAACTGGAACAGTCTGGTTCAGAAATGCCACTGCAGTGCCTCATGCTCCCACTGTCCTCTACAGGTTGGCCTCCTTCATCGGACTACGCCTCCCATAATGCACTTCTCCCCAGCCTTGTCCCCCCATGTCCCCTCTTTTCCTTTGTCCTTCCATCCAGTTGATTCCCTCCTAACTAAACCCCACCCTCAGCCATTTGCTGACCATCCCATTGTCCACTTTGTTTGTGGGTTATATCCCTTTATCTGTCTTTTCTATTTATACTGTAAGGTCTTCGGGACTGTCTATTATCCTGTTTTTGTACAGGACTGCTAAGCCCAGTAGGGTCCCATTGTTGGTTGGCCCGTGATAAAAATAAACAAAACAATAGTAATATGCGAAGGATTTGACCAGGGGCTCTTGCAGGCCAACATGAGGAGGGTTATAAATTAAAACTAAACATTCTTTTAAAAATAAAATAAGATCCGAGTGGGAAGCAAGACACATCTCTCCATCACGGCCCAGAGGGAGATTTAAGAGAATTCAAACACGGAGGGTTAGCAGTAGGACTTTCTTTGCCATTGCCACAATAAATATGTCTGTTGAAGGGGAAAACATCGTTGGAAAGGGAAGACCTGCATTCCTGATGCGGAAGAAAAGCTTGTTTGTTCCCAGTACATTGGAGAAATTGTTCGAGAACAGTTCATCCATGTGAAAATATGACAGCTGTAAGGCTGCCAATCTCAGCGAGACCTGTGGCCATCCAGTGAGTGAGTGCTGCTTGCACAACTTAAACCTGTCAGAGGGCAAACAAAACCTACCCAAGGTTTCAGAGGCCAAACAAAACGTGCCCAAGGTTTCAGCGCAGGGCAATACTGGACTCTGGGATTAGAGGCTGTCAAACAGGGTTTTCTATGTGTCCGTCTCTCTGTAAAATTAGTAAAACCTCCAAAATACGAATATTGATGTAATATCTTGCAACTGGCCAGCAGATGAAAGAATTTCAGGGCCATTTTGCAGGAAAACTCCAATGCAGCACGGTATTTAAGCATGTATATAACCCAAAGCACATGAGTAGCCCTACTGACGCCAATGGGAGTACTCCCGTGCTTAAATACCCTGCTGAACCAGGGCCATTATGAGCTGAATCACCTCCTCCTGTGCTAAAACCATGGGAAGGAGCGCAGGGAAGGAGCTGCAGTCCAAAGGCAATAGTAGCGGAAAATATCAAGCAGACAAGAGCAAGTTATTTCATTTCTAGTGCAAACCAGGCACTTCCTACCAATTTGACACTAGGCACCAGTCCCCTTGCACACACCACAAAGCAACACCAGAACAGACACCTGGGCCACTTGATCCACTTATTCAAGTTTCTCTGTCTCCTTTTCAGTGCACCACCTCCCCTTCTCCATCAGTCACCTCCACCATGTCTTGCTGTCAATCACAGTCCTTCCTAGTGCCCTAATGTCAACCAGACAAAGGATACCTACATTGAATTATTCAAATGAAAACCAACCAATGTGACTATTGCCATTTAATATTAACCACGGCCTTTTGTGCCCAAATCGAACATCTACGGGGCATATGTGAGGATAGCAGAGTGAAACTCTAGTATTAAAAAAACTCCACAATTGCTGCTGATAACTTCAGGAGAAAGAAGAAAAACACACTATGTATTTAAAGACCTGTAATTTCCATTTAAACCCAAATCCAGCATTGCACCATTGTCCGCGTACACGTTAGGGGCCACATCAGGTACCCTGATCACAAAAGAAAAAATTGAAGGCTTACACCAATATTTAGCAGCATGAGACTGTGCATGGAAATCAAATACAGGCATGGGGGAAACCGCCTATTACCCACATGTTCACAGCTGGATTTTTAGTCAATAAACAGCAGTAGCCACCTTTTGTGGCATTTTTACAACTGGAAATTTATTCTACAGAAGAGAAATTAAACATTGCAGTCAGCCCCGCCACCTCTCCCCCAAATGTAACCACTCTTCATTTGTCAAACTACCTTCATTAAAAAATAAATAAATAAAAAGGACCCAATCTTCCTCTTCCCGATTTCAACATTCTCAGTGGTTCTAAGGGCACCAGATCAGATCCACAGTTTGCATTACAGAATGTAAAACTATTTATTAAGAAAGCGCAACCCAGCAACGAAATTATGGGAACAACTTTCCTTTTACTGAAAAAAACGCATCTTCCAGCTGAAGTCCAGAAAAGGTCCCTGAGATGTGATCGGACATGACTTGTGAGCCTCTCACAGCAGGGCCCTGATTACTGACAGATCCTATTGGTGCTGCCCTAATAATACAGACAGAATAGACGGGTATTTTTGTGAACCTGTTCTGAATTCCAGAGCTGGCGCAGGAAGCATTTTGCTGCTGTGGGTATAATAAATACTTCAGCATTGCAAATAGTTGGAGAAGAACCCGTATAATCACCGAATCACAAGTTAGAACTGCCCAAAGGCAGCCTTAAATTACTCACTGCTTGCTTCACCGAACGTTTCAAGTTGGTTTTCCGTAGGTCTGTGTGCTCTGTGCGGCGAAGTACAGTATAGTATAGCAATTTTTCATCTTCTACATTCTTCAGCTCTCCAATACCAAGTGTTCTAATGCATCATAGAAACTTAGGCTTCTTTGGAAAAGTGTGCTTTGAATTTTCCCTCCCAAGTGAGTTAAAATCCCAGAGAGCGTTTCAGTCTTTCATTATGAATAGAATGAGGCCACGGAATATTCGCCCGGCACCAAAAGACAACAGTGCAAAATACGGCAAAATATAAAAATAAAAACATTGCAAAATAATTCAGAGACAGGTCTGAAGTCTCTCTTTTCCCTGTTTTAATTTTTCCCCTGGGGACTGGCGTATAATTCTTCTCAAACGGGTGAAAAAGTTATTCAGTGATTGCTGGGGACTGAATATTTCTATATGCTCCCATTTGCACAGCATTCCATTTATCTGCAATGTTTATTGCAATCCAACTGGAACTAAATACCTAAAACAAACAAAAGGTTTGCAGGGTTTTACACCATCTGTGCACCAAGTATCCAAAGGTTCACTTAGAATACCGAGGTGCAATGGATAGTGTACATATGTACACACACACACACACAATGTAGGCATAAAGGGAGGGTGTATCCAGCTACACATACACAGATACACAACTGCAGTTGTTACTTTACTCTGTGCAGATAAGGAAGTCTTAAGCTCTGTTTTTCTTTAAGACCCTTGCAGTCACTGCCTGTTCTTTACGAGCTGAGGGGTCAGTGCTTTAGCTGAGCCTGTGACAGGCCTCTCCAGAATTAGAGTACTTTATTATCACATTAGTACAGGGAAAAGTCACATAACTAACAGAATTTATCCTCATTTATTCCGTAAAAGCACTAATATTCAATCACTCTGCCATTGTTTAATTACTCGTCCTTACACTACTTTTTTCCTTACTTGACCCTTCAAGTACCAGGGTAGGAAAATGTGTTAAAACTATTTTTTTAATTCCACTTAAAATGCTAGACTTTATTCCCTGGAATAAGTATAAAACCAGCACCAGGGTCTGTCATAGTTCACACAATGCCAGTGCATTAGCAGTCATCACGGTGTCATACTTGTGCTAGAAGAACCTGTGTTCAGTGTAAGTGATGACAGATAACAGAATTACTGTTAATTGTAATAGGATACTGGTATTCGACTGCCTGTTTTCTCGTGGTAAACTAGTGTAACAGTTCTTAGGCATCAGTAGCGTCCAAGATACAGTTTGTTAAAGAAAACGAAAAGAGTCAACAATCTCCACTTCTGTCTTAACACACTAGGGAAAATAATACGGGCGTCTTAAAATGTCGCCCTCAGCTGCACGCGGTGGTGATGCTAATTCTTTCATTGGGGTATTAATGAAATCAAGATTCACAGTGAAAATATTTAACGACCACTCCCTTCTTTCTGACTGCCTGTTTGTGGCTCAATTAGATACATAGATCAGATGTTCACCCCTTAGCCTGTGTGCAAAACTGCATGCACAAACTTCGGCTTGCACATGCACTAACGAGCCTTTAAATAGCCTGGCACCTGCGCACATTACAAGTGTTAGCATAGGAACCTGCAAAACCCAAGGGGGTCAGACTAGTTAAAGGGCATGCGCCAAACAAACTTTTCAGCTGGTGTCTGAACCTACAAAGTGCAGATGCAATTTTGTGCCCTTCTGGATAGAAGCCCTAATTAGATCAGGTTAGATGGAGACATTACATTATCTCAACAATATTTTCTTTACATGCAAAGCCCAAAGCCTGCTTTCAATTTTTTCCCCTTGATCTTCTTAAAGAAAAGATCTGGTAATTATTTAGTATTAACAAAAACCATGTAATTTACTCAAACTGACATGGAAATTTCTGACTGGCACTGGGGACAGGTTTCAGAGGGAGAAAGAGGAAGAGACATGCAATTTGCGTGTGCATTTTACCATTTGCATGTGCATTTTACCATTTGCATGTGCATTTTACCATTTGCAATCTATGTATATCCATACTGCGCCATAAGCAACAACACATGAGAAACAGAGAGGTGCACTACCAAAATGCACCATGTCTGGAGAGTATTATGACCCAGGGACTATGGCCCAAGAGCTTTCAACCAGCTGAGAAGTGTAGAGATCTGGTACAACACAAATGCATGCCCTGAAATATGCTACTGAAATGCTTTTGGTTACATTTGAGCAAAAACCCCTGGAAGATGAGTCCGTATTTGTTTTATTATACTGGATGCCTGCATAGTTGGTGACATGATCAGTCAATCAGATTTCCTCCATCTTCACGTGCATGCGTGTGTGTGTGTGTGTGTACACGCACGTGCCTAGGGAAAGATTTTTCAGCAGTGTTCAGGATTGGTCTCACTTTGCTCTCACAAAAGTCAAATGAGAGTCTGACCATTGACTTCAGCAGAAGCAGAGTTAGGACAGCACGGAGTGCTTCTGGAAATCCACTGTGAGTAAAGGGGCTCCATTGCATCCCACAGCAATGTGTGAGCCTCAGAAGGATAAAAATCTTTCTCTTTTTGTTAAATAAAAAGGGTGAGGACAATGATTTTGCTTTCTGATACAACACTACCGGGTTGTTGTTTTTTAAAAAAAAAAAAAAACATTAGCAACATTATTTCAGTTTGGACTTGCTATTTTCTTTTAAAAATGGTGATCATAATGGCTTTCAAATTACACAGATAACTCAGTGTTCTAATTGCGCCTAATAGACTTCTACAGTTTCAGTTCAATCATTAGACTGGATCAACAATCTTGCCCAACTAATGTCCTGTGTCTCCCAGTCACAGGCACTCATGTCTACAAGCAAAAGCCTTTTGACTTATAACATTGACATCAACTGTCATTACATTTGCCCACAACATCCTGCACATATGCAAGTTAAAGGGCTCTCGGCTTCAGCTGTTCCTCTGTGTCAGTATCACAGAGAGTGTGAGAGACATTCCAGAGCCTCTGGATTAACCTCGGGGATGACACCCAGTTTCGTCTTTAGCCGCACTAAATCCTCAGCAAAACTCTAACAGCCATGGCTGATTTAGAACCTAACCTGTAAATCTCCTCTTCACACAGTCCTACTAAGGAGATGAGTGGGAATTATTTCACCCAACCTCTCTGGATATTCATAGAGCAATCCCTGTAGGCGTTGATGTGGTTAAGCAAAGGCCGCGTCCCTTGGCATGCAAATATCACCCCCAAAAGTACATGTGGCACGATTATGTGAGATGGAGTAACAGGAGAGAAGTGCCGTATCTGCTGAGGACATATGTTGACATGGAAAAATCAGGTCACAGATTATACCATGAATGAAATCCTCATATCATCTAAACCAACGGGAGTTCTGCCATTCACAGTAACGGGGCAAGGATTTCACCCCGTATCTTTCCTCCCTAGGTCATAAGTAGGGAGCACATTTGCAAGGCTGAGTAGACTAGGTGAAGGGATTCAATCTGATGGAGATTCTGCTGGGAGGCTTACATGTTGATCCTATCTTTACTGTTACTGGGATACTACAATCCAGGAAGAGCCTAAATAAGGCGTATACGGGATATTCTTAAAGAGTCCGTCGAGGATGCCCACGGCATGGAATGGAGGCTACATAATAAATAAATAAAATAAATAAGTACCCGTCAAAAAAAAAGTTAAAGAACAGAACTGAACACTGCACTGAGCTCCTTAACACAAGCTGGATAGCTCATTTCGTATTCCCATTGTTTCACAGTGTTTAAGAGCATACAGCTTTCTCACTTCCTTTGCAGCAAGGCGCTCTGGCAATACGGATGGGATCCGGAGCGTTGTTGCTATTTTAAGTGCTGGAAGGAAGCAAGGAACTGTTCAGGCACTCAGCCTGAGCTCTGCGTGTGGCAGTGCAGCAGGGGAAGGTGGGCCAGTGGTGTTTTGAAGATGCAGAATTGTCACAAGGTATACGCCTTATTCTCAGTGGAATTTTTCCTCATGCACGTGCAGGAGGCACCCTGGCATTGGACAAGATTTCTGCAAGCTATTGCTGAGAGAGAGAGCATTTTGTTTTTTTTTTGTAAAGATGACGACACCATACATGGGGCAGGAGGTGCCATCCATAAATACTGCATATGCTGCAGGATTATATCAACCTCGCTGGAACGAGACATTGTAAACGTTTTGTTCATTTTCTGAAAAAATTAGGTGCAACGTTACGAGAACTGAGGACAAAGCAGTGAGACTTGGACATGCAGGACAAAGAACTTTGTAAGCCAGTGCTGATGCAGTGCACTGTTACCTTTCACACCAATTCAGCCAGGTCACGCGGCCAGCAGGAATAGTGCAGCCAGGGAATGGCAGTGAAAAACTTTTCTGTCTGTCTGAACATTTCCGGCTAAGGATACCCCCAGGACAAGAGGGAAATAGACTAAACCAAAAGCTCAAAATGACAACAGAGATAAGACCAGTGACGGGCCTAGTCCTAGTGGCAGGGACCAGTGTGTGATGGTGTCTTCTGGGCAGGAGGGTGATCTCTGACAAGGAATGCCAGACATGCCTTTGCTGGAACCAGAACTGTTAACATTACAGGACAGGAAGCCGGGTTAGTCCCACCCTATTGGATCACTGGGTGTGTCACTGGGGTGAAAACAGATACGAGATCTGTGATCCCACCTTCATTATTCCTCAGGTAGATTTTAGGACAGAGGGTTTCGCAAGGTTCTATATGAATCACAAAGTACTGCTGTATTATTTATTATTACAGTGGGTCAGCAGTAACAGTGGTTGTGGTGACAAGCAGAGCTAAAATGATCAGTGAGTTACCAATTTACAAGGACAGAAAGGTAGGCACTCTGGCTTATCTTCTTCAGAACAATAGAAGTTACAATTAATTCCATTGGCTAGAAAGTGCTTACAACCCAACCATTCCAACGGTTCCATCGGCTGTTTCTTTAAGAATGACTGTGTTGGCAACTGCTGGAGAGCCAGCAAAAATGTCCAGTATTGAATGTCAAGAGTGATTTTTGCTTAATTTTGCAGCCTTTTCAAAGCCCCAGGAAAGTCTTATTTATGAAGACCCAAACTGCCCAATAATCCAGTTAGACTCTAAACTATTAATCTATCTATAAATACACAACTATAGCTAACAGTCAGTTAAAACGATATAACATGATCACTGCCAAAAACACTGTCAACTCAGAAGTCACAGGCCAGATTCGGATCTCAAGATGTATCAATGTAAATCCAGATTAACTTCATAGATTTACATAGGTGCAGCTGAGAGAATCTGTTCCTGCACCATTTGCTATGCCACAATAAACATAAATGGAAAGTAAAGACAGATCCATATGCCCAAAAGGCCAAAGAAATGCTGATTTGTTGTATACAGAACAAATAATTGTTATAGCATGTCAGAGCATACTCTTACTTCTTACTCTCTCTTTACTGTCCACACATAAATTAAGAGATAGTTTAAGGAAATACTGTTCACTGCCATTGACAAACCTGTAAGCGATCGCATCTGCTGTAATGCTAGACAACATGTGAAAATCCTGTTCTTTTTAACAAAGACAACGTCTCCCAACTAACATGCAACACTGATAGGTTAATACTTAAACCGTGACTCAACAGAAGGAAAAAATTAAATCAAACAGATTTTAGAACAAATTGCTTATGGTTTGGGTGTTTAATAAATTAAATAACAGTACTCCTGTTAATACAATGGGAATCACGAAAAAAAATCCAGTAAAACGACAGAGGGTCTAATTTTGGGGTGTACTGTGCAGAATTTATTAACACAAACACAAAATGACTTAAATGTCCCCAGCTACACAACTATAGGGTAAATTCGATCTTCAGTTATAACAAGGCATCTCCACTGAGTATTTCTGTAGTGGGGGTTAATGGCTATAGCTACTACGGACAAGATATGCCTTACTGTACTTCGAGAGAAACGAAGACCCTCTTATCCACTGAAGCGAGACAGAGGATTTCAGACAGTCAGAACAAAAAGTACCTGAGCTGGATTTTGGGAAGGACTCGGAGGATAAAACTCTTGTCCTTGCAACAAGTGCGATGAGATTTGCAACGCATACGGGTGGTCAAAGCCCTGATTTTATGTCTCTCCTGAAAGACAGCACCTCCAGCTGCACTATGGTCCCACTGCGAGACTGGTTCAGTCATCGCTAAAAGGGAAGAGTATCTCCTACTGAATCACCAAACTCCACCTGCTACAGCACCTGGGTTTTTTCCTTAGAGGTCTCACCTTTCTAAATAAAAACCCAGTCTATTAATGCACGCAGATAACTCCATGCAGCTTTACATCCACTTTTTTGCTTTTGTATATTCCATAGATTTTTTTTTTGGAGAAAAAGAATCAGTGATTTTTGGCACAAAAATCAATTGCAGCCAAGTGATACATGGCAAGTTTCACACCAACATCAGCGTCTTGCAATAAACATGTTACACTGTTTTAAATTCTCATCAACATTCATTTAGAAGGTATATTCTACCATTTAACTTTGCACAGAACACCCGTTTATCACAAAGCAGGAGTAGAATGCAACCTGACTTCCTTTGTCCTAGTAAATGTTGCGGGGGGGGTAATTCATTCTGCTTTTGAGGACCACACAGTAATAGAAATAAATGTTAATCAGAGGAAGTCTTGTATGAAATTGTAGGCAATAATGCACTGGGGATAAGAAACGCCCCGCAAAAAAAGAACACCCTCTGAAAATGACTTGCCTTCAGCGTTGCCAATGATTTTAGGATGCTCTGCAGAAAACTTGTCTGGAATTGCTATTGTGTTAATAGTCTAGAATACAGATGGCTCCAAGCCAAAACCCTGAATCAAAATATGTCTCAGCGCTGGGGAACTTTGAGTCCAGATCAGAACTTTGTGGCTGGACTCCTGCTTTATAAGGGGTTGAATCAAAAGTCCAGATTGGAACATACACAAACTTTCGAGAAGTCCAAATTTCAATCTAGAAGCTCATCAGAAATTTCTAGCTCAGGCCCCATCTTGAAGACTAGACTGGAAGATCAGGATGTCTAAGGGTGACACTGTCCTTGGAAATCTCTCTATCATTTCTTTTAAGTGTGAAAGAGATGCTGAGTTCCCTCACTTCTGTGTTTCCTATTTTCCCCCAAACCGTCTCTACCCATCACTCCTTAGAGACACTGGCAAACGAAGCACCCTTTAGGCTGGATAAATCTCTTCCCAAGGAATGCCGTCATTTTTCTCACATCACAAACCTTCCAGTCTAACACTTGACAGCCTCGATCAGGTGCTGTCCAAACATTTATTAAAACATTTTAAATGATGAATATATCCAATTATTACTATTAATGCAGCTAATACTGACTAATGAGGGGGAAACATACTAGCTTGTGTCCCGCAATTCATTACCCCTGCCTTGTCAACAATTCAAAGCCCCAAACCTAATCATCCATACCGGGCCCTGTTATATTTCACACATCACATTTAATAAGTCACTCAGTGCCTATAAATTAATGTAACATGTCGGCATTTATGAGTTGCCTTTGTCGCTGTTAAAGGATGTGCCGGCCCAGTCTACTGCAGCTAGGCAGTGACGAATGATGGAGGATGATTTCTCTTCAAACTGCAAACTATACACTGGGGACCACAGCAGTTGTAGTTGTGCGTGCACACACACACACACACAATTTGTATGCATAAATGGTACATAATATGGAAGAGTGTGTGCACATATCTGCATGTATGTATTTTATAAACAGGTCTACCCCCAAAAAAGTATAAGGTATGCATGTGACACGTTTCACCGTCCTCTTTAAATTGCTTCTTTTAAAGCCAATTCAGTTAAGTTGGAACAATGCTCCCCATAGGTGTGGTCAATGCCCATTTACTATTGGTTCCGGCTCCTGTGATATTTCCATTTTCAGCACTTTCAAAAATACAGCCCAGGGACGGAAACAGCAATGGAATGTTTAAACCCAGCTGTGTTGCAAAAGGTGCTGTTAGATTGTGTATGATACACATGGCACCAATAGCTGAGTTAGGTGGCTGATTTTGGGGGGGGGGAGGAAGGAGAGGGGAACAAAATTGATATTTTAATGAGTATGAATAATTCACTAGATTAGCTCTTAAAGGCACAACCATGTATGAAAAAACACATATATGTGATTTTAGTGTCGGTAATATTGTTAATATTAGTTTTGTTTTTTAAAGGTATATGTTCACTGCAAAGTAACAGGGGAAAAACACATGCCTCTTTGGTTACAGCTATGGGCAGCTTCACTATTGATGAAAGACATCTGGATCTACACGGGGCTGCATTAAGTACTGTATGCAGTGATCCTAGAACCATAGGGCTAGAAGGGACTGCAAGGGTCATCTAGTCTAACCCCCTGTATGTTGCAAATGCCGACTATGGCCAGGAGGGCAGGTAGGTTTCCTCTGGAATCAGCATTAGCAGAACTCGACCCACCTGCCAGCAGTGGAAGCAGTAGACAAGACAGGCACCTTCGCAAACTGAGTTCTTACCCCCTGCAAAACCCCTGCTAGTAGTAGTCCTTATTAGCAGCTGGGATTCCACTGTTGGTCTTCTCCCAGAATTCCCCAGATGGTGATGCTTGTTCTACCCTTTATTCTAGCGACGGACCCCGTATCCCAGCAACAGATTGCCTTTGAAACTAATCATTACGAATCATTGGAAAAGTTTATCAATTGTTTTTCATTTGTTTCTCATTTTTTCTCCAGGATATTTTTGTACACTGACACTGTACATAAAGCCCCCCAAAAAACTTGCCGAGCTGACCCAGTGGATTGGTACTTTAGGCGGTCAGGAATTTTCTGACTCAACTTTTGGTCAGAAAATGCCAATTTATCAAAAACAAAAACTGTTCAGGAGGAAATGTTGGTTTTGATGAACTCTCCCGATTTCAAAGAGAATTAGGTACCTCTGGGCTTTTGGTAATCCCACTTGGTGCCTATCTGCATCTTTAGAGCCTACATATCTTTCAAAACCTGGCCCTTCGTTTTTATGTGCCTCGGTTTCCCATGTATAAAATAAGGATAATAGCACTTCCCTACCTCACAAGTGTTGAGAGTATAAAACTATGAAAGATGGAGAGAGAGAGAGACAGTACTCAACTACTATGGAAAATGGAGCCATCATACATAGATAGTCTCATACTGCTGACATCAAAAAGCTCACATATTCTGTAACACTTTCCAAGGGAAAATAAAAAGGATCTAGAATTACAGATACCTTTTCTTTACATTTTTATTAGAAAATTATCCAGTTTACGCAATATCTATGAAATAAGTACATTTCCCAATTTGTTTTGCGGGGGTCGTGTAGGTTTTTTTGGTTCCAATATGTACTAACCCGCTCAATACATCCAGACTAATAGGTATGGTAACATTTTGTTGAAAAGCAAGGGCATTGCTGTTCCTACACTCTACATAATTGGGAAATGTCTAGTGCTGAAGAAAACGCTTTCAGAATACAGGCTGAGGTCAGGCACCGTGCAGCAGCGTGCAGTGCATAACAGCAAAGGCTAGTTGACCAATTAAAGTTAAGTGATGCCTTGGTGTCCTAGCAGCCTGCCATTTGCACAACTTTAAAGGCAATAAACACCCTGAAAATCCAGGACCAGTCGAGCCTCCTACCTGGGAAGATAAGGGAAACCTAGCCCGAAAAGCCCCAAATATATTAAATATTTTAACAATTTCAGTATAGAAAATATAATATGCAACCAGCTATGAAAAGATGTACCAGTGATTCACATAAAAAGCAGCACTCGCTGAGGAGGATTTCTCAGTCCATGCCTAGTACTCAGGGGGAAAGTATGACATAAAAACCTTCCCCCTCCAAAAAAATGTAACTACACCTGATAACAGCTAGGCAAGCAGCAAGCTGTGGTGACCATCACTGACTGGCAATAAATTGGGTGCACGGCCAGTCTGTGCTAAAACATCCCATTATTTTTTAGCTAACCTGTCCTCCCCCTCAACCACTTGTTTGTTTCACTCACCTGGCGTGTCCTGCCCTTTGCACTGTAGGCTCCTTGGGGCTGGAACTGTCATTTAAATTGGTTGTCGAGAGCCAAGCACAAGGGGGCTCTGGCTCAGCTGAGGCCAATAGTCACTACTGCAACATACGTGATAAACAAGAGCTGCAGGGAAACACGAAGCTTTCTTTTTCCTGCACGCACGTTGCACTAGTAAAGGGGGCCCTGGTGAAAAACAAAGATAGGCGGAGGCAGGTAACTAACGGTACGTCTACACTGCAATTGGAGGTGTGATTGCTGTTTGGGTAGACGTACCAGTGCTAGCTTTACTCTAGCTAGCATGGCTAAAAATAGGAGCGAACCTCCCATGGTGCAAGCATCAGCATAGTCTAGGAACACTGGTACACGCCCAGGACTCCAGGGGGTTTGAAGCTCTCACCACTGTGGCTTCACTTCTATTTTTAGCCATGCTAGCTAGAGTAAAGCTAGTGTGTCCGTGCCTACATGAGCTGCAGTGTAGACAAACCTCAATAGGCAACGTGGTAATGCATAACCCTTCATCCCCAGATTTTTCATTCTCATCACTGAAAACTTTGCATACTCCATGAGTAGGTGGAAGCTGCTGCCCCTGCTGTCAAAGTCCTTGTCTACAGATAAAGTTGCAGCACCTCTAAGTTGATAAACTTAACATTAACAAGTCACCGGGACCAGATGGCATTCGCCCAAGAGTTCTGAAAGAACTCAAATGTGAAGTTGCAGAACTGCTAACTAAGGTTTGTAACCTGTCCTTTAAATCGGCTTCTGTACCCAATGACTGGAAGTTAGCTAATGTAACGCCAATATTTAAAAAGGGCTCTAGAGGTGATCCCAGCAATTACAGACTGGTAAGTCTAACGTCGGTACCGGGCAAATTAGTCGAAACAATAGCTAAGAATAAAATTGTCCGACACATAGAAAAACAAACTGTTGAGCAATAGTCAACATGGTTTCTGTAAAGGGAAATCGTGTCTTACTAATCTATTAGAATTCTTTGAAGGGGGTTAACAAACATGTGGACAAGGGGGATCCAGTGGACATAGTGTACTTAGATTTCCAGAAAGCCTTTGACAAGGTCCCTCACCAAAGGCTTTTATGTAAATTAAGCTGCCATGGGATAAAAGGGAAGGTCCTTTCATGGATTGAGAACTGGTTAAAAGACAGGGAACAAAGGGTAGGAATTAATGGTAAATTCTCAGAATGGAGAGGGGTAACTAGTGGTGTTCCCCAAGGGTCAGTCCTCGGACTGATCCTATTCAACTTATTCATAAGTGATCTGGAGAAAGGGGTAAACAGTGAGGTGGCAAAGTTTGCAGATGATACTAAACTGCTAAAGATAGTTAAGTCCAAAGCAGAACTTCAAAAAGATCTCACAAAACTAGGTGATTGGGCAACAAAATGGCAAATGAAATTTAACGTGGATAAATGTAAAGTAATGCACATTGGAAAAAATAACCCCAACTATACATACAATATGATGGGGGCTAATTTAGCTACAACAAGTCAGGAAAAAGATCTTGGAGTCATCGTGGATAGTTCTCTGAAAATGTCCACGCAGTGTGCAGAGGCGGTCAAAAAAGCAAATAGGATGTTAGGAATCATTAAAAAGGGGATAGAGAATAAGACTGAGAATATATTATTCCCCTTATATAAATCGATGGTACGCCCACATCTCGAATACTGCGTACAGATGTGGTCTCCTCATCTCAAAAAAGATATACTGGCACTAGAAAAGGTTCAGAAAAGGGCAACTAAAATGATTAAGGGTTTGGAACGGGTCCCATATGAGGAGAGATTAAAGAGGCTAGGACTCTTCAGCTTGGAAAAGAGGAGACTAAGGGGGGATATGATAGAGGTCTATAAAATCATGAGTGATGTGGAGAAAGTGGATAAGGAAAAGTTATTCACTTATTCCCATAATACAAGAACTAGGGGTCATGAAATGAAATTAATAGGCAGCAGGTTTAAAACAAATACAAGGAAGTTCTTCTTCACGCAGCGCACAGTCAACTTGTGGAACTCCTTACCTGAGGAGGTTGTGAAGGCTAGGACTAAGAACTGGATAAATTCATGGTGGTTAAGTCCATTAATGGCTATTAGCCAGGACAGGTAAGGAATGGTGTCCCTAGCCTCTGTCTGTCAGAGGGTGGAGATGGATAGCAGGAGAGAGATCACTTGATCATTGCCTGTTAGGTTCACTCCCTCTGGGGTACCTGGCATTGGCCACTGTCGGTAGACAGGATACTGGGCTAGATGGACCTTTGGTCTGACCCGGTACGGCCTTTCTTATGTTCTTATGTTCTCTGGAGTCAGTTGCAAAATAATAAATAATAATAATAATCCCTGTAGCGAGGGATTCACAGAATCTGTGAAACTTTGCAGGGAAGTAAAGAAATCTGCATGACAATCCCATTGTTTCCTCCTCCGAAGGCCCTACAAGGCTGGCAGAATCGTACAGAAAAACACAGCACTTTTCAATTCAGCCCATTGTATAGATCGTGAGTGTTGCAAGGTTTATTTTATAATCATTTATTATCAGGAAAAATAAGGGTTCAGGCGAGACGTATCTTCTCAAGAATTTATTGTTCACCAAAGTGGTTTGTTTTGCAGAAACATTTCTTTTTCCTCTATTTTTTTCTGGCAGTTCCCTGTGGCTTCATCCTGGAGCCACTTTCATCCACGCTTTCCTTTGCTTTCGAGAGACATAATTTTTAAAATCGTCCTCCTCTGTGCTACCTGCTGCTCTCCGCCTTCTGCCGCGCAGGAATGACACGTCTCATAGTCATTCCTGAACCACAGTCTCATTTTCCCAGCACCACGCTGAGCTGGCTCCTTCCCTTCAGAGCAGCGGTTTTCAACCTTTTTTCATTTGCAGACCCCCTAAAAAATATCAAATGGAGGTGCGGCCCCCCAGGGGGTCTGCGGCCCATGGGTTGAAAACCACGGCTTTAGAACACTGACAATCAGCTGTGGCCCGGGAGATCCGTGCAAGGAAGATTCCCCTCCGAGGTGGGAATGGGGTTCTGGTGCCGTCCTGGTAGCACTGCCCCTCCCGCTCCCATGAAGAGGTTGGGGTTGGCAGTCACCATCCACATACCAACCTCGGGACAGAGGTAGTGCCATTATGGTACACACACAGACTTCCAGCCCTGGAGTGCAGATCCCCAGTTATGAGGCAGTCGCTGCTGCAGGGAACCCGGACAGCACAGGGGGCTGGAGGCTACCAAAGCTGGATAGCTGGCATGGAGACCCTGGGGCTCAGTGTGAGGGGTGGGGTTTGGAGGGCTGTCCTCCAGCCTGGCTGGTGTGGAGGCCCACCCTGATAAAACGACTGGGGAGAAAACTCAGCTAGGGAACCCTCATGGAGTTTTCCATGCCCCTTAGTCCTGGCAGCAGGAGTCACCCCAGAGGGGGTTGACAGGACCGGATCTGGTTACATTCAGGGAGTGGACACTGGCAGATGCAATGAGGAGTGGGAGGAGGGGGCACTATATAGGATAAATATCGACACACATTCCAGTTACGAGCAACTGATCGGTCCCGAATGTGGACCGCGAAAGGTGCATTTATGCTTGGCACTCAAGGAGCCAACTGGGGTACAAAGTCGAGGGGACCCCTGCTGAGAGAACAGGAACGGATGGAGGTGTGTGCTGAGAGGTGGGCAGCGCTAGCGCTGACAACCACCAGGACCGTGCAGAATTTTCACCTCTGGGACACCGCCCAAGAAACTGCCCGACCTCCGCCTTGAGGCAAAGGAAGGGATCCGATGTGAGGTCCCCAGGCAGCGCAGCTCCATTGGCACCATGCTGCCCAACAGCCACACAGGGAAGAAAGATGGGGAGACAGAAACCAACCCTGCTTGGATCAGCAGCAGGGTTTTAACACAGGAACTTCGGTGCTGAATGCATGAGCCTCTACTGATTAAACTAAAGGAATAGCTCCATTATGCTGGCAGCTCTAGTCCTTACATGTTGTTCAGCCACTAGAGCGAGACAAAGGCCTACATTCTAGAGGAACAGGGAATTCATGGAGTTTGAAGGCCAGACCCCCTGCTTCTTCCATAGGATGGGGCAAAACCCGCCTGCCCTGGCAACAGAAGTGTGCACGCACAGAAATTCTCTCGGCGGGCTCTTCCAGTGAGTATGTCCTGTGGGCGGAGCAAATCCCCCACCCCTAACCCCATACCTACGAGGCCATACGCAGCGTCTACTGCAGAATCCAACCTGATGCCCCTTCTTTCTGTGACCCAGAATCCCTATTAAAGACTAGGCATGCCAGTTGGATGAAACAAATGCAGGTCACTATATTCCAAGCACCTTTTCTCATAGGCTACGTGTGTGCACAACACAGCTCACCACTACAGCCGGGGGTGGAGGGGGGGGGGGAGGAGTGTAACATCTGTCAAAGATTCCAATCTGCATTGTTAACATACAGTTTTGATGAAAAAATCTCATTGAAAATTGCAATTTTTGAAAATGACAGACCATCTCTATCATGTGTTGAAAAATGGAACACAATTTTCAGCCAACATGTTTTCATTCATATTCACAAGCTTTATGAAAAAATTCATTGAAATTGAGAATTTCATAATGCTTTGATCAGCTCTACTCACCACCTGCTTATGTTACCTGGCATCGCTGCAGAGATCATGGTTAGGGGTTAAGCCCAGTCTACCACTTTTCCAGTGTGACTGTAGCTTTCTCTCTCTCGCCGAGATAATTATCTGGACCCATCGCTGCAGTATCAGAGCTCCTCACAATCTGGAATGAATTTATCCTCACAAACCCCCCGTGAGGCAGAGAAATGCCATTATCCTCATTTCACACATGGGGAACTAATGACTTGCCCAAAGTCACACAAAATCTGTAGCAGAGCAGGGAACTGGACCCAGGTATTCCAAGTCACTGGCAGTGCTCTAACCACTGCGCCATCCTACCTCTCCTGATGCGCTCCACTGATTACTTTTTAGATAGAAAAGGAAGGTGATTTAAAAAAAAAGATGTAAATTCCAACTCTGTGACCTTGCCAATCTAAAACTAGGTTTTTATTTTGAAAACAGTTTTCAAATAAAACTAAAAATGTAACACATTGTGTTTGCAGGCTCATTCACTAGATTAAGTAAAAACAAACAAACTATGAAATGGACAAGAAAGAATGATAGAACCACAGAGAGGGTGGTAGGAAAGATGATGAAAGAGAGAAAAGGTATCACTTTTCATGGAGGAATTCCGAGTCAGTGTTTAATTGAGTACAATGAACTTGAAAATACACTTGGTAAATGTTTTATGTTAGCTGGACTGTTGAATGTTTGCTAGCACTTAAATACACAAGCTGATCAATACCCCAAAACAAAGGAGCTCAGGTATGTATAAATTCAATGGTTTGTTGTTGTTTTAAGAACAATCATTTTAGGATCAAGAGATAAACCATTTCAGCCACATCTTGATTTCTGTAAAACTCGGCAGGAATTATGAGGCTTAACAGCATCTCAACAATTAGCATATTATAAATACAAAAATGATCTATTAAAGCAAGAGGAGGAAAAGGCCAGCATTTTACACCTACAGTAATATAATTCCACTACTTAATGCAAAGTAACAGGCATTAGAGTGTTTGGGATCCTCTTGTATGGTGTTATCTGCTCTATCAGTAAATGAGACTACGTGAACAGTACAACCTATAAATAATTCAAGGCCTGAGATGGCAATTATAGAACCATGCACAACCAGCATGAATATTTTATGAAGGCTAAAACAGCCCTCAGAATGAATCATGGATAGATGAACACACACACACACACACACACATAATCCATATAAAGACTCAGCTGTTGGCCAAGTATTGCTTCCAGACATGGCTTATATCTGATCCCTCGTACACCTAAAGAAATTCTTCAGCACAGAAGTTACATCTGTATTTTTATATGTTAAAAGATATTAAAAAATAAATAAAGCAAATGCACCGAAAATCATTTTATTAAGGGTGAAACTGTTTCTTTCTGTTCAAGGATTCTAGCAGAGATTCCAAACGACTTTTTCCTGTGCACAAACAGTGGTTGGCAAAAGTAAACTACTAGTTGCAAAGTCTGCTGCTACAGAACCGCCATTGGGAAAGCCTGTAATTCAGACCTTTAATACCCTCAGCAGATAAGAGAGTAGATCAGTAATACTCATTCTTAGAATCAAATTCAGATGCGCACATATATAGAACCCTGTGTGGATACAGAATTTGTATCCGCATGTCCATGGGTATCTGAAGATTTGCACGGCTCTGCACATATAACTCATGGATTTCAGTGAGTTCCACATGTGCATATCTGCCTACAGAATCTGGCCATAACTAAGAGCTTGTCTGCATAGGGAAATTTACCGGCAGAATTACACTGCTATCATTATATCGGTATAATTCCCCATGTGGACACTTATTCCAGAACAAGACCTATACACATATTTGTGTATGTAGGGGTGAGGGTGTGCGTGGATGGGTATGCACGTTACCCTTCACTTTTTCAAGGCACTTTACAAACTGTAATTAATCCTCAGAACACCCCTGTGAGGTCAATAGATAGAATTATCCCCATTGTATGGAAAGCACAATTGAAACACACACTGCTAGCCAGTGGAGGAACTTGGATTAGAACTCCCGTGGCTTTCTGCCAGTGCTATGCCTAGATCCTGCCGCCTCTCATGCTTAAGCACAGCCTTGGTAGTTGGAGGAGTGTCCGTCTACAGCAGGTTTGACCCCACTGTTTTCAGGCTTGTGGAAGAACACAGCTATTCTTGATAAGTAATGTTCAATTATGAATGAAAGCAGAAAGGAAAAACCATCTGGCTGAAGTACGTGGGATTGGACACTTGACTCTCACTGGTGTTTCACTTGCACCTAAAGAAGAACCTTTTAAGGCTATAGTTTCAAAGCTGCACTGCAGACAAAGTGCCCGGTTTTCCCGGAGGACTGAGTCCATGAATAGGATCACAGTGTCACAGAAGACACAGAGAGCACGGGCATCCATCCTGTTACCTTTTTCTCTACGACCCCTGTAATTTTGTAGGCTGGGCAAACATAAGGGGCCACTGTGTCACTGGGGATCAGCTTGCCATTGTCGGGGTTTGTGGGTAGTTCTGGCATCTGAGAAAATGGGAAAATGAGCTGGTACCATTGGCATCAAGGTGGTGGCTTGCAGGCACTTATGGGCAGATCTGGTAGCTACAGTTTGAACTGAGTCAGAAGGTTGTGAAGAGGGTTTAGCAACAGGGAGAACTGGGAATATTTAATCAAGGGGAGGGGGGAGAATGCGAAAGTGTAAAGTACCTGGGAGCTGGGGGGGAGTAGGGTAAGCGCATGGAGGGACACAGGCAGATATAGCAACTGAGAAGGGCCTTTGGCCACTTTGGGCCAGATTCTGATCCCTTACTCAGCTCGTTGTGAGCAAGGGTATGAGAACATGGGTTTACTGGCCGATGTTATCGTCTCGTTCTATAGTCTTGACGACCGCCCCACAACTTGGCCTTTTTACTTTGCCCGGTCCATGAATTCGAAGAGATTGAGCTGTGATTCAAACACAGCCTCGCACACGATTAAACTGCCTGTATATCTGGCCTGTAGCAAAGCAGGATCATCAACTTTGCTTTCCTCATTTAGGGGCTGTGGGGAAAAAAAATCACACATAGAAATGCATAGCTTGAGACCACAAGTCAAAAGGAAATACCCTGCTAATTACAAGGGTTTATTAAAGTCATGAGCTAAGTAAACTAATTTGCTGTTGGCATATTTTCTATACCTCCCAGGTTTCTGTTTAGAATCTTTGTTTTACCATTTCACAATCTAGAACTGAAAAGTCCTTCAGGAAAACACACTCTCTCTCTCTCACATACACACACATTCTCTCTCTCTCTCACACACATACACTCTCTCTCTCCTGGCATAAAATGCATCTTCTGCAACCTAATCTGGCTGCCTATTTATTTCCAATACAGGTTTGATTTCTTACTCAAAATATCTGAATGCGTTAATCTTTTATTTTAATTATTTTGACATTTCTGTTTACCCTCTCAAAACACTATCAGAAGCACAATGTGGCATTGGAAAGCTAAATGCTAACACATGGAGCACTCGGCAGAAATTTCTCTCATACTTTTGCAAGTGCCACAGCCAAAATCAACAGCGCGAGTTTGATTTTCTTCATCATGAATTGACAGCTTATTTATCTCCACGGAAGAACTTTCTAAACCCTTTAAGCTTCCACACAACTTAGGAGGGATTCTGCTGACTATTCAAAAATATTATTGCTTCATAAAACTATAGGCCAAGTCATTTAATTCACGTTGTGTCCTCCCGTTGGAAAGAAAAGTTTGTGCACTATATATTATAACACCAGACTTTAATGAAACAAAACAAAAAATTAAAAAGGACACTGAAATCTTCTGCAAATTAATCTTTCGGTCCCACACAGGAAAACAATTCTGCCCAGGAATATAGCATGTACTTATTGTGTTATGCAAAAGGTCGTAATAAATCATCATAATGGTGTCTTCTGGCCTTAAAAACCTATGACACCTTAAACATGTGTTTAAGTTTAACTGAAGTCAAAGATACACATATGCTTAGGGGCTGCCCTGAACCACGATGGATTTTTGCATGTGCTAAACCGCTTTCCTTAATCGGGCCTTCATAGCCCAGTGGAGGTAACAAGAGATAAACATGATCCCCCTCCTTACTGCAGGATAATGCCTGTGCTTTATTACAATAATGAGGGGAAAGTCATTTCCGTCTGCCACCACTTGCAATGGAAATGATGGCTTCCAGTGATTGTAAGCTACCTTGAGATGGCATGCAAATGCTGGCACAGAGTTGCACTGGAAAGAAACGTAACCCCAGGTCACTGACTAAACCAAACTTTGATTCTGTCAGTCACTAGCAATGCATCGGTGTTTCGTACAAATGCTGCCTTCCAATGAGCTGACTACTCATTGAGGCTTAAATCAACACACAGGAAAGAAAGTATTCAAATGGGGAATCCAAGTAATGTTTAGATCGCCAATAAAATGCCTGATATTCTGTAACCCACCCATGAAAAGAGCTGTGTGCGAAAACATTTTTATTCACCAAGTATTTGCGTTGTGTGTTTGTTTGGGAGGAGGAACTGGATTGGAAGGCATCTGGTCCTTGCCTCTTCTTTACTGTCACTGATCTCGCCAAAGGTGTGAGTCATGCAATGCAATAACCATCAGGAATACATCCTTTCAAAGTGGCGGTTGTAGGGTCTTACCCTTGGCATGGAACTTGTACCAAAACCACCCAACACATACTCTGCAAGTGTGGTTTCAAATTCAGTGTGGAGGACTGGGTATCACACCTCCTGAGTTACAATCTTGGCACTACCTCTGGGCCAACATTCTGGTAAGGTGTCCAGGGTGTAATTCTGATCTCTCTGACTGTGATGTAAATCAGGAGTCTCACCACTTGAGTCAACAGAGTTGCCCATGTGTAAAACTGGTGAGAGATAGGAACGGGGTTACTAATCTCGCCACCTCAATTTCCCCATCTACAAAATGGGTATAATAGTTACCTACTTCCCAGAGATGTATCAAGGCTTAATAAATGTACATAAAGAGCTCTGAGATCATTAAAAGTAGATGATCAAAACTTGGGATTTTTATTCCACAGGAAATTCTGACATACTGAAAATTTCCCCAACTGGAACAAAAAGTCAAAATTGTTTTGGAAATACTGAAATGACCTTGTCAACACATTTCCTGTTGAAGGAAAGGACGGAAGGTCGAAGGATTTTGTTTCAATAAGGTCAAAGTGATTTGTTTTGACTTCAATACTTTTTCATCAAAAATGCCAACTAAATCAGTACCTTCCCATGAAATGTTTCAATTCCCCAACAGAAAACTGTTCCATTGAAAAATTTTCAACCAGGTCTAGTTGAAAGCAAGGCACTATTGTAATAAATCCAGACTTCATGTTAGCCACCAGGCTACTTGCTACAGACTTCTGGAACTTCACGACAGCGGCAGGGAAAGGACTCAGTTTTAGGTAGTGGACAGATCTCTTGTAGCAAGATAGAGTCTGACACACACAGCTTAGCCACACACACTCCATCCAGCAAGTGGGCAGTACTGAGCATACTGTGTATGACCTGGTGAACGTGTATCATTTCACATGTGCTTCTTCATGATTTCCCCAAAACAACCACCATCTCCCACAAAAAACACACTGTGATAAAGTGAACTTTACATTCAAAACAATGTCTCAGTGTTTTAGAAGAGAGAGCTATTGTGCAAAGCACACTCCTGTTCCAGCCCCAAACTGGTATCATAAGCAATTGCACCCAAGAGGGATGGTGGGTTTCTAGGTTACTTTGCAGAGAGGCTGTCTCTAGAGAGACGAAAGAGCAGAGGAAGGTTTTTCCTACACATCCCTATCAGGACACTAATGGATGTGTTGGGAGAAAGCTTCAAGTGATGTCACCAAAGGCACAGCACACACGTATTATGTAGACTCCAAAATGGAACGGGGGAGATGAAAAGCACAAGGGAGAGGATAAATGCTGATAAAAAAAGAGATAAACAATGGACACTTGCAACACTGGGGAATCATTTAGAACTCAAGAATTTGGGCTAATCAGATGTACATTTTAAAAAGATACAGATTAAGTTAAGGGCTCCTGTCGTTGGGAGCAGAGCCCATCATATGAAAGCTTTAGAAGGGACAGAACAAGAAGGGGCGATGTTCTATACTGTACAACAGAGTCCTACAATAGATCTGACCGTTCACAGCAGTTCCAAACACTATGGGGTCCCAACACACGAGCCTATTCTGGAATCATTCGGAAAACACCATCCCCTGAGAGCACGGAGCTAACACCCATCGCTTTCAATATTAACTGAAGCAGCTCATTTGTAAAGAGGGAGGCAATGCAACACGTATCTTTCAGTATACACTGTCATCCAGAATGCAGAAAGTTTTGGTTTTAAAAACATTACATACATATACATCCATACAAACACACACACATATACACACACACAAAACTAGCCTAAATTCCGCACGGTGAAAGTCATTGTGCAACATCCCAAATATTTATTAAATTAATGTCTATCTTACTGAAATACATGAACTCAGGTAACTACTATCAGCAGCAGAATTATAATAGGGAACTGGCCAACAGATGGCAGCTAAACCAAATTGCCTGATTTAAATGAGATCTGTATTCAATTCAGTAGGGCACATTTTCCAAAGAGAATTTAAGTTGACTGCTAGAGAAAATTCAAGCAATTCCAGAGCCACGTTTGTTTGTAATGGATAATACAATTATTACAAAATAAAAAGAGAGAGAGAAAGGGAGGGATAGAACTTGAGCTACAATATAGGAAAAAGTTTTCTAGCTTTTTAACCATTCAGTTTAATGACCCTCGCTCACAATGTCACTAATGTAATGAAAATACGTGGTTTTGCATGACTCCTGCTTCTGATGGCAGCATTTCAGTGAGATACTGAAAGAAAATACAAAGCAGAGCGGGAGTCCTGAGGCAGTCTGAGAACAGGAATAAAAAAGCACAAAAGAGCTTTTTGGCCTGAGGTTGGAGGCAGAGGTTGGCATTATTTTACATTAGAAACTAGTCATATTCAGAACGGTAATTGATAGCAGTGAAGTGTTAGGGAAAAGACGGCCCTGTTCAGGCAGGCTGACCTGCCAATCAAACTCAACCTTTCTTTGAATGAATAAAAGCTGCATCGCACTATTATGCGGCGATGGGCAGGCAGCACTGAAGTTCCCTGTTTGTCAAGTTTATGCGTGCTGCCCTGAGCTACTTAGACCCCTAAGCTCAAATATTCACTTGAAATCAGTGGTTTTTGATAGAGCTTCTTCTAAAACATTGTGTGTTAATTTTACTAAGTTCCTGGGACTTAAAAAAACAGCAGGCAGTATTTCCAGTCCCCTTTCTGCAAGGCTGACGTACAATTGCGGTTCGGCTACAGTTAGTTGGAAGGGCCGTTGGTTGTTATTTTTTAAAAAAAACATCTGTGAAACCATGTAGTTTGAACGCTGCAGGCAACAGCTCCTTATCATTACAGGGAGGAAATGCTTGTCCCGATACATTTTTTTGCCTCTCCTCCAGGCAGGCAAGCTCTTGTAAATAGAACAATTGTCTCTTTGCTACTAACCATTTGATGGGAGATTGTGTTTGGTTTTTCACGATTCCGTCGCCTGCTCCCAACTGCCATGGCTTCGCTTTGCACCTCGCAGCGCTGAGTCGGTCCGTCCGGATGGGAGCAGCAGCTCACGAGCACTGGAGACGGCGGCTGAATCATCCGTCGCCAGCAAGGTCTGGCCCTTTGGTCTGCCATCCAACCACAGGTTTTAGACATTTGTCTGCTCTTCGGCACCGGCCACTCCAGCACATTGGGCTTTCGTAAACTCCTTGGAGAGAACGCTCTGTGATTGGGCACCGATGCCACATGTTCCTTCATTGGAGGTGCCCACGTTCAGACACAGGCGTGCCTCAAGAAGCCAGTAGAGCATTTGATCGTTCAGGTGTGGGTAGGGAGCGCTTTAAGGTGAGATGCATAAACAGGAGATAATCAGGCCTAGGAAATTGCCATGTCTCTCCAATGGCCACCTTCTCCGGCAGCAGTTCTCGGATGCTGAGCTGACAAGCGACCCATCTGGCCACCCTACAAGAGACATGTATGTTGCTGTGCAGTGAACAGTGGTGGTTCCATGTGGGGTTTGTCTTTGGGGACCTATCCCCACAGCTCCGTATCTGGCCCAAGCATAGACACTTCCCTCCTTGTTCTGAGCATGGACCGTTCGCAAAGGTTCTCCAGGCAAAGGACTTTTCTGCTGGCTGCGCATCCCACACCCATCTTCTTGATTTTCATGCTGGCAGGCTCATTCGGTTGTTTGCGCATCACTGGCTCCCGCAGCCTCCATCGCCTTCTGCATCCTAACACCTTCACTCACAAGCACACAAAGCCAATATAGCATGGACATGTGTGTATTTATATATTTATTACACATTCAAGCACTCCTGGCAAGGAATAAGGTCACTGGTGTCCAGATACTCTCACCTATATGCACAGAATAAGGTGATCCTTGTACAAACACACACATGAATAAAAGCTCCTCCCAGATGTCCTTTGGGAACAAAAATGGACACATCCATGGAAAAGCAATGAAAAGAAAGGTTTGAGATGGGGCCGGCTCGAATTCCGAGCCGGATTTAGGGAGGGTGTTAGTGAATATAGCTTTCCACTGTTTCTCTGGCTCTCCTCACAAGCGATGGAGGGGAAATGGTACTTCTGTGAGTAACAAGTCAGAGTGTTGCAACAGACAAACCGAGCGGTGGGCTTGACGGTCAAAGGTAGCAAGGAGACCCTTCTTCAAATCCTCATAAAGCTACTAGGAGAGAGAGACCGACGGAAAGGCAATGTAGAAGAAGGGGTGTTAACCTGCCTTCTGTCCTATAAATCTCTGTGCCTCTTCTCCGGGCCCCAGTAATCTCCTGTGACTTAAAAATTCCTGACATGTTACTGTTTGTATTTACAAAGGAGGAGCGCCTGGTAACAATGAACAGGCAAGTTGGTTGCAAATAGATTTATCAGGCTTCAAGGATTATTGTTTGCAAAGAGATAGTACACACATTATTATTTCACAGTTCAGCTATGACATTATTAACCTACTGTGCATGGATTTTATTGCCAGATTGGTTCATTTATCAAAAAAGAAGAGAAATTCAAAACCCCATAAGGAAACTAACATTTCAGCAGGCTTGGGCTTTCACTTAATGTCATTAATCTATCTATTTACACAAGAGGCAGAAATGTTCATTTAGTAACGTCTTGCAGTTCAGTGTAAGAGCCTTGAATCCGTTAGCAAGCATGAGCACATGAATGTTATCCTTATTGGCAGAGGAAATTTTGTACATTTTCCATTAAATTAATTTTAATTTGCAAAATCCCTTGCAAGCCACCCCTCTGCTAAATGCTGTGGCAGATCTGACTTTTGCTACATGTGGGTAAATACAGCCAACGTTGGAAGAGAAAAAAATATTATTTTATCAGACACATCTTACAGACAAAGAATTTATGCATAAGTATTTGCGACTATGTCATGACATCAGGAGGTAAATGCAAAGAGTACACTCGGGGGCGAAATATCTAACGACTCCTTTTTTTGTAAAGAAACTGATGGCAAACATTTCAATAATTCATGAAGAAACAATTGATTTTTTTGGCTGGAAGGACTGGCTCCTTTTGACTTGTCCTCTCCAGAGGGAAAACTCATTACACAGAGGAGGGGTGTGTGTGTGTGTGTTCACAAGCGCGCATGCGCATTTTTACACACACCCATCCTTTCCATACGAGGCTTTTCATTACTGTGCTCAGACTTTCATATCCACTGAGGATCCCTTAATTAAACCCTTTGTAATGCACACCTCTCCAGAGCATGCAAACTGCTGAGATCCCAAGAAACATGTGTATGGGACTGTGTAGACCAATATTAGGCTACTGGTATGATCTCTGTCTTTTTTAAATTTAAATGACCAAGTCATTTAAATTAGAAAGGCAAACCCAGACTATGCGTGCACCACCTATTTTACATAATGTTTCCAGTTGCTTCACTTCCCCAACCCCAATTACATATTACGGAATGATTCTTATAATAATAATAAGCAAAGTGCCACTGATTTCAAATGAACTTTATTATTATGATAACACTTCTGCAATAGATTGTAGGCCAAATTCATCCTGGATGTTGCAGGGTAGAGTGGAGTTGCACAAGGATAAATTAAGCCCCAAATTCTTACTAGGTATTGACAGCAATTACCATAATTGCTCTGCAGGAACTATTGCAATGCAGCTGAAGAACATGCTGCAAACACAGAAAAGGCTTGATATAGTAATGGCGCCGTTGGAATTGTCATAATGGGACATTATAATGGGTCCAATTCAACATATTGGGTTTCAACCCTGACAAGCACAATGGAAGAAGAAAGGTTTGGTTAGTCTTTGTTCTTGTTTGGTTTTTTTTAAAGCATCTTTTCAGCTACTTGAAAATGTCACACACAACACCCGGCACTCTACGGCTGGCTTTCCTTAATCCCACAGAACCAAGACAAATAAATACAGAGCGAACGCTGACACTTCACCCTTGCGCCTAGATATGGCAAGTTCATGGCCTCACCTACCACGTGTGGCATGTGCTGCAACAGCTTGGCACCGAAGGAGGAAGACAAGGAACGACTGTTAGCCTTAAACACAAGGGGCTTACATGCAGCATGAGGCGCAGGGCTTTAGCCCATTATTGTCTATAAAAGACACGCAAGCAAATTCCCACACTGCAGCTTCCACTGCAGCTCACGGGCAGCAGCAGTGGCTGAATCTTGCTACCATCTACTCCAGCGTCCCATGAACCACTGGATCCGGACAATTGATAACCTCGTTAGTCACAGGCCCACCACTCTCCAGCGCCCTCTTCCTCGCTCCCATGTGGGCTACTGATCTTGGCTTCACAATAAGCAGGTGCCTGGGTAACGTGGACGCTGGCATTCAATTAAACCACCCAGATGTTGAATTCTACTTCTCTGCAGTTGGAACACACACCGTGGGCTAGACGCTGCAAGCAGCGCAAATGGCTAGTGAGAAAGAAGCCTCCCAATCCAGGGTACTGAGCAGCTGGTACTGCAGCCTCAGAGCTGAAGTACCCCACATCCCCAATGCACTCTCCACCCCAGGGGACAAGGCCCAGTAGATCCACATAGCTGTGTCCCCATGTTATAAGGCTGCAATTTCAGGGCACAAGGAGTCCATGTGGCACAGAGCAACACCTCATACCAGGGGGATTGATTCTGTTCTTGTCTTTCATGTAGGCCTCCATGTTCCACTGGATTTAATGCTTTTTTTTTTTTGGCATGTGCTGTTGTGAAGAACCATCTATTCTAAACCAGTATTTCCAAAGTATAACAGTGTTGTTATATCACAGATCCAAACACCATGATTTTCGTTTCAAAACACAAAAAGTTTAGTAGCATATCGTAGATTCCATAAATTGAGAAATTATTTTGGCTTCCCCGGCTATGAATTGCAAACCCAAATGATTAACCTGCCCACTGGGCTCTCTGTTTCCAGGGGAAACAGCAGAAGGGAAGATTTCTATGCTGAAATCTCTAAATCAGATTGCACAGAGCAGTGCTGGCAGGTGAGAGCTGAGTGGAGGGTACATCCTTGTACCTTACAAATTATTTATTTGATCAGGAAAGAGAGCCGCAAAAGGCATCAGATATTGACAGTTAGTACTGCAGCTTTCTTGGCCATCTTTTCCTGTCAGGAAAGGAATAAAGAAAAAGCTTCTTAAAATATACTCTACTCTGTCTCCATTATATTTTTGGTATAGATGAATATCAGACTTACAGCTTAAAGCACCAGGCTGCTATGTAGTATGTTTGCCCATGCATATGATCCACTGGACAGCAACCCAGGATGCTTGGGTTCTATTCCTGGCTTGGCCACTGACCTGCTGCGTGACGCTGGTCAAAACACTTCACCTCTCTGTGCCTGTGCTTCCACCTGCCATCCTTTGTCTACCGTGTTTATTTACACGGCGAATTCTTTAGGGCAAGGACTGTCTCTTACCATGCGTTAGCATATGCCATTGCACAACGCGGCCCTAATCTCTTGGGGGACCTCTGAACTCTATTATTATTATTGATTTGAATGATGGTAGATCGGTTTATAGGCAGCTAGAAGGATGTCTCTGTATATACATCCAGCCCGACTGGACTAGTGCAGTGCACACCATTTGGGGCTTAGCGACTCGAGAACGAAATGTTTCATAACCGGACCATATTAGGACTGGGCTTTGTTCCAGTTTGTTCCCAGCAATATCCGGTTGCTTTCGACCTACAAAGTCCTTTATGGTTCGGATGTTGGTTATCTGTGGACCTCTCTCTCCATGTTCTTAAACCTGCAGCACAGGTCAGAAAGACTCGTCCAGCGTTGCCGACTCCTGCCATTTTATTGCAAGTGTCACAGGATTTGGGGCTTTTCTTAAATACCCACGATACTGCGTGAGGACCTCCGCTTTCACTTTAAAGAAAGTTTCTGGTCCTCAAGTTAGTGGAGAAAAACTCGAAGATGTGAGTCCTAAAGGCTCAAATACCAGAAGGCAAAGAAAAAGAGCCCCAAGTTTAGTATTTTTAAGATCTTGTGATTTTTAAATCAGTCTCAAGATTTGTTTTTTCCAGGGCTTGGCTCTTTTGACTACTTGGGACTGGCAATGATGTTCTTTTGATGACAAGGCCTAGAGTTCCAGGGACGGATGAAGAGTCTTTCACTCAGGAACTCCCTGCCTCCAATGGCTCAGAGGCACCTATGTTTCAGGGGATGTTGCAAAACTTATCCATTTACTCAAGTTTCCCTTGAGGGACAGCTGAGAGTGCAGGGAGGTGGTGGGGAAGGGGACAGGAAGAGTTTGGGGAATAAAGAATTCTTTTGGCATTTCTGATGTTTTGTCGGTATTGCTCTGTGTGTTTTAATTTTCTGTACTTTCACCAAAGCAAGTAGGATTTGGATCCATGACTTGATGTAGTCCACCCCTCTCTTTCTGTTAGTAGATCTACTCTCAAACATTAAAGACTTGTCTAGTTCTTTCTTCAAAGCAGCACCGCTTTCCTCGTCCTTGGAAGTTGATTCCACAGCCTGACTGCTCTCTTTGTAAAAGTGACTCTTCCTGAATTCCTTCACCAGCCAAACCTTATTTGTCCTCCCACCCCAGCTCCCTTGTTCCCGTGCTTGACGCCGGCTCACTAGCATCCTACCATCAGCCTTCTCTTCCTCTTAGAACTGCGCATGTCAATGGGCCCCTCTTAATCTCTTTTTCTAAAGAATACAGACCACGTGTTTCTGAAACCACTTGAAATTCAGTCCGGGTGCCCCTGTAAGATTTAGCCATACCTTCTCTTCTTCTATCTCCCTGTCATAATAAGGAATAGATTTGCACTCAGGATTCCAAACATGACCCTTCTCCTCCCTTATGCGGTGGTAAAAGAATTCTCCAACTTTATTTAGACTCAACATTTTGTTTGGCCTTTTCTTTTTAGTGCTATTTAAGTCCATGCACCAAAGGTTTCAGGGTTTGATCCACAACAGCTATCAATATTCTCTCTCTCCATCTCTCGGTTTTGTAGCATTTGATCCAAAAGGCTTCACACAACATTGGTCCCCAACCTGTCATCCTTGGGCCATCAGTGCCATGCGGAGAGCTTGTTGCTGGTGCAGGGAGAGCTTACTTATAACAAGGGGCCCGATACCCAAAACAGCTCAGGGACAGACTGTCAAGTGCTCCATAGAGACCTGATTTTCTAAACAGCTCAGCTCCTAGCAACCCCTTCGATTCGGGAAAGCACTTAAGCAGATACTTAACTTCAGACGTGCTTAAGTCTCATTGACTTTAATGGGATTTAAGCATATGCTTTCAATAAATCCTGTGCTGAAGTGCTTTCCTGAACAGGAATACCTGCATGAATCAGGGTCATAATGTGCAGAGCTCTGCAAAAAAACTAGCCCCTGTTGCTTTCCCTCCTCCTTGTTTCCAGCTGCTAGATCACATGAAAAGAAGCTTAAGAAAACCCGCTACCCTAATGTTACTTTTCCAGGTCAGCGGTCAATGCCATGGGGATATTACACGATTGCCAGTGGGAAGGAAGATAGCCTGCATGATGCTGAATGAGAAGGTAGGTGACCATGAGGCGAATGCTCTGTAAGACATGGTCCATGCTATGGAAAGGGTTGAGAACCCCTGGTGTACACAGCTTGGGGGACACGGGGGGAGAGGGATTTCTCTAGCCTGGCCATGCTCTTTGTTTACCAGCGTCATTTGAATGGGAGTGCCCTCTTCCTAATGTATTGACTGCCTCCCAATGCTTCTAGTTTTGTAGCCTCCACAAATGTAATCAGCTCCCTGGCATGCTTGTAGCATGCACAAGGAGTCGCTTTCCTCCATTTTGAACAGTTACTGCTCATAAAGTGTTGTCTTCTTTCCTGAAGCCAGTTCTGTACCCACCCAGGTAGCGAAACCATGGACTGACCTTGTAGAGTAATCTCTTGTGCATGAAGATGAGCAAAGCTTTGCTCACGTCAAGGTATATTTAGTCCAGGGCTAACCTGCCCCAATTTTGTCATACAATATTTTTTATTCATTTGTTGGGTTTGATTGCTCTTCTCAGAGGCTCAAGTCAGACAATACCCTTTTAACTGCTACTTCAGGGCAAAACTGTGACGCCCCATTACACAACCATGCAGAAGCATCTGGGGGCACATGGCAACTTCCCGACCAGTCTATTCACATCACAGCTTGCAGCATGGAGGGGAGAGCAGTGTCCAGTGGGCTGCCACTCCCCCACTCATGAAGGTGGGTGGGGATCAGGTACTTTAATCCCTGCCAATCCCCTCAATGCACTAGTCAGTGCAGCTGAACAGGCATGGAAGGGAAACTAACCCACGCTACCTATAGGTTTGGCACAGATGACTTCTCACCTGGAGCAAAGGGGAAGCAGTGACTGTGTGGTAGTCCCTGGAGCTGTCTGACCCCTTACAGCCCCATAGGTTGTGCAGTGAGGGTCACAACTGTGACTTGACTCCAGGCTACACTTCAGTTCTCGTTTTGCCTGTCGGTAGCGCGGCTGGTACTTTCCCTGCTGCAGCTTTCAGCTGAGAGGCCTACAGTCACATGGAGTTCCCATTCCACAATGTGATCAACAAGCATGTCCGCGGCCCACTGGTAATCCTCAAACAAATATTTCAAAGGTACTTGCTAACAGTCCCTTCTCTTGCATGCCATTCCCTTCAGAATACATGGACACATCTCAGCTGGTCCCCAGATTCAGTCATTCTTTGGATGTTCTCATAATATCCCTCACTATTTCTTCTTCCTACACGTATGGCAAAATTACATCAGTTAATGGCATTTCTCTGGATTTTCCTTTCTGAACAGTGAGGCAAAGGGTTCTTTCAATATATTATAGCAATGACTTGGTCTCTGTCAAAAAATGATCCTTGTCATCTACTGATAGGGCCTGCTTTCTCCTTAAATGGCATCTTATTATTATTGTTTTCGGACTTCTAAACATTTCTGACTGATTTTATTTAAGTGGAAACTTCCTTCCATTCATCAACTTCATTTTTTCCATGCACTGTTAATTGCAGTCTGCAATCTTACCCGTCTGTTTGTAGCCCATGTTTATCTATCATTACTTTTGGGATTCTCTTGTTTATTCATATTACTTTTTTTTTTTACACTTAGTATATTGATTACTTGATGGCATTTGTAACCAACTCCTCTTGGGCTGACAGCAAGATTTGTAGAGCTCACAGAGCTAAGAGCATGAACCCTCTTTTAAAGGATTAAACAGAAGACTCATAAGCCTCTTATATGGACCAGCCATTAGAGGGAGACAAAACCCACATTATGCTTCCAGTCCTCATTACGAATGCAGATCTCCTTTGTAAATATTAAAATATTTGTTAGCTATTTCCTGTTCCCCAAGGACTTTTCTTCCACCACATATTTAAAAATGACCAACTCTTCCTACTTGCTTCCAAAATACGCTCATTTGAAATACAGATTAATTTCCCCTTTTATTGGTCTGCATAATTATCGAAATATCCTTCATTTCAAGATCTATTCTCTGTACTATGCCAAATTCTATGACTGATCTCTTTCTAAGTTCCTTTTACATGCTACCATATGATCCCCTTCACAAAAAAAGGGGGGAAAAAATTGTAAGCCAACAAAAGATGCACAAAAATAATATACAATCAGCACAGAAGTGCCCGTGTCCCTGATTTTTACATTGAATTCAATGTATGTTATGCTGTACCCACATTTTCCATTTTTGATGCACCACAGATTTTTGTATGGACAGTAACTACATTGTCTACAAGTCATCAGGTACGGAGCTGAAGCATTTCACAGCTGGGAAGGAGACTGTTTGCAATTGTGGGCTATGCACGTTAGCCGGATGCTTGTCCTCAAAAGACCAGCACTGAAACAGTTAACACTATTGAAGTTTTTGCTGCTGTCTTTAGGTTTAAGAGTCAACAATCCACTGAGATAACTGAGATGGTATACACTTAGAGTTATTGTTTCAGGCTCTTTGCAGGCTCAGGAAGAGATCACTGCATCAACTTCCAATCAGTTTATGTTGTCAAGGTTATCTTCACCAACATGTGGACTAGAAACCACTTTATTTTAATAAAAGCTTGAAGCAAAGTTTTGGATCAGCAAATACATGCTGGCTAAGAGACAACACTAAACACAGGGGAGAGGGAAAGGACTGGAAATGTAGATTTGGGAGACAAAGGCACAGAGATAGTACCTGAAACCAAGGGAGCAGATGAAGACACCCAGGGATGGATGGATGGATGGATGGATGGATGGATGGATGGATGGATGGATGGATGGATGGATGGATGGAGAGAGGAGGCTGTGTCTAAAAACAGGGTCTCCTGGATTTTCAAGTGAACAGAAACGGGGAGGAAGAGATTATACCGAATGAGATGGTGGCGTGGTCAGAGAGCTGTAGGAAGAACCAAAAGCTGATGGTAAAAAGTGAGTTGAGCAGAAAGGCGTGTGTCTGATTATTCCGATCGTGGCAAAGAGATGGAGGAGAAGCTGCCCTTGGACTTGTCCAAAAGCCGGTCACCATCTCTGACTCTAGTGATATTGAGGGATAGCTGGTGTTCTCCCTGAAGTTTCCCTTTCCAACGGTCTACAGAAAATTCCTGTTTTCACCATCTTCTCTTTATTGCCTTTTCGCTTCAAGCCATGACGACTCTTCTCTTTTCTCAGCTGCTTCCAGACCCGCTTTACATACAAGGGTATTCCTCTGGCTGCTTCTCCCCCCCCCCCAACCATTTCCTCTCCCTTCTAAGCTCCTCCAAACAGCTTACGCCACGCAATATCCAGCCCCAATTCTTTGTCTCTCCCTCTTCGGTACAGCTACCATTTCAGAAATATAAAATACCTGTGCTTCCCAGGCAAGCTAAACACAAAAACATCATAAAAATATTGTAGTTGCTAAATTCTTTTAAAGAGAAAGGAAAGGCTGGCTCGGCTCTCTCTACCTTGTTTTCCATCCCCACCATATATATTATTAACCTCCTTTCTTATTTTTCCGGTTATGAAAGAATACATGGTCGATGTGATCTTGTGTCACTGGGATTAGGAGTTAAGACATTCCCTATAAATCAGTGTAATCTTTGTAACAGGACGTTGCTGCATCAAGCATTCCTGTCTGTATGGTGCATTTTCAATTACGCTACATGTTTTCTACTTAGTAAGCCAGCTTAATTCTTGGCTATGTCACAATATTAGAACATGTCCCAGGTTGGAAAAAGGAGCAATCTTTAGGGCCCTTGTAAGTTGTTTAGCCTCTGGCACTTATAAATCCAAAAACACTAGGGAAATCCCTTTTCCTTGCATGTAATATGCCTTTAGATTTATTACTTAAAGAATCTGTTCACTTAATCCTTTGCTGCGGTCAGGGTTCATCTGCATTCTAATAAAGGTTTTACTAAAAGGGAAAATAAAAATCAAGGAACTGTATATGCAAGTAATGCTGCAGATAAAATAGATTCCTGAATAAATTCTCCAGCAGGAGAGCACAGAAAGGCAGGATGCTTTAAATTACTATACACAAATCCAGACCATCTATCTTGGGCTGCTCTCTTCGACAGCTTGGCCAGGGTGGGCAGGCAAGGCAGAGGCTAAAGAACTCTTTAGGGACCAAATTACTGTTTCACAATGGGCCTCCTGCTCCAAGTATGTGACAATATTATCTGAAAAATGTTACAGGCATTGTGTGTGCTTCGGTGCTCGGCTACAGCATCCCCAATGATTGGAGGCATGTGTCATTAAAAAATAATAATAAAAGGGGTTCATTAAAAATCATCTTGAAGGGTATCTGGCCACAGAATTAGGAAAATGACCCAACCTGAGGAAAAACGTATTAGCATTTTATCTCGATGATCACATTTGGGTTTCTGGGAAACTAGCACAGGGGTGTTTTATGTTGTCTGTGTGTTTAGGGAGGGCTGGATTTGTGTGCGACCAGAAGAGGGCTAGTAATTTCCGAAGCAATGCTGATGAGAACAGACAAGGCGAGACAACAGGGAGAAAGTCGTCTTAACCTGGTTTGCTAAGATCTCAGTTGAATTCAATCTTTTTTTTTTGGGGGGGGGGGGGGGTGACAGAATAATTATTTTCTTCATACCCACCAATTCAAAAGCTATCTCTTTCCACAATCTCTCCAGCAGTGACATACTCCTTTTTCAAAGGATGGTGGATCAAGATGGTGCATAACTTGGGAAACAAAAACCAGCATCTCCTTATTTTATGCAAACTTCCCTCCCTTTTGCCTGTCACCTCTCCCTATAGGACGTCAGGCCAAACCTCGACTAAAAGAGGGGGACCCTGGGCCAGATTCGGACTCCAGGTGCAACTGTTTTCCTGGCAAAAAAATGACCGTATACCTGGCCGATTTGGCTGCCTAAGGACTCTTCTAACATAGCAGATCCTATGTCAACCTCCTGCCTGCCACCCCTTACTCCAGTCTAAGGGGTAAGGGACACGGCTGGCTGATATCTACTAGGGAAGGAACTCCCCCTTGGGACCACTGGCAACTGGCATAAGATAAAGTGCTAGATGAGTAAAGGGAGCAGGGAAGTGTGTTGGAGAAAAGAGTACAAGACAGGTTGGGTGGGTGGAGATTGTTGGGAGAACAGTAAAACTCACCTCACGGATCAATACCCTGGGTCTGAATCACACCACCCATCTTCAGGCAAAAACTCCCACTGATATCAATGGGAATCATGCCTGCACGGAGACAGCATGGGCATCTCAGCATCCACACATCAGCACAAGCGTCCCTCCACAATGACCTTGAGGAGCAGCTCTGTCTCCATGTCCCGTTCTGCTGAGACTCCCACGGAGTCCCCACGGTGGCCGTAGACCTCTTTCTAAACAGTAGATAGATGGAGACTAACTCACTTCACAAAATCCCCCAAAGAGCCATCAACAGGTAACTACTGAAAGTTGAGGTGCGCTAGGACAGAACAAGTGACAAAGCCTCCATATCTCACTCTAAAGCCCGAGTCATTAGACCCCCTGCAGAATGCACTCACTAGAGCGTGTGCTGTCCACAAGCCAGGTAGGTGCACCATACCAACAGGCAACTTTTAAAATATGCTAATATTACAGTTACCACACCCATCAGAATTACTACGCTGTCAAGGCCCTAAGCAGTGTCCTAGAGCAGCGGTTCTCAACCAGGGTTACGCATACCCCGGGGGATACATCAGCTCATCCAGATATTTGCCTGGTTTTACAACAGGCTACATAAAAAGCATTCATGAAGTCAGGACAAACAAAAATTTCATATAGACAATGGCCTGTTTATACTGCTCTATATACTATACACTGAAATGTAAGTACAATATTTATATTCCAAATGATTTATTTTATAATGATATGGCAAAGACGAGAAAGTCAGCCATTTTTTCAGTACTAGTGTGGCTGTGACACTTTTTTATTTTTATATCTGATTTTGTAAGCAAGTCGTTTTTAAATGCGGTGAAACTTGGGGGTACGCAAGATAAATGAGATTCCTGCAAAGGGGGACAGTAGCCTGGAAAGGGTGAGAGTCACTGTCCTAGAGACATACATCTGCCAACCACACTGCCATTTGCAGCTCTGCTTGCTCATATTCAACAAACCAACACCAGAATAAAACCTAGCCCTCGTCGCCCACGTACAGACACACGCATGTGTTTTATGAACACAGGAGAACGTCCGATTGCCATCACAGACTGCAATTCACATAGCGTGATTCCATGGAACGGTGCAGTTAGTCAATTTGCAAACACTAATAAAAATATCTGTTGCTTAGAGAGCGCTTTTCGTCAATGGATCTCAAAGGGCTTCAAAATCTTTAGCTTCACAATGCCCCTGGGAAGCAGGGCAGTGCACAGGCGCTGACTTTTGTTTTTGCCGGTGGGTGCTCCTCTCCGCCCCCCGTGCAATCAGCAGGCAGGGCCTCGAGGGGAAGAGGCTGAGCGGGGCTGGGCCTTGGGGTGGAGCAGGGGTGGGGCCATGGTCCGGGCACCAGGGCCGACAAAAGATTAATCAAGCCCTGCCGGTGCTGAGCACCCCCTCTTTTATTTTATTTTTTCAGTGGGTGCTTGAGCTCCGGAGCACTCCGAGTCAGCGCCTATGGGGCAGTGCTATTAGCCACATTTAACTCGGGGGGCGGGAGACTGAAGCACACAGAGGCTAAGTGACTTGCTTAAGGTCTCACAGGAAGTTTGTGGCAGGGCAGGGAATTGAATCCGGGTCTCCCTAAACACCATCCTTCCCCTATTCCACTTCCCTTGCAACTACTGTGCGCACCATCCCCCTTAGCTTCATGTCTGCTCATGCAGGTAACTGCAGTTCCTGAACAAAGGAGGAGGCTATCGCACTCCACTATAATGTATGGGGGTTTGTTTTTCTGAACAGGATACAAAACTTCTTCCTCAGATTCAAAAATGCCCTTTTCTAACCCTACATTGTATAAGGGGAGGGGGGAGGAATTCAGCTGATACTCTCCACCAGCTCTCCTAGTTTGCCTGGTGTTGGCTGTGCATGTTTTTCTGGGCCCTGATCCTGTAACAGGATCCACATGGGCAACCTTTGCACCCGGCCGCACAGGAGTTCCACACAGCACTGCAGGGTCGGGATTTAGGACTGTAAGCTTTGGGGGGGAAGGGCCTGTCGTTATTTGGGTCTTCTACAGCCAGAGCCCATTATCAGTAGCTAATAAAAGCAGCGGACATTCTTCAATTACGTCAAGTGACAGTGATTCGGGTTAGGGAAATTGCTAAACTGACAAAGGACTGTAGCACCTACTGCAAAGGGTACGTACAGAATCCTCATTAACCCTGTTTCCAAACAGAAACAAATCAGGGATTCAGAGGGCAATTCCCATACCACAGGGTTCTATTAGGACTGTCTTGATCTGCCAGGGTACTGTAATTTCTTATTTTCTTTTACGAGTCAGTCAAAAAAAATAATTAAAAATAGTTACCCTCCCTCGCAGCGGCCGTTTCTCTTCTCCTGATGGCAGCCCCAGGGCTCACAGACATCAAGCTGGGGGTGCCATTCTCCCAGCAGAGGCATCCAGGCCCTTGGCAGATTCCTCTGGATGGTTTTGGCGTTCCCTCTGGATGGGACACATGCTCACCTGTGAATGGGCTGCCCTTCTTCTCCAAGGGCCTGATCCAAAGTGCACGGACGTCAATGGACACGCTAGGCTAAACCTTCCCTGTGCAATATTGGGCTCTGCAGAATGTATCTTTTTTTCATTTGTGGGAGATGATGATCCTGTCTTGCCCCCTTAAAGCAGGGCAGCAAATCAGGGAAGCCCCTGAGCCTGGTTCTGTTCTCACAACCAGTTTTACACCATTGACTTCCATGTAGTTTCTGCTCATTCATACCGGTGAGAGATTATAATCAAGCCTCTCTTTGTCATGCCCACGTTTGTGATGTATACAAACCTACACACTAATTGAGAGCCATTTATATTATAAATGCATCATACCTTTGGAACCAAGTTCTCTTTGTCTGCCAAGCACAGGGCCTTCCTAGTATTGTGCGGGTGGAAATAATTATGAAATGTTTTCATTTTGCTGAGAACAAGATTGATTGGTTGATAAGTATGGATTATATTTATATTTCGTTATGATTATAAGGTGCAAACTCTTTGATCAATTCATGTATATACATATAAGAATATCACTCATTGCATACAAGCATAAATAATTTTCAACAGTTTCCCTGATTTTTTAAGCGCATGAATTTAGGTCAAAGTTCTTCTTCTGGGGTTGTGAGTTATTTATATGCATTAAGGACCCAATCCTACAAGGAGCTGAATGCCTCCTCCAGGGTCTTAAGTACCCCCAACCACCGCTCAAATCACAAAAGTTAAAGTCAATGGAAGCTGAAGGGAGTCAGCCTTCAGAACTGGATCCAAAGTGACCACTGAAACCTCTTCTCATGTAGCTTTCCAATTAGCTTATTACACTATTTTCAAAGCATAACACGGTGTGGTTTCCCTAAAGCCCATGTCTCATCGTCACAAGTCTGACTGTCCCAGGGGGAGTATACGCTATGTTGAACCACCACCGCAAAGTCTCTCTGTTAAAACACTGATATTAGCAGAGTGGCATTTTCAAAAGCACTCAGCACAGGCCCAACTCTGATCAGTGGTGGCGCTCCCCAGTTAGGCCAAATTGATATGCTTTTGAAAATTCTGCCTTACGTGTTTACAGAGATCTTTTCATGTTTACAAAGCCTTCAAATGAAACAGTGGGCCAGATTCTGATCTCCATTACCCTAATGTAAATCCAGAATAACTCCATCATCTTTAGTGAAATTATTCCAATTTCATACCAATGTAGAGAAGAATCCAATCTAGTGCATTACCCAGGCATCTTATTTTTAGAAGCCTTAGAATCTAAGGTCAGAACGGACCACCGGATCATCTCATCTGACCTCCTGTATATCACAGGCCACCAGCACCACCCAGCACCCATTCGCTAAGCCCAACAACCAAAATCAGACCAATATATTACAGCCCACAGGAAACTGGACTATGACATGCCGCAGGCAGAGAATAGGAAGGACTGAGGGGCACCAGTGTCCAAGGACTCTGCAATGGGAGGAAGATGATCAAATGAGATATGCCCAGATAATCCTGGCAAGTGACCCGCACTCACACACTGCAAAGGAAAGCAATCCATCCATACCCATTAGTATGGGAGACTTGCTGAAGTTATAAGGGTTAGTCAGCAGACTGAACTCCCTGATGTACTAGTCACGGTGGAGCAGGTTTCGTGACAAGACTAGCCAAAGCTCTCACAATTAATGGTGTTATTTTCAAAGGGGCATGAAATCTCATGTTTCAGGGTTTAAGGATATAACTATAGTACCACCATACTGGATCAGAGAAGGTCCATCTGGCCTAGTATCCTGTCTCGGACAGTGGCCAGAAGCAGAGCTCCAGGTGAGTGCACAGAACAGGGCAGTTGGAGTGATCCACCCCTTTCTTTCCCTTCCAGTTTCTGGCAGTCGTAGGTCTAGGGACAGCCAGAGCATCTTGGATGATAGCCATTGCGGGACCTACTCCAGGAAGATAGCTAGTACTTTTCTGAACCCAGTTATACTTTTGACCATCACAACAAAAAACAAAGCGAGCGGAAGATTATCCTACAGTGCCCACTGCAGGGTCCTCACCCCTTCCTCTGAAGCAGCTGATACTGGCCACTGTCAGAGACAGACACTGGCCTAGACGGACCTGGGTAGGGTTACCATTCGTCCGGATTCCCCCGGACATGTCCGGCTTTTAGAGTTAAAAATAGCATCCGGGAGCAATCTGTAAATGTCCAGACTTCCCCCATGCAGAGCGCGCGCGGCTAACAGGGCAGCCGGCCGGATGGTGACACTTACATGGGGCTCAGACAGCCAGAGAGACCCCTCCTCCGCTTCCCCCTCCTCTCCCCTGCAGCAGAGATCACTCCCTCCCTCCCTGCATTCGCAGATCACCAGCCAGCCGTTCGCACCGGCAGTCTGGGGCTCCTCCTCCTGCTCCTTCTCCCCGGCACGCTGGTCTGAGCGGCGGGGTAAGGGGGCCAGGGGGTCGGAGAAGGGGCAGGGAGGTTCTGGAGAGGGCAGTCAAGAGACAGGGAGCGGGGGGGGGGTTGGGAGTTCGGGGGGGGGCTTTCTGGGGGGTGTGGATAAGGTTTTGGGCAGTCAGGGCACAGGTAGGGGGTGGAGTCCTGGGGGGCAGTTAGGAGCAGGGGTCCCAGGAGGGGGCAGTCAGGGGACAAGGAGCAGGGGGAGGATTGGGGGTTCTGAGGGGGGCGGGAAGTGGGAGGGAGTGGAAGGGCCGTGGCGGGGCTAGGGCAGGACGTGGCAGGGGCGGGGCTAGGGCCGGACGGGGGCGGGGCTCCTCCCATCCTCTTTTTTGCTTGCTGAAATATGGTAACCCTAGACCTGGGGGCTGATCAATCCTTATGTCCTAGGGAAATTGGCAAACATTTGCAGCAAAGCAGAAATAAAAATAAAGCAGAGAACTCTCCAGAAAGACAAACTGCTTTGACAAAATATTTAAACCAAAGAGTAAATGAATTCATTTGTAAAACAAATGTGAAATGCAGCCAGTCAGAAAACATATGGGACTAATTCAGGACTCTAATGGTATAAAATATTCCTGTGTGCACATGCATTATGTTTCAAGTCAAATGCTGAACAATTAAACCAAGGAATATTGAATATCCCTGGAAACGCTGTGAACCTGTGCTGGAATATTAAGGAGAGCTGATTAAATGGGCAGTTTGTTATACAATTCGGTCAGTGGCGTTTTGGCATTGCAGTATAAATGGGTGAGGATTAAGTCATTTTTCAGCTTTCCTTGGCAGAGTCTTTTATTATTTACAATATTTACTTCAGGGAAGTCTTGGCGTGTGTCATATTTATCTTGCTGAAAAATGGGCCCATAAATGCATATCACCTTTCGAACAAAGCAAAGCGTTGTGGTACTAATTTGGTTCATGAAGTGTGTAATTCAGTCCCTTTGCACAGGGGCAACATTTGTCTCCTGCTTTATTAAACTACCATAAAACAATTTTTCTTACTCATTACAGAAATATGTAAGGCCACTGCCGTGCAGAGGCTGGCGTTCTGGAGGCGCTGCTACCAGGGATTGCCACTTTCATCCGTTCTGCCCCCTACCCCTCTAAGCAGAGGAAGGCACTGAAGAGATTTAAGTTCCTGTCACTTTTAGCACTTAGAGGGGAAAACGGAGCCATCATTCTCTGAGGTGCTTCTGAGAAGCAGATAGCAACACTTGGAGATAAACACTCGGATCGTTTCCCAAAGTTGCAGTGTTGCCACTGAGTTTTGCCAGCCCAAATTCTCAGCACCCTGCAGCAATTCTTGGCATCGCCCGCAGCTGAAACGGGCTCATCCAGTCAGCAAATGTGATTCCGTTCCACCCCAGTGGGACAGCAGGAAGCCAGGATCCTACATGGCGGGTTGTGAGGATGTAGCATAAAGCCCTGCTCCTTCCATGCAGACAGAGAGAGGGTTGGGGGGAGTACGAGCAGCGACCTGTCCTTCTAGCTGCACGCCCGCACGCACACACACACACGGCAGGGGCACAACCAGGGCAAAAGCCCTGAGCCTGCACTGGAAAGTCAGAGCAGCCAGAGCTTTTGGGGGAAGATTCCTCCCCCATTCCAGTGAAGATCCCCTATCCTAATCCCCATGTTACCCAGGATTTGCCCCTATCAGTAAGCTGGCTCTGCTATTTATCTTTTAGGAGCTGCATCTTTAACGAACACTTCCTTATTCTCCGGCGGAGAGTTGTTTCAAGTTTCATTTCATACCATAACATCCTAAGTGACAGCTTCACTATCTCATCTGCAATAGATTACTTAGGAGGGTTAGATCCGCCTGCCATTCATACACCACCTGCAACAGCATTTAAGTAAAGTAAAAGTATTTTAAATGAGCAGGGAAGGGTGGGGGGAGGACACACTACAGTCAAATGCATCTTTTTTTAAGGCAGACGTCTTACACAAAAACAGTTTAAGAGTAATTTGATATTATAGTGCAAATAAGTATGGGAGTGAAATTATATGTGAAGCTTGCAAATACAAGGAATAAATACACACTTTTAGTGAATTGGTAGTGTTTAAAATAATTTCACAGAGCATATTCACTTATCACCACAGGTGGCCTGCGTAATAGATGTTTTAGTTTAAGATGCAAAAAAAAAAAGTAGCAGCAATTGTTGATTACAAGCAAGAGGTTTTGCATTTAAAATCCTATCAAAACGGATCTTTATAAGGATACAACATTAGGCTAATCTATTTTCCTGGGGTTATGAGGTGTGTACTCAGAGTAATGTATTTTCTAATGTTAATTAATGGGAACCGGAAAGTTAGTTTTGCAACGGTTCCACACAACCATAACTAGCAGCTTCAGAACCAGCAGCAGGTTAAAGTAACAATCTGTAAATAATAATGAATATCTAGCTCTGATATCGTACCGTTAATCAGTGGGAATGTGCACGTATGTATTGGATATAGAGCGGTAGATATACAATTACTAGGAAAGGCATGAAATCAACCAGCACGTGCCGGGGAACCCTGAGTTAAGGCTAACACTGTCCTGCACTGATTCCTGTTGCGCTCGGTTCTCCACAGCCCCATATAATACACAACAGCATGTACTGATCTAAGACCCCTGCTGTCCTTCCGTGTTGCGAGCTCCCGCTGCAGTCAGTGGGGGCTCTGGATGCGAAAAGACTCCAGGATCAGACCCCAAATTGTCAACAATACAGCAAAGGGGTCCGTTCACTGAGCTAGTTACCTACCATGTAAGAGAGAGAGGGAAGGGAAGGGAAGGGATGGGAAGGGAAGGGAAGGGAGACACCAAAATAAAGAGAAGTGCCTGAGGACTCTAGATGTTTTCTGCTCTGATTCCTCTATGTTGATAGCACCGAAGTTCTGTAGCTGCTTGAGTGATATTTTGCCAGGTCACGAGCAAGTGAAGCAAGAGGTACTGAGGGGCATGTCCCATGCTCCCTGTCATGGGGTTTTAGCCCCACGCCTCTCCTACATTGCCTGAGCTGGTCCAGAAAGGGGGCATCACCCCTCCTCTGCCTGCATCTGAATAGGATGGAATATCACTTCCCCCTAACCACAAACTAGGACATGTTTAGATGGTCTCTCCTTAGCTTCTTGGTCTCTTCTTCTCTCCATTCTGCCTCCTCTCTATCCCCCCACTATGGTTTTCTCCCTCTGCTTGCCCTTGGCCTGACTCACAAACACTGTCCTTCAAAGATACTGTGCTGCTCCGTAAGCACCCTGTCTAGACTTCTGATCAGCAGATCCCTGTCTCTTTCCCCAAGAGCTCTTCTTTCAGGTGCGGAGCCTAACTAGGATCAGATGCACCTACGGTAATTAGGTACTAGCTAGAAACCAACCCTACAGACCACCAAGGAGTTACACCAAAGGCCACTGATTGGTTCTGCAGTGCCTCTTCCTCAAGGCACCACTAGGGAAAGGTGCAACAGTTCAATTCCACATAACATGTCACTTGCAGAAAAAAGAGGAGACACAAATAAGTGGCATCAAAATGCAATGGTGTGTGCGAGTGTGAGTGAGAGATATATCATCTCCTAGGAAGTTTTCACTCCCATGTGTGTCTATAACTCAGTCATCACTTGCAAGTACTGTAGTTATCCCAAACACATGATGATAAAAGCTTTATAGCCCTCCATACCACCATGTAGCATGGCCTATATTAAGGTGTATTGCCTTATTTTTTATAACTGTGATCTTTATAAGTTTGGTAGGACCTCCAGAGGAATTTAGCCATTTGTGCCAAGAAATTATGGTTATTTCTATCATTATTAAAACTATAAGAGGAACAGACAGTTTCCAAGTAACTTCAAAAAGCTGTATTAATAAAGCTACTATTTATGTTTTTAAATGTTTATCAATGATTCTGTGGCTTGCTCATCCCCATGGTCTCGTGCAAATGCCATAAAATAACCCCTATGTATAGTGTGAAGTAAGAAATTGCTATGTACTGCACAGATTGTGTTATGGGCAGCTATGAATTACTTCTGTCCCGCCAGGACAAAAAGTGGTATAAATACAAATCATGCAAGGTAAAGCAAAGCAGATTTATGGCCAAACAATGGGTGCAGTACTAAAAATGCTGCACAAACAGAACATTAAATCTACGGGCGTTCTGCATGTGCAGAGGCTACAGGATTAGTCTCAGTCTGATTTATAATTTTGAGGATTAAAAATATTAACGAAGCTTTGAGTCAAGAAGCACAATGGAGCTCTACCTCAAGAAAGTTTGGTGGTTGACCGCAATCGAGCACAGGGGTTCTTCACAAGAAAGCCAAAGCATATCCTTCCTCTGTACAGGAAAGCTGTCCTCTAAACGGTACCCACCCAGCACAGCCCAAATCCAAGCTCTTTCTTCTGCCATGCATCAATGCCACTTCGTTCAGACTGGCTGGCTTTTTCTGCAGTGACCCTTTCCAGCCTTCTGTATTATTTAAGGAGATTTATGGTGGGGTGTCTCATGCGGTGAAACATGAGCTCTGACCCCCAGGCTTGGAAGCCATCAGAGAAAAACATTAATATTATGCCACACCAGGAAAAAAAAATCATTAGTAGCAGTAAAGCAAATGATAAAGTGAAACGTGACACTTCTTGTCACACATGACACGGAGTGGTTAGAAAGTGCTCACTAGTTGTGCCTGCCAAATTTCCATCTGCATTTTTGTACTCACAAAACAAACTGCCGGTGCAAATCACAGTGCTTGTGCCTTTGTTAAGATTGTTATTATGTGTGTTACTGTAGCACCTAGCACACTTCAGCCTCACCGTACTAGGTGAGAGCACAGACACATGGAAACTGGCCCTGCCCCGAAGAGTTTACAATCTTAGCAGCCCAGATAAAGCGATACAACCTACAAGCAGCAGATTGGGAACTTGTGGTGTTTAGATGCTGCTTGTCAAGGACAGGAAACAGGAAGGAGAGGGGAGGAGTTGAGGAGGCTGGGTGAGAGTTACAGAGGGTGCAGAAGCAGCTTGGTAAAGAGGTTTCCACTGTAAAAATAAAGTCCTGTTGAAGCTTGTTAGTACCTTGCCTGCTTGATACAACAGAACTCAGGCTCCGAGAGGTTACGCAGGTTGTACACAATCCCAGTCGAAATCTGTAGCAGAGCCAGAAATTAAAATCCATGTTTTCTGAGACCCAGTCCAGCAACTTAACCACAAGGCCATCCTTCCAACCAGAGGCTTTCACTATTTGATCATCAAGTAGTTGGTAGTGCTCAGCCTTATGCCCGTAGAAGAATATTAAGAAACCATAACTTGATCTTAGAAAGGTCTGTTTAATCAGTTGTTGAACTTCATGCTAAAGATAGGAGTAAGCAAACCCAAAGCTTCAGACTATGAGCAAATTGCCACATGGACAAGGAAGGGTCCTCCGACTCCCGTCTCACGGGCAGAATTTCACTCTGGCGGAAGATTTAGATAAGCGCATGCATAAATACAAGCTTCGCCACCCCCACCCCCAAAGCACCAGATATTGGCCACTGCTGGAAGCAGAACACTAGACTACGCAGATTCCAAGTCTGCACTATGGTATGATAAATTCTCCGTTTCCAAGTGTATTTAATAAAGATTTAAATGTACTGTCTATATAAACATCTTGCCCTGCTGCATATTTCGCATATGAACTTATTAAAAAACACTGTAGTCTCACTTGCCATTAATGGTTTATGGAACTAAACCAGAGAATAAAATAAATAAATACACCTCTACCCCGACATAGCGCAACCCGATATAACACGAATTGGGATAGAACGCGGTAAAGCAGTGCTCCGGGGGGGGCGGGGCTGCGCACTCCGGCGGATCAAACCAAGTTCGATATAACGCGGTTTCACCTATAACGCAGTAAGGTTTTTTGGCTCCCGAGGACAGCATTATATCGGGGTAGAGGTGTATATAAATAAAACAACAAAACCCCATGAAATCCTCTATATACCTACTATCAGAGGGGTAGCCGTGTTAGTCGGGATCTGTAAAAAGCGACAAAGAGTCCTTTGGCCACAGAACTCTGTCGCTATAAACCTACTGTTCAGAAAAGGTCTCAAAGACACCTGTAAGCTTCAGCTACCTTGGTGAAATTAGATGCCAGAGTAAAGAAATAGTATGTTTAATCTCTGAGGCAGAGATGATTTTTTAAAACCATATGTTTTATTTAGATATGATTTCCTTTTCTCAATAAAAAATGTATTAACGTGTGCTCTCTGACTAATCTCAGCAATACCTGGTCATTTTCTCTCATCTTTAAATATTTCTTAGAACAAATGTACTTGGGTTCTTAGCATATGCGCTCTGGGCCTGAGTTCCTGTTCCTCATTTATGGCTCTCGGTTTGCTTTCTTGAGGCCTGATCATTTTGTGCCATTTACCTACAACACTCAGAAAAATAAGACAGAAGCTGAAAGTGACAAAAGTTTGCTGTGGCGTTTAATCAGAGAGACTCATAAGCTGAAATCCAGACAGGCGGTGGTGGGTGTTGATATCATTTTTATATTTTGGACAATACACAGAAAATCTGTACACACACACACACACACACACACACTTCCAGTTCACAGTTAAAATTCTTGCCTGTAAAGTGAAAACTAACTATAGGATACAATGCCATAAATGCCCATTATAAACAACAGGGGCAACGAATTAATAACTCCAGTCTGCATATTTTATTACATCCAGAAAGAAAAGGAGAAGAGGTGTCCTTTTCTTTGTGTTTTCTGAATTTCCCCTAAGGCCACAACAACCTCCCTCTCTTTTTGTATCTTGTTGATCTCTTCTAAACTTGCGGCATGCCAGAGGTAGCCAGCATCTCAGTTTCATTTGTATCTGCCCCGACATATTGCTAATAAGTTATCCTATGTACACCACTATCCACTAATAGTGACCTATTTCTCTCCAATATATTACTCAGTGGACACATACATAGACATATATCATACTGAAATTTGCTGCATCAAAACTGCTATATTAGGAGCTATTCCACGTTCTGTCCTGTACAGTAGGAAATAGCATCTCACTTGCAAATTTAGATCTAATAGCAGGACTGTTCTCAAAAGATATACAGCAACAGTGACCTCCTATTTGTTTCAAGAAACATCTGCTCTATTAAAAGCCTCAACCAACTTGTGGCTAAGCATTTAACCACTGCAATATATGGCGTCTAGCATTTGAAGTTTCATTGGTCTTCCTATTATAAGATCGATTTTCACACACCGGAAACGTCCAATGCCGCAATCTTATACCAAGGTAGAATTTTGGGGGAAAGTCTGGGACAAATTACACACAGAATTTCAGAGATATGGAGCTCAAAAACTGTCTGGCTTTTCACTTTTCACCATATTTATAAGATTTACACTACAATTTCAGTCCTGATTTATCCGATTTGGCCTTGTAAGAAAAATTTGCTTTTTGCTACTTTTGTAGACTTTCATGTAGATTCCATGCAAATGAACAAGTATGGGTGCCAGATAGGCATTTCTCTCCCCGTCCCTCCATATAATTAACACAAGGGTAATACCATAACATTCCCACATTGCCTTGGGACAACTGCAGATGTCTGCTATGCGTTTCCTAACATTTTGTACTAAGTGTAGAAATCTAACTCTGAGCTGGACAGCATAAAGACCAGGCTAATATACACATGCCTCACAGGCGAATATGGATATCTGCAGCCAAAGGGCAAATGCCTATGAGCTTCCAAAGGCCTGAGGCTTTCCATTAAATGAATAGGAAATAATAGTGAATACATTCGTAAATATCAAATCCATTTGAGAACAATTCACGACCACAGGAGAGGGGAATATTTGCAACATGTGTTCTTCCCAATGAACCCCACTACCAACGCTAGCCAAAACCAAGCCTAGCTAGCTGAAGTTTTACAGCTCAGGGGCTG